>NW_004949098.1:3019609-3027442 GCF_000317375.1 Microtus ochrogaster
TACCCCAAGATATTTTATGCTATTTGTGGCTATCGTGAAAGGTGATGCTTCTCTGATTTCCCTCTCTGCTTCCTTATCCTTAGTGAATAAAAAGGCAACTGATTTTTTGGAGTTGATCTTGTATCCTGCCACTGCTCTTTGCTTTTTTTGCATCCTCCAAACACCCACCAGTTTCCTAACTGGCACTGGGTGGAGTGTTAAGGGGGATCTAATGAGAATGATGGCCATAGGGTCATCCCAGTGAGGTCTTAGCTCCGGAGGATGAAACAAAACAACAGGAAAGTAAGTGAAATGAGACAAAACACGAACTGGATATATTATCACCAAACTACTGACTACATGGGGTTTTTTGTTTTATACAAAAACAAGGAAGAAGGGGAGTGGGGAGCAAAAAGTGAACATGAGCAACTGAGCTCTTTCTGACTGCAGTTTTCTTGACCATACTTTCAGAAAAATGTGGCATTGGGAGAGGGTAGGAATTAATGTAATACCTTGAAATCCTTCACTCTTCAATGTGATATAATTAATTCCAATGACCATTGGTATTCATGACTATAAATGGTTATGAAAATGAAGGGAGTTGAAGAGTTACTTTGGTAAGCTCAAAAAAAAAAGAAAATTGAGAAATGACTTTATGAAAAATGTACTCAACATTGAAGATATAAATAAAGCAATGGGAAATGTAAAAATACGCAAAATGAAATCAAAATATAAACGAGTAATAAAATATCAAATACTCAATTTTCTAGGAAACAAGAAAGTTAACATTAAAAATTTACAGATAAAATGGAAAACAAAATGAAAGAGAGGAACTATGAAACAGTAGGGGGCTGCAAAACAGAAAACAATTTGATTTTCCTCCATGATAATTCATTTTATCTGTGTACTGGGACATGAGAAACCAGAGAATTCAGTACTTAGTTATTTCTGGTCGTCTATAGGGCTTTCTAGAAGAGCTCAACACTTGAACCTGGCAGTGGGAAACAGATGGCCCTTTCTAGCAGAAGTAGATATCATCCAATCCGGTGGATTAAACAGGCAGTGGCAGAAAGGAGTTTAACCTTCAAGGATTTCTGTCTTCTGCTTTAGGTACCATTTGTTCTTAGACCATCACAGAGAGATTGGGTTCTGTGTTACTGTCTTTACCCCTGACTTTTCTAGTTCTCCCCCTTATGGGTTATAGTTGATGTACTTGGTCTGTGTAATTAAATAAGTCAATGCTTTATAACAGATGTCTTTACAGTGACTAAAGACAAGACTCATTGGTTAACAATGTTTGATTTTGTTGCAGAGGATTTGGTTACAGTCCCAGCAACTCATTGGGTGGCCTACGACTGCCTGTGACTCTAAGTTCAAGAGAACTTCTGGTCTCTGAAACCCAAAATGAACATTCAAGAACACACACAGATACACTCAGACACACACACACACACACACACACACACACACACACACACACACACACCATTTCTTAGCTATGCTTTGAATATAAACAGGAAGGTTTGTACCCTGGAGTCTCTAAAGAATAAGTTAGTGAATGACAACTCTTTTAGTACATATAAGTAAATTTGAATAAGAAAACTTAAGGGCAGCATACGGGGGTCAAGCCAATCAAAACAAAATAATTGACTAAGAAGAAAAAAACAAAAACAGGGAGCAATTGAAATCAGAGGCTGAAGAATGAGGTCTGCAATTTGTACAGGGTCCACCCATTCCCACTTGAGCCTAAAAATGTGTTGAGAGGTTATATCTAAGAATACAAAATTACATAAAATTGTTCTCCTTTTAGTGAACTATAAATCCTCAATTCTCATATTTATCTGTATGTGTATGTGTATATATTTTTGTGTGTGTTTAAGTATGTACACTGTATAATGACACAGATACATGCACACATTTACTTTTAAGTATCTCTGAAAACTTGTCAAACTTTTATGACAGATGAGGGAGAGGCCATACAGAGATAGTTCAAAAAGGAAAAATGAGGCTTTTTTTATGCCAATGCTGATTGCATACTCAATAGAAATGTCATATTAAAAATAGTTCTCATTTAAAAATTACATACTGAAGATATATTAATAGTAACCTCGGGGGGAAGATAAAGAGTGTTTATGAGCCAGGACTGGCCAGAGTTGAGGAGAGCTACATCTAGGCATCGGTGGTTTTAGCATGTATACTACTCTTGCCTGTTGGTAATTTCTCACTGTGAAGGGTTAAAACAACATAAATTGTAGGCCCTAATTTAAAGTGCTCACAATACTCTTTTTAAATAATCACTTGAAAAGTTGGAATTGTTTCTCCTAGATATTCCTCTATTTGTCTAGATTTGAGCACAGAGCTTGATTGGTCTGTATTTCCTCCCTTTAAATAACAGAAATGTTGTCTTCATTTTGAAAATATAAAATAGGATTCTTTAGTCACCAGTCAGGAGACATGAATGTGGAACCTGATAATGTGTGCTCTTAGCCCTCTTATTTAGGCAGAGGTGTGGCAGAGTGGTGAGCATGATTGCATTGTAGTGAATTCTATTTCCTATGATCTGTGCTTCTTTTACTTTTCTTCAGTCTGTCAGTCAATGAATATCTTAAAGTTTATTTTTTTATTTATTTTAAAAAGGCAAACCCTGGTTCTGGAGAAGTGGCTCAGTGGGTAAAATGCTTGCTGCTTGTTGTGAATGTTACAAGGACCTGAGCTCCAAAACCTGATATAGTAAAGGCCAGACATGACTGTACACCCTTGTAAACACACATGGACAGGCCACAGACAACAGGATCTGAGGGTCAGCAACTCTAACTGAATCAATGAGCACCAAGCTCTCTACCTATTGAAAATTTCTTTTAAGAGAACATTAGAGAAAGACACTTAATGTGAACCACTCCCTTTCCCAGGCATGCACACAAATGTGGACCTGGACTATGTTCATACACTCAAACATGAACTGCAAACCTAGCATGATGAAGAGTTTAATGAGAAATATTTTGAGCAAATGTTCTAGGAGAAAAGACTACTATGGGGTACAGAGGGACCTGACAACTGGCATGGAAGCTAACACACACAGAGGGGAGCCTTGAGCATGCTTAAAATATATCTATCCCTTTGTACACACAAGTTTTTCTACACAGTCTGATTGTCACCAGGAAAGCTGCCATGAAATATATTTTTTTGTCTCTTTTGCTTTAAAAATGATATGACTATTTATAATGGTATCCACAGTGTGGTCAGCATTCTTCTCATGAGCAGTACAGAAAGTATGAGACTTTTGATAAGAAACTTGCAGGGAGAGGCTTCTAAACATGACTCTGATTCATGGCCTGGAGAGGGACAGCTCAGAAGTAGAGGATGCTGTAAATGAAGTCTGCAGAAAATGTTAAAAATGGAAACAATTCCAAAGAGCTGAGTTGTAGAGATCAGCGTGATGCATGTGAAGTGTCAAAGTTGGAACATTTAAAAAGACATGGAAGCTAAGAACTTACCTGTTTTAAGAAATGCCTCACAGGGTGAGGGAGCAGCTCAGTGGATAAATATGTTAGGCCTGGAAACCTAAGGATTGTGTTCAGTCGCTGAAAACCACATGAAAAGTAGCGGCATGCATTTACAACCCAGCACTCCTATGGTTAGATAAGGGAGGCAGAGGGTTCTGCTTACTTCTGGTTCCTGCTACAAAACACTAACCAAAACCAACTTGAGGAAGAAGTGGTTTACTCTGTCTTGCAGATTAGAGTCTAACAGCAAGTGAGGCTAAAGCAGGAACTCAAGGAAGGAAGCTGGAGGCACGAACTGAGAGACATGGAGGAATACTGCTTACTGGCTTGTTTCCATATCTTCCTCAGTTTGATTTCTTTCTTATACAAGCCAGGATCACCTGCCCATTAATATGGGGGGCAATGACCATATTAATCATTAAGAAAATGTTTTAAAGACTTACTCAGTTGCCAGTTTGATGGAAGCAATTCCTTAATTGAGTTTCCCTATTCCCAGATGACTGTAGTTTTTGATCAAGTTGAAAATAAACTGACCAGGAAAAAAAAAGAAGAAGAGAATTTCTAGGAGGTTTATGCTAGCATGCCTGGAGTGTGCACAGTGGCCTAACTAGCAAAGACACTCTGAGTCAATGAAGCTGAAGGCAAGAACAGACTCTTAATAGTTGTCCACTGAAAACACACTCATGTTCTCCCATACACATGCACATACACACATACAATTTAAAACAATAAAAAGTAAAATGTCTTTGATTTTCGCCATTCTGACAGGTGTAAGATGGTATCTCAAAGTTGTTTTGATTTTCATTTCCCTGATTGCTAAGGAGGCTGAGCATGAGAAAAGGAAGAACTTTATCTGTGCTTTATTTCTTCAGTGCATCACACAGCTCTGGCCCATGTGACACTTCATGGGGATGGCTCTGCCCTTGCCTAACACAATGTGTTCCAAATAATTACAGGAAAAAAAACTAAACTGACCGAACTTAACATATCAGGTTGATATTTTATCTTATACATGTATATAAAGCATTGTGATGATATGTACCAGTCAACATTATCTTTCTCATATATTTATTTGTTCCATCCATCTGTTCATCTGTCTGTCTGTCCCATCATCCATCTATTCATGAATATACAGGAATGTCTGCCAAATAGCATAATAACATTTATTATTAAAAATTAAAACATCCCTCAAACTGTAAATATGTCTTGGTGGTGAGTACATAAAATTGCTTTTCCTATTTTGTCATATCACATATAATTGTTCTACACATTCATGTTCCTGTCAGCACGTGTATACTGAGATCAACTTTTGTATACTGGTACTTTTGTATTCAAGATGAATCTACCTATAAACTTTCCTAAATGTATTCACACATCTTGTAGAAGAAAGCTTAAATGTTTATATTTACTTATGAATGGTGCTAGGAAAGTGGTCACATGATAAATACAAATAAATTGTTATTACAGTTGAAAGGAACTATAGCTAGGTTCTTCTTACTGAAGGAGCAAAGAAAAATTTTGTGAAGAAAAGCTATTTGAGTTGCACTTAGAAAGACAAACAGGGAATTATTTATTAAACCACTGCCATCTAGATATATCAAACACTAAAAGGCATTTGTAAGCAATTGATTTCAAGCAAAGTCTTTTGAAGCTATAAAGAACTAATTCTATGGGGAAATCTGTGCTGGGGAAAGACTAAGTTTTCAGAAGTAATGTCTATCGTCTTCTACCACTTTTCTTCAGTATATACAACCTGCATTGAAAATTCTATTGGGCCCAGTGTACTTCCTTTGGAACATAACATTCAACAAAAATATTTTCTCAGGTACAATTGATATTACTAAAGTGCAAGAAAGATTCTATAGCCTTTTTTTAAAGTCCAAAAGAAATCCTTATATTGACTAAGGTCCACATGGACCAATGACTGTTCTGCTCAACTTTTGGTACTCTTGTCTCATTTTATGTCTGACTTTTTCTAGTATTCTTGTGACCCATGCATTGTGTGCCATAAAATGAGGGTTTTTTTTTTTTCAGAAATGGCTAGTAGATTTAAATAAGAGTTGATAACTCTTGCATTCTGAGAGATGTGAGGAGGATGGACTGAGAAGATAGAATGGACCAAACCAAAGAAAGAAATTCCCCTAAAGGACAATTTCTCTCCTATATGTCTTGTTTTCTGCTGGAAGAGTTCAGTGCTGTTAATATGTGCTCTTCCACTTTCTCTCGGTAAAGTTTAATCTTACTTGTTGGTAAGTGAAAACCCATCTATTGCAGTATACAAATGAAGGAAGACTGAAAACACATAATTGGAATATTTATGATAGTGTGTGATCACAGAACTATGTTCAGATAGAAAATATTATTGAAAGTAAATTCTATACATTTGTAGAGAATGATGATGGATGATATAATGTCATAAAGTGAATATATTATTAACAATCACATTTGAATGAGAACTTAAGCTCATCTAGTTCTCTCAAGGATGGAAATATGCTGATCAATAAATAGCCTGTTAACGTCTTTTAATAAAATATAGGGTATTTTCATATAGAATACAAGTAATAATTTTTGGAATAGATTATAATTCTTTTGTATTTGAAATTATGCTTATTATTTAAGGTCCCAACAGTATTTAAAATAATACTAAATAACTCCTTAAAACTTGAAAACAGTTGCAAAAAACAAAAATCAATAAAACATTATCAGAGCTAATGGAAAGGCATTTTCACACAAAGTGATGTATTCACCCAGTTGTGTTTTTTATTATTTTTATTCGTGTGTGTGTGTGTGTGTGTGTGTGTGTATGTGTGTGTGTGTGTCTGTGTGTCTGTATGTATGCACACATATAGCAAGTACCTGAACAGGCCAGAAGAGGGTCCAGATACCCTGGAGCTTTAGCTAATGGTGGTATAAGCTCCCTGATGTATTGCTGGAACCTGAATTTAGCTCCTCTAGAAAAATAATAAGCAACAGCACTTTTAACCACTGAGCTCTCTCTCCAGTCTGTATTTTCCCATTTGTTTTAAAATTGAATGGAAGGTGAATAATAAGTGTGAAGGGGAAGGTAAAAACAGAGTTCCGCATGAAGACAGAGCTTGGCCATTATGGGTGTGTCTGGAATACCACTTGGACTGAGAACCCAGCTATGCTCATTCTGTACATTGAAGGGACATTCTGAGCAATTCTATTTATCTAAGAGTCCAGCCTCTTGCTCAAATTTGCAGGTGTGTTTGGCCATAAATTTCAGATGGCATACAGAGTGGGAGCATGCCACATCTGAAATTATGACAGAGCTCAAGGCTCACAGCATCTTTTGTGAGATGCTTAGGTTTTATGACTTGGGGTGGGTGCCACAATATATTTTTTTCCTCACAAGTTCAATAAAGCAAAAAAGATGCCATTGAAGCTGAAAAGCTTAACAACCACTTTGCCTTTGTTGAATCTGTGGCTAATGTACTGAAATAGCAGGGCTTCACCGCAAATGCAATTTAGGTTTTTGTCTCAGCATTTCCTCGTGATGAAAAACTGAGGTTGCTCTGAGTTTCCTAAAAGAGGTAAAAGGTGAAAACACAGACCTGACTTCTCCTTCCCCACATAGACTCAGAAAACCCTCGTTAGAGATCTTGAAACCTACTCATCTTGAAGCATTTCACCAGGCAGACTAAAGGTTCAAGTACTAGTGTAACCTCAGTACGGCCCTGTGTTCTTAGTAACCTGATAGAGTTTCAAAGGTGATCCCCTGTTCATTCCAAGGCTAAAATTAGTCTAGTCTAAGGATACCCTTGTGCTTAGCCTTTTCATTAATTACTTAACTTTGAAACTCATTTTTATGTCCCTTAATTCCCTGTACCTGAAGGTACATTATCATTGAGCTGGAGGAAGAGCCTGAACTCTGCTGAAACTGTGATTTACATATCACATGTAAATTATAGCAGCTGATAAAAAAAGAAGGGATAATCCTAGGTCATGGTTCTGGGCATTTAATGTAACTCAGTTTTGCAGAGGTTTCTGGGTTAAAAATCCAGGTAGTTTCCTGTTGACTGATTCTTTTCAACAACAGTTAATAATGCTGAATTGCTATCTGACCTTCTAGGAGATTTTACCTGGATTATGAAATATTACCTAAGAACCTCATCAAGAATCCTATTCCAAATTTCTAATGCAAAACAACGTTTCAGACCACCTTCCATATGGAGCCCACCTCTTATTAGCACCCACCACAGCAGGGGAATTGAGCTGAGACCCTCCTGGTCTTCCTTCCTGCCTTGGACACACCCCTGAGCTCTAACATCCTTCCTTCTTCCTGCCTTGGACACACCCCTGAGCTCTAACATCCTTCCTTCTTCCTGCC
>NW_004949098.1:3027542-3029487 GCF_000317375.1 Microtus ochrogaster
TTCTTCCTGCCTTGGACACACCCCTGAGCTCTAACATCCTTCCTTCTTCCTGCCTTGGACACACCCCTGAGCTCTAACATCCTTCCTTCTTCCTGTGATAAGACTTCAGTCTTACTCTGATTTTGAAACTTCATGACTGCGTCAGGGTCTAGGTAGAGACTCAACCTCAACTTTTATTTACTTCTTTGAATATTGTGTGTGATTGTGTGTTAATAGGGGGTGGGGGTGCTGTTGCCAGAGATCAACCCAGGTGTCTTTCTTCAGATAACATCATCATTTTTTCTTTATTTCAGAAACAGAGTATGTGGGCTAGTTTTAAACCTGTGGAAGGAAGCTGCAGGCCTGCGTTCCTGCCACCCAGCTCCCAGCCGCCTGGCTAGCGTATGCCCCAAAATAACAACACACAAACTGTATTCATTTAAACACTGTTTGGCCCACTAGCTCTAGCCTCTTATGGGCTAATTCTCATATTTTGCCTAACCCATTTTTAGTAATCTGTGTAGCATCAGTCTTACCGGGAAAGATTCAGCATGTCTGACCTGGCGGCTTGCTTCATCTCGTCTGCCCTGGAGAGCAGCGGCCTGGCATCTATCTGAGGTGTCTTACCTCACTTCCTCTTCCTCCCAGCATTCTGTTCTGTTTACTCCAACCACCTATGTTCTAACCTATCAGGGCCAAGCAGTTTCTTTATTAATTAACCAATGACCTTCCTCCATCATATACCAACTTGACACAAGCTATAGTTATCTGAAAGAAGGGAACTTCGGTTGAGAAAATTGAGAAAAGATCCAACAGTAGGTCATTTTATTCTTAGTGATTGATGTTGAAGGGCCTAGCCCATTGTGCATGGTGCCATCTGTGGGCTGCTGGTGCTACGTTCTGTTTGAAAGCTGGCAGAGCAAGCCTTGATGAGCCAGCCTCTAAGCAGCACTCTTCCATGACCTCTGCATCATTTCCTGCCTCCAGGTTCCTGCCCTGCTTGAGTTCTTTTTGCCCTCAATGCTTCTGATGATGAGTTGTTAGATGGAATTTTAAGTGAAATGAACCCTTTTCTCCCCAAATAGCTTTTGGTCAGGGTGTTTTACCATAACAATACTATCCCTAACTAGGACATTCTTGTTGAACCTGGAGTTAGTGGGTTGACTGACTGGGATCTACCTGATTCTGCCCTTCCAGTACTGCATGAAAAGTCTCTGCAACCATAACTTCTAAGGTCTATTTTATTTTTAATTATGTGTATAAGTGTGGTGCCAAGCTCAGTCTCACTTTATCCAAGCATGGTGGGACTATTGTGCACTTACCTAACCAGGGGAGGAGAAATGAAGCTGAGCATGGCCACCAGACAGTTCATGAATGGCTGTGAGTGTGATGAGAAAGAAGGCCCATGAGGCTGTGTCAGTGAGTGGTTCATTTATTCAGTGGGGGAAAGGAACAATTATACCCCAGGAAGAATGGTCAGTTGGGTCCATATGGTAGTATGCAATTGTTTGGGGCAATAACATTAATGATCCATCATTTACATTCTCCAGGGAAACAGTGGTCAGGAAAGGACCCTTATATGGTTATATAGAAAAGAGAGGAAGGTTATCCAGGGATGTGTTGGGGTCAGATAAGCAGTAACAGTCCCTGTAGCCGAGGAGACCTGTGAACTTATCAGTTGCTAAATTCATCAGGTCATGTCCCTCATTCAAAGAAGCTTAATTGCTGGAGTCTCTTGGCATCTGAGCAAGGTGGGGAAGCATTCAATCTGCTCCTCTCAAGATGAGGACATCCAGTGCTTTAAGTATGCTTTGGCCGTTTCTTAGCTTCAGGCCAGCCCCACTTTGTGGATTTGAGGACTGCTTTGTATGTGCGAGTCCCTGAGGAGTCAAGCAGAGGGCGGTTGATCCTCTGGGCTGGGAGCCACCTGACTTGGGTGCTGGGAAGGGAGTTTCTTTTTTTTTTT
>NW_004949098.1:3030034-3031039 GCF_000317375.1 Microtus ochrogaster
GAGAGAGAGAGAGAGAGAGAGAGAGAGAGAAAGAGAGAGAGAGAGAGAGAAAGCGAGAGGAGGGGAAGGACACTGTGTGAACTTCTTTAGAACTCAGGGAGTAAGACAGAGTATATAAACACTAAAATCAATAAATTAAAATAACCTGCAACCCAATTTAGGTTATGTTTAAATTCACTTTACTGATATTTTAAATGCTATTGAGGAAAGGTATTTTTGAAGGGAGTTAGGAGGTAAGTGTTTGTTTTAATTATAAGCCTAGAACTTAACAAAACATGTGACATCTTTTTCTTTCTCTATTATTTTTTATTTTATTTATTTACTTTTATGTAAATAACTTTTTTCATTTATTTTATATACCAACCAGTTTCCCTCCCTCTCCTCATCTTCTCCTCTCCCTTTCCCTCCTACTCCCCTTCCCATCCATTCCTCTTCAGTCTCCATTCAGAAAGGGACTGGCCTTTCATGGGATTGCACAAAGCATGGCAAGGTGCATCACATTGACGTGGCACTAAGATTCTTCCATTATATAAAGGCAGGGCCAGGTAATCCAGCATGACAGGTTACAAAAAGCCAAATAACGACCAGGGAGAGGTCTTGTTCTCACTGATAGAAGCCTTACTAAAAGACCAAACAACACAATTTCACACATATATAGATGGCCTAGGTCAGTCCCATGCAGGCTCCTTGAATGTTGGTCCAGTGTCCATGAGGTCCCTTGAGTTCAGGTGAGCTGTCTCTGTGGGTTCCCTCATCATGACCCTCTTGGCTTGTAAAATACATCTGATCTTTCTTCTGAAAGACACTTTGAGCTCAGCGCAGTGCTTGTCTGTGGATCTCTGCCTCTGCTTCCATCAGTTACTGCACAGAGTATCTCTGATGACAATGAGGGAAATTAGAAATCTTTTACACAGAGAAAAACTCAAAGCCATCCCACTAAAATCAGGAACACGACAAGGATGTCCACTCTCTCTATACCTCTTCAATATAGTGCTTGAAGTTCTA
>NW_004949098.1:3033734-3072577 GCF_000317375.1 Microtus ochrogaster
TATATATATGAATCTATCTAAGTATCTAACTAGATATATAGATATTGGTACATGTGTGCATGTATCAGGTACAGTGTTTGCTATTCTGTTTAAAAAAATAAAATGTAAACTTAGAGGTGAGATTACTTGTAAAGAGGGCATGACTGCTGGAAACTTCAGGTTAGCCTGAAAACTCAGAGGTTGGTATTGAATGGTGCTATAGGTTCCTCAGTTTGCTTTTAGGGGTTGACAAGGATTTAATGTGATCACATTCACTGGTATGGATGATGTGGGAGTGTCATCAACAAAGTGATCTGTTGCTTTCATTGGTTAATTAAGAAACTGCTTGGGCTGATAGGTTAGAACATAGGTGGGTGGAGTAAACAGAACAGAATGCTGGGAAGAAGGGAAGTTAGGCAATCACCATGCCTCTCCTCTCTGAGCCAGATGCGATCAAGCTCCAGCCCAAGATGGATGTAGACTAGAATCTTCCCAGTAAGCTACTGCGTCGTGGTGCTACACAGATTATTAGAAATGGGTTAAGCAAGGTATGAGAATTAGCCAAGAAGGGGCTAGATATAATGGGCCAGGCAGTGTTTAAATGAATAGTTTGTGTGTTGTTATTTCGGGTGTAAAGCTAACCATGCTGGAGCCGGGTAGGACGAAAGCAGGCCTGCCCACAGCTCCTTCTACATAGGGAGACAAAGCCCTGTACAGTGTGACCAGTTAGATGGGGTAAAGGCTATAGTCACTTATAAACTTGTGTTAGGGAAAGGCAGGCTAGAAATTGATTCAAGAGATTTTCAAGAAATATAATCAACAAACTGAATTGAATTGAGATAGGCTCATGGTCCTCATAGATTGTTTTATTTTCCTCCGTTTCTATTTTTGTTTTTAATACAAGTTTACCTTGGTTTCTAGAACACAATTGTTGACTGCTCCTGTCACCCTCTAAATATAACCTAATTTGTTTTTCTTTCTTGGAAATGATGAACTATAGTCCTTTCACTTTGCATGTTAAAGTGACTTTACAATGTAAACCCTTCTAAGTTGGAGTTTGTTTACCTAAGGGACACTATGCAACTTAAGAGTCTAAACATATCTTTTCATGGGGTCATTCACAATAGACTGAGTGGCAAATACTTGTGTATAGATAGGATAATGAGCAAAACTAACTTCAAATCAAAGAATAAATCCCTTCAAAGTAAGTTTTAAAAGATTATGTGTGTGAGTGTTGATCTGTATGTATGTATGAATACCACCACATTCAAGCAGTGTCCATGGAGGTCACAAGATGGAGTTTGATGACCCAGGATTGGAAACACAGACAATTGTGACCTGCAATATGAGTGTTGGTAATTGAACCTAGGTCCTCTAGAAAAACAATCTGTGCTCCTAACTGCTGACCCATCTCTTCAGCCTTTGATATCATACTTTAAATATACTTCCATAATGTATACAAAGCATACATTTTAAAAAGTATTAAGAAAGATATCAAAAGAACTGTACTTTAAGAGCATAAATAAAGTGAAAATATAACATGTTGGTTTTCTCCAAAATTTAATATGTACAGTTCTACACCTGACCCCACAATTAATATCCACTGGGTTTGATTTCTCAATATGAAAAAAATCAATAGCTTTCTCCTTCCAGTTGTGGATATTTTGTTTTAATTTCATGTGTGTATATTTCACTTAAAATGTCCATATGTTCATATTTTATCTTTAAGAGGCTTTAACACTTAACAACCTCTCTTTTCATGGTCTTAAATTTTAGCAACAGGCTTTCTGAATTTCCCATATCCACACACCCTCTTCTCCTTAGTTACCATATTCGATTTCATCTGTAAATGAACTTCCACTCTGAGGAGAAAGGCAATACAAGCTTCAAATGCTCTAAATCACAGATGGGAGGCATTTCCTATAATTAATTGCCATTGTCCCTGCAATGAACCAACTAATGTGGGCCAGTGAGAGGCTAGCATTGATATTTCATTTTAGGAGGCTCCAGGCAAAATATTCTTTCAACTTCCTGTCAAATAACATATACACCTTTAAATAAAGGCATGATATCATTGAATCAAGAGTTGTTTCCATATTATAAAACAGTGCAGTAACCAAAATCCAAAGTGGCGAAAATGGCTGAACAAAAGAAATAAGTGAACTGGCTTCAAAACAAATGTGCAGGCAAATAGCACTTTGAATGTCAGTGTTTTTCAGTGACATGGGCCCTGGTAGGTTTCTGATGCTTCATTGTTCAATCCTTTACTCATGAACATACCAGCAATAGTAGCTGGGCTCAGTGGGTTAAAAGCCTCTATGGGTACTGACTTACTTGAGTACGTTAGTGTACAAACACACACACACACACTATACAGTACAATACATATACACATATATGTCTACAACACACACACACACACACACACACACCAAGACATCATACAATAAAATAAACACACACAGATTTATACACCACACACACATATTCATATACATACACATATACCACAAATACACATGCACACACACTACACATACACACAAAGGAACACACAAACATACATGAAAAATTGGTTGAAGGTTTGTGTGCATGAAAGATTGATTGTAGAGAATAAAAGGTTATTAGTATCAATGTTCATTTTAATTTTGTATGAAATTCTCAAAGGTGGAGAAAAAGAAAAATATTAACAACAAAAATGTTTCTGAAGAAATTAAAAACAACAATAACATTAACAAAAGCATAACAACAGTAACAAGAGCAATCCTATCTGGCTAGCTGGAATTTGCAGTTATAATGAAGTAAATACCCTGTACTCAGCTAACATTATCAATCACTGACTTTCCAGTGCACACAAGTTTCTGTTAACAAAACTGAATGATTGCTCTTACTGAAGACGAACTGCCTTAAAGTGCTCTGTGTTGCATTCATCTAACTGAAGACAATCTGCCTTAAGGTGTTCTGCATTCATTTATTTGCAGAGTATTTATTGAGAACCAATGATAAGCCTGGAGCCATCCTAAGCATTTGAAATACATTGGTGTGGAAAATAGAAAAAGAATACCACTGCTTATGTGCAGTTGATGTACAGAAGAGAAAAACAAGAAGGAATCATAAAGACTTAATTATGCTTTACAATAATTCAGAAGTTGATCAATGCCATGAAAGATAAAGAAAAAGAGTCCAATGGCCTAAGGAGGATAACATCAGTAACACCGAGCACAGTCTAGATCGATGCTGGAAGCCTTTGACACTTTTTGCTTTCTGAAGAGAGGGACTGTTTAGCCATGTAGATGGCAGGAGGAAGAACTGCTACTCAGGAGAAGGCTGGAGCTAAGGCCCTTTGTCATGAGGTTCAGAGGTCATAGAAAGACAACTGAGGAAGAGGAGAAAAGGCGGAATCAGGGATATGCTTGTCCATTTGGAGATGGGACAGTATTGCTGAGAAAACAGGGGCAATTACCAACAACTACTATAATGGAGACCAACAATAAGAACATTGTGCCTCCTTGTCTGAGACACTATTTTAACAGTTATGAGGTTAATCTTTTAACTAACCATGAGGTTAGTTTCTTCTTTTACCTTAAAATATTCATTTGGAAGAGAGACATGAGTTCACCTACAAGACAGAGAGAAAGCAATGAAACCTTATAACTTTTTATTTTATTTGAAAGGAGATCATATCATCTAAATTCCTTTTGGCTTGATATATAATAGAATTATACTAAATACTTTATCAAGTTTCCCTTAAATCCAGACTACATTTGAAAACACGTTCTGGGAAGAGATTGACATTAGGGAACAAAATATGTGTCTCTTATAGCAACTTTTTTCTCCCCCTCCAACCTAATGAAACCACTAAAAGCATGATAAAAAGTCACATGGCATTTGATAAAACCTAAAATAAAAGCTAGAAAATAACAACATTAGCACTGTAAAAATCTTAACTATTTTCTGAAAATATACAGTCTAAAGGACATTATTTTGGAAGAAGAGAGAGACATGACCCTGAAGTATGCCTTTTCTGTACTGTGTTGTATTGTTGAGAAACATCAGGGTTTGAGTTACCTGAAAACTAGGGGAAAATAAACTATTTCTTTAAATGTGAAAAGCAATGCCACAACTCATCTTGTAGGTATTTAACATAAAGAATATTTTTAAAGCAATGAATATAATTTTTTATAAATGGACATCCTAGGCCTTAATCACCATAACAAAGAAACAGAAATTTAGAAAATTTAGTAAAATGTTTATTTTCAATTAAAATTGTATCAAATGGAATGAATATTAATTTTAACTGAAGTGATGTTAAGAAGACCTCCCTCAATCAATCTACCATAAGACCCAAATAGATCTCTTTTGGGCATATACCCACAGGATGCTCAGTCATATCACAGGGATATTCAACTGTGCTCACTCATGGTAGCTTTTTTTGTAATTGTCAGAATTTGGACACAACTAGACATCCTTCAAGTAAGCAATTGATAAAGAAACTGTGTTACATTTACGCGGTGGAGTATTATTCAGCTGTTAAAAACAAGGACACCAGGAAATTTGAAGACAAATGGATGGAACTAGAAAAAAACATCCTGAGGAAGGTAACCTGGACCCAGAAAAGCAGACATGCTATATATTCACTCATAAGTGGGTATTAGCTGTAAAATAAAGAATAACTATGTTGACCTGTAGACCCAGAGAGACTAGTTAATATAGAGGGTTCATGGGGGAACAGCTGGGTCTCCCTGGAAAGTGGAATAGATTTAGTGAGTGAATTGAGGGTGGGTAGGGAGGGGAACATGAGCAAAACAATTAGGGTGATTGAGGAGAAAAGCACAGAGAAGACTACTAAAAAGGTTGTGCATTTCAGGGTCTAGTAAAAACCTGGTGCTGGGGTATCTGCCAGGGATCCACAAAGATGACCCCAGCTAAGACTCCTAGCACTTGTGGATAAGTAGCCTGAACAAGTCATCTCCTTTGACCAGACTGATGCCTAGCCCAACTGTCACCAAATAGTCTTCATCCAGAACATGATGAAAATAGAAGCAGAGACCCATAACCAAACATTAGAAAGAATTTAGAAAATCATGCAGCAGAAAGGGAGAAAGGATTATAAGAACCAGAGGGGTCAAGGACACCACATGAGAACTCAAAATCAACTAGCCTTGCTCATAGGGATTCACAGACACTGAACCAACACAGGGAGTCTGGATGGGATTGACCTAGGCATTGTGCTATGTTAAAGTTGTGTAACTTGGTCTTCATGTATGATATGGAATTTCCTTCTGTATGCTTTGATTATCATTGGTTAATAAAGGAACTGCTTTGGGCCTATAGCAGAGCTATAGGGAAACAGAGCTAGGCAGGAAAAACTAAAGTGAATGCTGGGAAAAAGAAGGGCAGAGTCAGAGAGAAGCCATGTAGCCCTTCCAGAGACAGAGACCAGAAATTTATCTGGTAAGCCACAGCCTCATGACGATAACAGATTACTAGAAATGGGTTAAATTGATATGTAAGAGTTAGCCAATAAAAATCTAGAGATAATGGGCCAAGCAGTGATTTAAATAACATAGTTTCTGTGTGTTTATTTTGGTGATGAGCAGCAAAGAATCAACAAGTTTCTTACAACACTTGTAGAACTCCTAACAGTGGGAACATGGACTGTCTCTGAGTTTCTTTACTGGTTTTTGGGATCCTACTACTCATGCTGGGTTATCTTGCCTGTCCTTAACACATGGGGAGGTTCTTAGATATACTGCAATTTGATATGCCATGTTTTGTGAATACTCACGGGAGACCTGTACTTTCCTAAACAGAAATGGTTGAGGAGTTCAATTGGGGGGGAACAGAGCTGTGCTGGGAGGGGGGATTTAGAAGAGGGGAGAGAGTATATAATTTGAAAAAAGAAAATATCTCTTTGTAAAACTCAATATTGAATTAGATACATATGTTACTAAAAAACTGTGGCCTAGCATCAGCATATTGCCCAAGTCCTGACTATACTCAGGATGTTTGGCTGGTAGGACTCTCAGTCACAGGGTTGAAAGCTTCTTGGTGTTAAATTACCTATAAAGTTAATTTCAGATATGTGATGTTAAGTTGATACTTAAAATAATAGCTACTTATCAGTGAAACATGGTATTTCCTTTCAAATATGTATATATATATATATATATATATATAAAATGTTTGTTATTATATGTCATTAAACTAATAGAAATATATGGATATATATAAATATATATACACACATATTTATAGCTGAAATGAAGGCTGTGAAAATGTAAGAAAGTATCTAGTTGCTTAACTATCTAGTGGTATTTTGGTATTTTCAATTCCTCTACTATACATTTCAGAATTAAAGATAAATTTATTGTGTTACAATTAAAACAACAAAATGATAGCAGCATGATTCAATTTGTGAACAAGGCAAAAGTTTTCCTTAATATTTCAGTATATAAACATGCTTTTAATTTTTGAAAATATTAAACACATTTCTTCAGATGTTTATTTGTGGAGGTTTGGGATTCAAGACTGGAAGGAAACATGTGACTTTGTGACCTACCCTACTGAAAAAGGTACTGAGCCATGGGGCTAACATATAGTAGAATAATGGGATAGTATAAGTTATAAGAGTTAATAAAAAGCCTGAGCTAATGGGACAATTAGTCTTATAACTTATGTAGACTTTCTGTGTTAATCTTGGAACCTAATGACTGTGGAAACTGGGCAGGATAGAATCCCCAACAAGCAGGCCCTCATGTTATAGAAAGGTGCCCAACATGGGGCAACTGCATCTATATAAAGCATGACAGAGCTTGGAAAGTAATTCTGTGCAGAAAAGAATGGAATGAAGCATGGCTTCTTGGTAGCAGCAATTTTTCAGGTCTGCTCTGTTTGCTAGAGGCAACAAGCACCCTCATTTAAGAGAGGCTTCCTCACTCAGCTTTAACTGCAAAACTTTGCAGCTCTTTTAAGAGGTCTTGCCATGAAACACTTACATAGTGTTGATGAAAAGCTGACTGCATGCATTTTGGTTTTCAGTCATAGCAGAAAAAAAGCTATGCTGTTTTAAAACGCCAGCTTTCTGGGCCCTCCTACCAGTGCAAACTCTGACTCTTTGAGGCAGGAGGTCCAGCTACAGAGAGAGCATTTGAATGTGGTTTGTCAGCACAATGCTGCAGCTTGCTTGCTGGCAGGGACCTTAAAATGCCATAGAGTTGTGGCAATAACCATGGCTACAGCCAGTACCTCCATCATGAGGCTAAAATCTCAAACATCAAAGAAATGGGCTGGATCCAGCCATCAAAGCCACGACTTTAATCCTACCCATATTGCTTAGCAAATTAAAGACTCATGTGGTCAGAAAAAAAGGGAAATATACAGTAAAGATAAATTTAAAGATGAAAAAAATCTCTAAATGGTTTACGGTGGCTTAAAATTTTTATATTTACTTGATAGAGTAACAAAACAGGGAACCCTGATTGCTCTTCAAGCTGATGAGGGAGAGGGACTTGATTGGGGGAGGGGGAGGGAAATGGGAGGCGGTGGCAGGTAGGAGGCAGAAATCCTTAATAAATAAATTAATTAAAAAAAGAAATGGAAAATTTAAAAAAGTCTTTAAAAAAAGAAAGAAAGAGAGTAGCTGGGTGTGGTGGTACACACCTTTAATCCCAACACTTGGTAGACAGAGGAAGGTGGACTTCTGTGAGTTCAAGGCATGGTACTACATGCCTTTAATCCCAATGCCTGGGAGGCAGAGGCAGACAGTCCTCTGTGAGTACAAGGTATGGTAGCACATACCTTTAATCCCAGCACATGGGAGGCAGAGACAGGCAGATCTCTGTGAATTCAAGGATAGTCTGGTCTACAGAGTTCCAGGATAATATACACATAAACCTGTCTCAAAAAGCCAAAAATTAATCCAAGATAGCTATTTTGAAAATACCTTGACTTCAAAATTGAAGTCAAAAGGTATGTTACATTGGAGAAGAGATTTGCTTTTCTTTCCACAGGAAATGGGAGACTGTGGATTTATTCTGAATTAAGAAAAATCAGGTTTGATCAAGGAAGACAACCTGAGCAATCTCTGGTAGGAACAGATGACTTGATGTCTGAATTCTACATCCAAAACAGATTCAAGGCTGCTTGCTGCCTGCGATGATCAAGACTCACAGGATACTCCAGTCATGACTTGATCATAATTCTAAATTTTCTTTAGGTCCCCATAAGATTATCAGTGCCCCCAAACAGCTGGAAGTAGCCTGAAAAACTATGCCTACATTCCCCCCCCCCCCCAAAATGGAATATGGATGTTCTTATTTTCTTAAAAAAAGAGGGGGAAATGGTGTGGGACAATTCTGTACTCTGTCAACTATGTTTTAAATAAACACTGACTGGCCAGTAGCCAGGGAAAAAGTATAGGTGGGACAACCAGACAAGAAGTAGAGTTGGGGCAAGGAGAACAGAAGAATTTTGGGAAGAGGGAAGCTCCTTCCCCAGTCTTGCTCAGACACGGAAGAAGGAAGATGTGACCTACCCTGCTGAAAAAGGTACTGAGTCATGTATCTAACATATACTAGAATAATGGGCTAATATATGTTATAAGAGTTAATAAGAAGCCTGAGATAATGGGACAATCAGTTTTATAATTTATGTAGACCTTCTGTGTGATTCTTTGGGACCTAATGACTGTGGGAACTTGGCTGACAGAAACCACACAAGCAGATCATCATGTTACATGACTTTATCACAGTTTTTTCCTAGTACATTTCTTCCATTCCACTCACACAATGCAGCTGACTACTATACACCTGGATGTGAGCCTACAACTACACATCATGACTCTGAGCACCAGCAAAGATCTTTCTGCACAGCAGCTACTGTTTCTCTACCAATCTCTGCTGATTCATTGTGAGAGGCAAGGAGGTGCTTCAGTTCTCTGTAAAAGTGGTCTGGTCTGTCTGCAGCTTTAGTTTCTTATATGGATATGTATAAAACTATGCTTGCTCAGGTCTTCTTGAATAAATTATATTCACTCTACATTATTTCCTTTCTTCACAGAGAAAAGTGAGCTCATCTCAGCTTCTCCTTCTCCTTTACAAGAGCTTTGGAATCCTCTAGACTTCTAGAACATCCCTTCACTCTCTTCCCCTAAGAAATATTATTACAGTACAGTGGATTCTAAGATGTCCCTGAACTTATTAGTCTGGGTCACAGGCATAGGAAAGTGCTAATAAATTTTGTGCTGAGGAATGTAATAGTAATGTAAAGATGTAAGGTGTTACTAGATTATTTTTCTTATTTTTAATTATCTACTTTAGTAGGAACAGAATATCAAAACACATTCTTCCACATCAGTATTCTTACTTGGAAGCACTTGTCTGAAGTTCTGGTTTGAATTTGAATTTCTTTGTTCCTTATAGGTTTACATTTGAACACTAGGTCCCCAACTGGTGATACTATTTGGGAAGTCTGTGGAACCTTAAGCAACTATTGCATCCCCGGCAAAAGTGGATTATGGGAAACAGGCCTGGAGGCTTCGTAGCCTAGTTCCTGCCTCCTGTTTCCTCTTATTGTGTGTGTGTGTGTGTGTGTGTGTGTGTGTGTGTGTGTGTGTGTGTGCAATCTGACCAGATAGTCTGTTATTTCAGATGCTGTATCTTCCCAACAGTGATAGAGAACATCTCTCTAAAGCAATGAGCTAAAGTAAGTCCTTTGTTCTTTAATTTGGTTCTCTTGTGATGTTTTATCTCAGCAAATAGAAAGTAACTAAGAGAGCCAGTGATTCACATACAGTCAGCATTTGGTACTTCAGACTTTTATATCATGGTTTTCATTCAAATTATTCTGTTATTTGTGAACATTTCCTTGTCTCACAACCCTTTTTTAAATTCTAGAAAGATAAAAATCTAGCTTCTTATAGTCAGACACATATATAATTCAGTTTCTTTTCTCAAGATGGCTTTGTCACTTGGGATAATGTGTGTGTGTGTGTGTGTGTGTTTTCAGGTCAGAATATCTAAATTCAAATTATTTTAACAACATTTTCAAAGTTTTGTAGATTTATAGCTAATATAGAAGTGAACCATGTACGACTTAACATTATTTTTGACATGGCTTTTCTTCTGTATCTCAGGCAGGGAGATTTTACAGTGGATTATTCATGCTTTCTTTTTCCCTTGTCTAATTGTCTAAAGTCAACTTCAGGCCTGTTCAAGTAGCATTGCTCAATGGAGCTTTAATACACACACACATACACACACACACATCTCCCACAGATCAAAAGAAGGATGCAGGGGAAGTGAAAGTAATTATTACTTCTGTATTTAGTACCAGTTTAAAACATGTAACTCTTTTTTTTGGATGTTTATGGCCCTGTTAGGTCCTTAACATGTGGCTTTAACATTTACCAACATTGAGTCTGTGTAAGATATTTAACACTTCTTCCTTAATATACTATGTGGTATATGATAAATTTACTAAGAATTACTTTTCATCCTACACTTGGATGTTTTAAATAGCTACAAGATTTAAATAATTATTAAGTTGTAAATGTATAACTCAATTTAACATGGGTAATCTATCAGGACCTATATCACTTAGATAATAATAATTGGAGTTTCTAAAGTAATTGGATTCTACCATCCAAGAAACAAGAAATATTTATCTTTTACTAGAAACTTTCTGATAACCTTCATCCAGTATTTCAATATGATTATAAGAAGATGAGAATTATACAAACTGGAGGTTGAGGAAGTATCTTAGTGGTCAAGAGTGCTAGGTATGCAAGAGTGGGGAAAGGAATCTAAATCCCCAACACCATAGCTGTCCAACCTATAACCTCGGTCCTGCACAAGTCAAAGACAGGATCTCTGGGAATTGACAACCAATATTTAGATTCATGTTCAGTCATGAGCCATCTCAAGAAATAAAGGGTGAGAGGGGTAGAACAGGATACCTGAGCTCTTCCTTGGGTCTTCATTTGCAAGTACAAACATAGGTCTCTCTCTTTTTCTCTCTGTCTCTCATACGTACAAACACACACACACACACAAACACACACACGAGTGTACATAAAACTTAGATATACATTCAATAAATTTATCTAATGGTATTTTTAAATTGCATTTCTGTCTGTAAATGTTGGAATTGAGGTCAGAAAATAGAACAAGACAACTACATCTTGGTATGGAATCCCATCATCCAAAGATGGAATGAAATATTTATGAAAAAATATCCATGCTCATTTTTGAAAAAAAATTGTCAGGAATTTAAAAATAATTGATAAAAATTTTATACAAGTGATTTCATCCTTAAATGATGAATGATGCTTAAAATCCCATTCAAATCCTGACCTGACCTGAATGTTGTGAGACAATTGTTACGTATAAAAAGATCTTACGCCAATAATGAGGTATCCGCTCTGCTGCAGAATTTGATGGTATCCTACCCAGGATGAATGTCACTTGTGCCTCTCCCTCAAGATTATTTCTTACTTATGGAACTGAATCACTTTGAGGGCCACTGCACACTTCAGAAGCTCAGCGAGGAACAGCCCAGTTTTCTGTCTTCTTTGTAGTTTGCAAGAGTTCACGAGTAGGAAAGAGTTTGAAGCAGTGGTCTCACTTTGACCATTTTCCTCAAGGTTTTCAGGTTCTCTGCTGGGTACCTTACTCTCCTGACAGCAATTTCAGCTTCCTATGACTTAGAAAGCAACATGGGTCGATACTGCAATTTTTTTTCTGTTTCACTTTTGGACCTCATTTTCATTCTTTATTTGTCTTCTTTCCTAAAACAAATTTTAAAAGAAAAATTTTCTTTTCAAAGGAAAAATATTCAAAGTTCTGAGCTGTATCCTTTTCAAAACAGTTCCCAACTTATGTATTGCATCTGTCATGCTCAATAGATAGCTCTTGTCTCTACACACCATAGCAGTTGTGTGTGAATGATGGGGTGAGCCCAAAGGGCTTCAGGATGCAGTGTGCTCTTCACTGAATAGGTTTCATTAGGGACATTCTGCCAAAGAATTCAAATATGAATGCTGGAAACAAAACTGGACACAAATTAGTGTGAGCAAAAAGTTTTAAACATAAAATACCTGGAATGTGTCTTAAAATCTGAGAATGACCTCCTTTGTTGTCAGTTTCTTCCAGTTATATTTGAAAGTGCCTGATAAGTATGTTGGTTTTCATTTTTGTTTCTTTCTTTTCATGAATATTAAAAGTTTGCTGTTCTAACTAATCTGGGAAATTTTCAGTTGATGTGATATTTGCCTTTAGCTCCTTATGTAAATAATGTTATAGAAATTCTGAAACTACAGGTAAAATACTTTCTGAACTGTGAAGTAATTTCCCCACTTGATTATGATATTTTAAAATGAAATCACTAGTTTGACCCCATGAAATATATTACTCTTCCATGTTCATTCTTCAGCGCTATTACATTTTTGTCACAATGGAATACATTTCCATACCATTAGAATACTCGGTATTTAAATTCTTTCCCAATTGGAGTAACAATAGAAAACATATATGTTCCATGATGCATGTGATTGAGATTTCAGTGACTTAAATACTTTTTGGAATTTTCTAGATTGATCAACCCATGAGCTAGTTATACTGATTCTTACACCATATCGAGTAGAAAGTCCTATTAAATCAATCCTGCATTAGAGACATTTCCTGTTTACTCAGACAGTGCATCCTCTGCAGAATATTAGGATTTTAACTAAAGAAAGTTTCAGAAAAGAACATCAAATCATATGATAGAAATAAAATGTTTTTTTCTCAACTGAACTGAGCCTCTCTAATATGACTATAGAAAAAAAACCTCTCACTCAAAGTTCCCAAAATGAAACTATATTTTAAACAAAGTTAATATTCTCATTTAGTAAATTTGTTAGCTTATGATTTATCAGAATAAAGATCCAGTCTCTACTCCTACACAAGTCTGAATCACATATTTAAAAATTCCAGTATCTTCTATATATAGACATATAGCATGGTCAGTTTCCAGCAAAGCTCTTTGAGTGGTAACAGAAAAGGGAAAAAAAATCTCTCATGTATATAGCACCTTTCAATCAGTGTGTTCTTTGTACACCATACGTGGTTAATTTTCTCCTTCAATACATGTGTTAAACTCCCACGGGTCTCTCAGCAATTTTATGGGGCCTATTTTAAGATTATATTAGAGAAAAGATTTAGCAGAATAAAAAAGTGCCTTGTGAAGCCTTCCTTCAATTTAAGGAAGTTCAGGTTATTTTTACATTGTTGAGTTCTATGTGAAAATATTGCTGAGACTGTAACAAAAATCTCCAAGGGATTTGCAACAGGCCATGGGTAGCATGGGACTGGTCACTTAAATAAGAAGTATAAAATAAAGAAAATCTTTAGCTGAGTGAGAGTCACATGAAAGAAGTTGAAATAGGTACATGAGCACTCTGAGGGGGCCTTTTAGATAGTCTTTTATATATTCCACACCCCACTAAATTACCCTTTGTCCCTTCATCTGACTCAAGCCTTCTCTTAATAGCTCCACTGTCCACAGAGTTGGATCACTCTCAAGAAAGGAGATAGCATGATGAATTACTTGCTGGTCTCCTTGCTTAGAAAGAATAGCAGACAAAAGCAACTTGGGGGAGGAAGGGTTTACTTTGCCTTACAGTGCAAAGAGATACTGTTCACCATTGCTGGGAAAGCAGGGCTGCATGGGAGTTACTGATCACATGGCCGCCATGGTAAAGGACTGGTTATTTCTGTGAGATGAAGTGGGAGAAATATGTGTCAGCACTACCCCCAGTGAACCACTTCTTTTCATAAGGACCCATTTCCCTCAAGTTCCACAACTTTCCCAAAACATGACGTCAGGGAAGACTGTGCCAATCCTTGAGGTGGTGCAGGGTATTTCACATTCAAACACAACATGTGGCCAACTGGAAATAGTCTTTTTAAAAACCTGTCTCAGGTTTTGTATTCAAATCTAAGGGAAGGCTTGTAAACTAAAGTGTCGGATTAAAGAAGCTTGTTTTTTTATTTGCCTCTGTGTTACATATCAAGAGTGGTCATCCTTTGTCCTGTGTTTCTTTTACTAGGCTTACCTTAAACTAACAAATGCAGGCTAAAATCTCAGAACTCTTTCTGGGATTTTGTTCAGCTTATTCTGAAGTTGTTTGGGAAATTGTTTGGGTGCTGGGAAGGGAGATGATTGATTGACTCATAGGAGAAATGTTTCAAAATGCTTCATAACCCAAGGTTCATACTTAAAGAAATGGCTGTTGCTTTGTGGGATGAAATTAAGTTATGCTATTAAGATAAAAATATATTATAACCAATGACAAAATTAATCTTTTCAATCCAAGAAAAGGGATTGAGAGCTTGTACTGCATGGTTATAAAAGAGCATGAAAGAAAGGGGAAAAAAGATAAAAACGGGAGTAATGCTGATGATAGCCTCAGGGATACACAATAACTTACCTTTTCCCTAATAAATTTACACTTGCACCTTTCAAAGATGCCTTCTGAGTGAAGGACAGTGTAATTCATTTTGGAGAGAAAGTGAGATGTTTTTAACACAAATGTAAAGGAGGGTGATTTAGAAAGACAGAAAACAGTACCCAGATTAGAGTAGTGTCAAAGCGTATGGATTAACAATCCTGTCTTGTGAAGAGTAGCTAGGCCCCTCTCTGTTCACTTGTCTTTAGTGTCTTTCATGTACTTCTAACCCAAAGAAAGACACATTTCTCTCTCCACTGAGACCTGCAGGGTTTCCTGTTTAATAAGCATTTTTGCATATTAGCGAATTTGCTTCCTTCTCCGGAAAGAATATAACATAAATTCTGGATATGTACAGATGTGGACTGAGCTTTCCTGATAGTGCCCAGTACTAGATAGGTCCTGTGGTGGGAAATTTTGTTTATGTCAGTATAACCATAGATACATACAAATCAAATTTTGTATATATTATTACAATCATATAATCAGATATCCAACTCTATATTGACCATTTCCAAAATGTATAAATTCAAGTCTTTGGGAAAGAAGGAGAGGAGGCAGATGAATATGAGGATGAGAAGGAAGAGGAAGAGAATGGTTGAGGAGAAGTAAGAGGGAGAGGAGAAGGGAAAGGAAAGGGAAGTAAGAAGAAAGAGAAAGAAGAGAGGAGGAGAGATTAGGGAAGAAATAAGAAGAGGAGCAGAGGAAGTGGAAGGGAAGATGAGAAGAAGGAAAAATGAGGAGGAAAAGAAGAGGAGAAATGAGAGGAGGAGGAAGGGAGGAAAAATAAAAGAAGAGAAGGAAGAAAATCAGGAGCAGTAGCTTTTAACAACTTACAAATATGTGTCAATAGGAGGTGAATGAATGTTCTCCAGGCATCTCTGCATAGTGCGTTTGATGCTTCTCTTTAAAAAGTAGCTGATCTATTGGGAGCTCACCAAGGCCAGCTGGACTGGGATTGAATAAGCATGGGATAAAACCGGACTCTCTGAACATGGCGGATAATGAAGGCTGATGAGAAGCCAAGGACAATGGCACTAGGTTTCGATCCTACTTCAGGAACTGGCTTTGAGGGAGCCTAGCCTGTTTAGATGCTCACCTTCCTGGACCTGGATGGAGGGGAGAGGGCCTTGGACTTCCCACAGGGCAGGGAATCCTGACTGCTCTTCAGACTGGAGAGGGAGGCAGAATGGAGTGGGGGGAGCGGGAGAGGAGTGGAGAGAGGGAGAGAGGAGTAGGGTCAGGGGGAGAGGAGTGGGAGGAGGAGGAGGGAAATGGGAGGCGGGAAGGAGGCAGAAATTGTTTCAACAAAAATAAATAAATAAAAGAAAAAGAAAAAAGAAATAAAATAAAATAAAAAGTAGCAGGTGTACTGCTTTCTCAAACCTTCTAGAGATTTGCTGCTTTTATACCTATGCACATGTCAAAATTACGGAAAACTAAGCAAGCCTCCTTTTCAAATTGTATTTCTTCAGTAGAAAATGTCACAAAACTCTTACAGAGTGAGTCAATGCTGTTTGCAATGCCGTAGAAACAATGTGCTGATAGAAGAACCTCATGTTTACTATACTCTAAAGGCAATCGTTACCCACAAAGTTCCAATGACTGTGGATACAACATTGTGAAATGTCAGGACACCACACACAGGAATGTGTCCATTCAGCAGATGTGAGTAATCCACACTTCAATCACTTTTTCTTTGTGGTGAGGTTGCTTCTCTGAGTGACCCAAGTCCCCTGCTTTAGACTGTGCCTGCAGAATTCTGCATGTTACGGATTGTGCAATTAGGCTTCCACAGAGTACCAGAGGCACTGTAAAACCTTTGAAAAAAATCAATACAGCATCAGTGTAAACAGTCATATTTTAAAATGGCATATTTTGTTCTGTATCGAACAACCATTGTCCTAATTTTCATTGCAAAAAAAAAATCTGTGGTTGGACAGGAACTTGCCTTAACCTTTTTTTTTTTTCCCAAACTAAGACTTTCAAGTTACTGTATTTGGTGTATTTAATGAAGTATTCTCTTTAGAACGACTGGGGAGATGGTTCATTGCTTGTTGCCTAAACATGAGGACCTAAGTTCAAACACAAGTACCTAAGTAAATCTACATGTGGTCTCCATCATAGGTAATTTGAGTGTTGGTGTGGCAAGATGAGATGGAGACACAGGAGAAGCCCAAGACTAGCTGTATTGACACATGCAATGGTGAACACAAACCAGGTGTGTTATGAGGGCTGATATCCAAGGTTGTGGTCAGATCTGTATACATGCACTGTTGCACATACAGATCTACAAATCACACACACACACACACACAGAGAGAGAGAGAGAGAGAGAGAGAGAGAGAGAGAGAGAGAGAGAGAGAGAGAGGAAAAGAATTCTTTTGAGAAGTAGTTTCACTTTCTATGTAGACCAGGGCTGGCATGGAACTCAGAGAGATCCACTTGCCTCAACTTCCCAGTGTTGGGATTAAAGGTAGATGTCACTACAGTCTAAAAATAATTATAAAATTACATTCACTTTAGAATTCCCTCCATGCATCACATAGGAGCTGGGCAAAAATGAAGTTTTATCTAACATCGCATATTTAGGAAATCTAGAACTCAGACTGTACTTACAGGGAAGTAGTGGCACAATAAATGTAGAGTTAGGATTTTTACTACCTAAAGACACATTCTCAGCATAATTTTACATTTCTCAAGCAAACTAGGGTGGGAAACAGACTTTACACACTGTGAAATAGTTGTTCTCTACCTTCCTAATATTGCAACCCTTTAATACAATTCCTTGTGTTGTGGTAACCTCCCAACCATAAAATTATTTTTGCTACTACTTCATAATTATAAATTTGCTACAATTATGAATCATAATGCAAATATCTGTGTTTTCCAATGATCTCAAGGTGACCCCTGTGAAAGTGTTATTTAACCCCTGAAGGAGTCTTGACCCACAAGTTGATACCATTACTCTAGAGTGAGTGCTGTCCTAGAACTTGTGATCCTCCTGCCTCTACCTCTGCACTGCTGAGACTATATATGTATACCTCCATGTCCAGATAAGATGTCTTTTTGTAAAATTACAAAGTCCTTGAAGTTGGTCTCCTTTACATGATACTCAAACTGTGGTTTTATTTCTTTCTCATCTAGGAAGCAGAAATAGTCATTGAAATAAAACACAGTGTATCCAAGTTGTTGGCATGCTAGGCTTTGCTCAAACTAAAGGTGATTCTAATTTTTGCTGTGGCGAATAGATTGTCTACCTCACTGCATTCAATGAAGCCAGCTACCATTTAATGAATACAGCTGAAGACTCAACATCACCCTGACAACCAGGAAGGAATTAATTTCTCTAGTCACACAGCCAAGGAGAAGCTGACTCTTCCCAGAGTATGAGTAAAGGGCTTCCAGCAATCCTCCTCATCAGGTGTTCATCTTAACCTTCAGCATAGACCAGTAATATCTTTAGAATGTTCTTATCTAAGTCTGACCTCCATGATTTCTCAGGTTGGCCTTGAATCCATTGTGTAGCTGAGGATGATCTTGATTCGTGGTCCTTCTGACTTCCAAGAGCTGAGATTGCAGACATGTACTACCGTCCATGCTTAGTTATACTAATGTTGTGGAATATTTGTTTATGCTGTGAAGATGCCTCTTTGCTAAGGTGCCTTCTGATTAGCTTAATAAAGAGCTGAATGGTCAATAGTTAGGCAAGAAAAATGTGGTAAATGTTGTGGAATATTAAAACTAAATGACCAATAGCTAGGCAGGAAAGATTAGGGAGGACTTTTGGGGACAGAGATGACTCTAGGAAGAAGAAAGAAAGAGGGATCAGCCAGTCTCAGAGGAAGCAGGATGGGCAGGACAGAGATACTGGGGAGTTTATTCTGAATGCAATGGTGGTGAATAAACAAACAAGGGACTGTCACATGGAACCTAGTTTCCTTGCCCTTAACCATAGAATAGAATTGGAATCATAGAATTTTATATAAAACCAGAACAAAGCATTAATAACCACACAGTGAACTAGTTAGAGCAAAGATGGAATGGTATCAGTATGTGGAGAAATAATAATGCAGAAAATGTTTGCCTACAAAGAGGTGATCCATGGAAAGTCACTTTCTGTGCACTTACATCTCTTCCTTTTATAAAAGTTGGTGTGTGGTCTTTGCATGTATGCGTGTGTATGTGTGTGTGTGTGTTTACAAGCACATGTTACAATACACTGGTGGAAGTCAGGGATTAAACTAAGGTGTAAGTCCTCATCTTCTAACTTTTTGATCTCTTGTTTATTTCTGTACACAGCAGGCTAGCTGTCCCAGAAACTTCTGGGGATTCAACTGTCTCATTGTTCGATCATTCAGTATGAGTACTGATGTTGAGATCATTCTGCTGAGCCTGGCTTTCTGTGGGGTCTGGATGTACGAACTCAGAACATCAACTCTGCAGATCTCTCCACAGTCTCCAGTCTCCTACTTTCTTAAGTGCTCATATATTGAGCTCAATAAAAATCAATTAAAAAAAAAGGAAAACAAAAGTGCTCATATATTATCTCCAAGAAGCTATTCTGACCTTCAGAGCTCAAATATGGTTTTTTCTTCATCAGTTTTAATCATGTGGCTCACTGGGACTGAAGGTACACACACACACACTCACACACACACACACACACACACACACACACACACGATTCTGTTGATTTCTGCACAAATAAAGGTTCAAGATTCCAGAGAAGACTAGAGCATCTCTCATCCCTCCCCAACACTTGTACAGAATGCAGTAATTGGTTCAGAGGATGTACACAAACTTCTGACTTTATAGACTACAGTGATGATCCTGATTAAAGCCCCCCCCTTCCACGCATGTGGTATACGTGCGTGTCCTCATTTTTCCAGGTATGTGGGTACACATGTGTGGGTACTTGTTTAGGCCAGATGTTTTTGTTCCATCTCTGGAGCTCATGGCATGGTTAATTCTGCAAGCCCGATGGTTCTAGGGATATCTGGTTTCCAAGACTGGAATATCAGTGGGCACCACACCCAACTCACATCTTATTGGATGGGTTTTAGGATCTGAACTCTAGCCCAAAGACTGGTGCAGCAAAGGCTTTCACTGCTCATCTGTCTTCCTATCCCCTTGAGAGAAAGCTTTTCCAATTTGGCACAAATCTAAGTATGTTTGGTGAGGGGGAATCACATTTGAGAAAATGATTCTATAAGATCAGCTTGTAGGCAGGCTTCTGCCCAACAAAACTTCAATCACTGTCGCCTTACTGGTTGATATGGGAGAACCCAGACAATGGTGGGTAGTGCCAATCCTGATGAGGTAGTTTCAAAGCATAGAATAAAAAAAAGGTAGCTGAACAAATCAGTTGGGGCAAGCAGTATTCCACCATTGTTTTGGTCTCTTGTCTTGAAGTCCTACCCTAATTTTGCTCAATGACTGCCTATAAGCTGTAAGCTGAAATAAACTCTTTCCAAGTTGCTTTTGGTTATGGCTTTCAACACAGAAACAGAGAAACAAACTAGGACAATCTCAAACAATTAACTTATTGTCTTTCTGTTTAATAATAGATTCAAATATCAGAATCGTTGAAGCGAATCAGAAACCTGCATTGCAGTATGGGATGGGTTGTGTGGTTTTTCAAACCAAATGCATTGCTTGTCAAGCTTTATTTCCCATGACCCAGTCACTTATCTGTGTACAGCCTGGGTAAAAAACCATTTTGGGAGTGGCATGTGCAATCCTCAAAGCAAATATTGATTTTTATTTTGCCATTCAAATGGGTAATTAAATTAATTGTCCAGTCTTTAAATTCTGTGATTTCCTTGTGACCCTGACATGTATGAGACAAACACATACTCCTAGGTGACAAATTAGCATATAATCTTCAAGTTAATGTCCAGGATCCCCTACTAGAAGTCAGAGATGTTAGAAGATGAAGCATGTCAGCCAGACTGATAGATTAATATACCAATATTGATGCTAATGTGCTTACTGTAAGAGAGAACTCATGAACCAGACAGTATACAGAATGAATTTATACTTCGATTACTTCCTTGGAAGGTCAGCCTCCCCAGATCATTAGCATTTCCTGAAAACGTATAGGGTAAATGTTTCCTAACATAAGAACAAATCATATTTATTTCAGCAACGCTAGTTTTAAAAGCTAGAAAATATGTTTTGTTATCAAGCAAAATGTATTTTTCATAGATAACATGCTTAGTTTCCAGGGAGCTTTTTATAGACCAGATCATACTATAAAAAAATGTTTTCTAGCTAAAATGTTTTCTAAATACTTTTTATCATGAACATCCTTCATATCTTACTTTAGAGTACACTTAAGATGCCTTGACTTCCCTGCAGTTTGCTCTGAAGTTTTTCTTGTCTCCCCTTCCTATCTTGTTCTCTGCCACTGTCCCTCTTCCTATCTTACACACTCTCTTCCTCTATCACTTAGTGCTTTGAATATTTTTTTCATATCTAGACCCTTACTCTAATAAGATTATGTTTTAATTTTTTACTCCTAAAACAATAATAAATAAACAACATAGAAAATCAGTAACATAATAAATGATGGGGGTAAAGAATATCAACATTTAGTAAATATAAATGTGACGATAAATGCATTTGATCTGATGATTGAAAGGATATCAGATAACTGATTGATATTTTATGAAACAGATTAACCATTACTTATTTATAATTTTTTGTTATTTCTAATTTTTATTATTTTATGAAGTTTAATGCTGTTGTTTCTAGGCTTTGTTATTTTAGCTACCAGTATGACATATAACTTTGTAATAGAACCTTTGTGTCTATGTTTTATTATCTCTGAGGAATAAATTTCCAGTGATTAGATACTTAAGTATCTAATAGTACTTAAGATTATTTCCAGATTATGTTTTAGAAAGATTAGATAATTATATTGGTACTAGTATTTATTTATTTTTATGTATGCATGTACATGAGAGTTAAGTGCTCATGGAGGACAGAGATCATCACATCCCCTGGAGCTAGAGATGCAGGTATTTATGAATGATCCAACCCAAATTCTGTTCCTCGTTAGAGAAATGAACTCTGTCACTTGCTGAGCCATCTTTCCAGTCCCTACTGTTTCTTTCTTAAACTCTGCTTATATTGTAGGTGGGATTCAACTCTTATTACAAAGACATCATAAAGGTTGGATATAATCCTCATGTGCATTATATATTGATCATGAGGATTTGCCTCCCTTGATTGATTATAATCTTTTGCATAGTTATTTGCCAATATATCTGGTTCATTGTACTAATGGAGTGGTATTTAGTTTTAGAAATAATTTTTAATCCCAAATCCGCAAACCTTAGGAGAAACACAAGGTGGCACAAAGGTTGAAAACATAGCACCTGCTCACTAAAGCACAAAGTTATTAGTCTTTTTTTCAGTGCTTATGTTTTTGTTGGTCATTCCATTGTGCTGGCATCTCCAAAACACCATAGTGGTTTGCAGCTACTACACACTGAATTTTCACCAATAACCTCTCCTGGGTTGTCTCGAGTGGAAAGCCTCAACTTTCTCCATGACCCTTTCATACCTCCAAAACCAATAACACCTGGGTGACTTATTAAGGTTGGTTGCCAGCATGAAGTACAGCTTAATGTTGTTGTACATGTTAATGTGGTCTGCCAGATCATGGGCAAGCTAGATGCTCAATCACTGTGGCTTCCGAAGGGTATCAGTATGTGTTGACATTCCATTGTTTGGATTGTGTGCAGTTGCCAGTTACTACTTTGGCTGGATTATGTTGTAAAGTGTTATTAAAATGCCTGATTCCAGGTCTGACCACTGGCTCAGTGGTTAAATGGCATGACTTTCTTTTCCAGAGGAATCAGGTTCAATTCCCAGCACCTGTATGGCAGCTCACAAATATTTGTAACCCAGTTCTAAGGGATCTGATGCTTTCTTCTGGCCTCCTCAGGCATGGCACCCACATAGTAAACATATAAACGTGCAGGTAAATGCACATATGCATAAAATTAATCCTCTTTAAAATTATAATCATATATATGTGCAAGTAAATGCACTTAGGCATAAAATCAATCCTCTTTTGAAATAATACTTCTTCATAGGAATATCAAGATAATAAAACACACAGCACCAATACAGAATGCCAGCTATGGAGCCTACCATCTTTCAACTTCTTTCTATGTCTACCATAATTGAATTTAAAGGGCTTTCCTGCAGTTACCCCAAGGAATTCGTCTCTAATCAAGTCTAATTGGTGTTTTCCCATGAGGTGAGAATTAGTTCAAACACAGGAAAGGACTTAGCATGCAAAAAGAGTTTTGAGGGGAAGGGAAGATCTTCTCAAACAAATGAGTAAAGTTTGAATTCATTTTTATTAAATTCTTACATAGTTACAAACACTGTAAAATAGGGTTTTCTTATAGCATTTCTTAATTTAAAAAGTCACATGAAATAAATACAGTACTATTCTGAACAGATATTAAGCCATCTATAACGTCACATTATATAATCTGTGATAGTTCAAACGTTTGACAAAAATGTTTGAATGGGTATTGTTTTATTGCAAGGTTTTTGTTAAGATACTTGGTTATATGAAAACCTGTTTCCTTACCTTTAATTTAAAAATATGGAAGAATTCAAAAGATGTAATAATTAATACTCAAGTGTGTTCAAACTAAAATTAATCACTGTACTGATGGTTTTTGAATTTGCCTCAAGAAATTTAACAAGTTCTTACACAGAAATTCGCATGTTGTTCCTTATGTTCCATTGTTTCTCCTTGCTCCTCTTTTGCTTCATTTTTCTGTTTTTAAACTTTATTTACACTTATTTATTTATTAAGTGTAGTGTGTATGAGAGTGTATATGTCTGTGTGCATGTCTATGTTGTGTGTATATGTGTATATAAGTGTGTGTATATGTGTATGTATGTGTGCATATGTGTATATGTGTATGTATGTGTGAATGTGTGAGTATGTGTGTGCCGCAAAATAACACAAAAGTAGTACACAACAACTTGACTGAATCAGATTTCTCCTTCCACCGTACGATTCCCTGAGATTCAACTCATGCATCTTTACCTGGTGAGCCATCTTATAAGTCACAATTCCTTTTTATATAAATAATAAACATTTTATAATGAATTTTATAGAATTTTGTTTGTAATAATTGGTTTCAGTTGTCAACACCTGGGAAGACTGGCCTCAACTCAGGCATTGCCTTCAACAGATTGGCCTATGGGCATGTCTTTGGGACAGTGTCTAGTTTGGTAACTATAGTCAGGGGCTCCTAGTCCACTGTGGGTAGTTCCAAACCTAGGCAGGTGAGTTTTGTTGTATAAAAAAATAGCTGAGCAAGCCAGATGAAACAAGCCATTATGCACCATTATTCATCTTTTTCTCTACTTCAGCTTCTGCCTTCAGGTTCCTTCTTTCTCTCCCAGCTTACACTTCCTTCGGCTATGAAACCTGTGAGACAAAATAAACCCTTTCTTGCCCTAGCTGTATTTGGTTAAGTCCAATGATACAATTAAATTGATGAAGGCAATGAAACTTAAATAATTGCAGTTTGAAACAAATGTTTCTAATGTCTAATTTTTAGAAATATTAAAGTATGCATCTCATATTTTATGTACAGTGAGGTATACTGCAAGAAGAGATAATATTATGCAACTGAAGATGTTTAGAAATATAAACTAGAGCAAGAATAGAGGGTTTTATTATTTTTATCATCATAACACATTTTTTGAGTTATAAAACACTTTGTTATATATTGACTACTTTATGCTCTATTTGTTAATTAACTCATTAATTCCAACTGAATATTTTGAAAATGGTCAATTGGTTATTTTTATTAATACATCCATATTTTCATTAATTGGAATTATTATTTAAAAATAACCAGTTAAAGTCAATTTATTTTAAATTGTTTTGCTACTGATGTTTCTAAGAGAACTTTTGGTTTCAGTAGCAGCTATTTTAATTTTATGAACAATGCTTAATCACGATTACCCTAGTATTCCATGACCATTGTCTATCTATCTTCAGGGTGAGTGTAAAATAATGTTACTGGTAATTAAAATCCCATATCAAACCATCAGAATTAAGATATCTTGTCTCTGTGTTTTATATTTTCAGAGTTAATTTTTTGTTTCAGATATTTTCTTTCCTTTGTGATGGACACTTTATCTGAGGTTCTTAGATATGAATTCAATATAAAGCCCGAGGAATAAAAGAAGCAACTGAGACTTGAGAGTTTGGGTCAGCAAAGCATTTCATAAGGTAGGTCAAAGTTTACAGGTAAAAACATTCAAGGGGAAAGCAGAGGGCATGACAGGTGGGAGAAGGCTATATAGCATTATGTAACAGGATTTCCAGAGGGGAATGTAGAAAAAGAAAACCCCAAACTCAAAAATTTTTGAAATTAACCCAACAGGGGCTGAATAAAATTGTTTCAACCTGGTCAGAGCCAAATCTATTGACTGTTCTTCACAACAGGTTTGTGACTGGGAGACAACTAAGTGAATATTTCAGAGAAAAAACCCCAGCCACTACCACTACCAACTTGCACAGCGTCTTAACACAAGGGAGAGTTCTCAGATCATGCTTGCCTTTTCAAATTTGCATTGATAATAATAATATATGGTTGGGATTATGGCTACTATAAGACTTCTGAGGTGAAAGACAGACTTTGCTGCTTTCTTTTCGTTGTCTCTGGTACCTATAGATGTAGGAATAGCCCAGCCCCTTATGGGGCGTGTTCGCCTCAGGCTAATGTTTACATATAAATCTGGCGAGCATGAGCCCCGCCACTCTCTTTTTTGTATTTCCTGCTCATTGCTGGATCCCTGGTGTTTAAGCTATCCCTTCATTAAAATTTGCTGTTTCATATTAAGCTAGCCTGGTTATTACACCAATTACAGATATTTCCATTTTTATTACAGATATTTAATAAACATATATAGATATAGATATTTAAATTATCTTAATTCTACTGTATTACAATCTTAACAATCTGCATCAAATGGTGCCTTTTTGGCCTTGCCTTAGTCCTTGATTCAACAGCAACTAGGATCTGAGCTGATGTCCATGGCTTCTGTTACCACAGGGGATCATAGGAAGCATAAATGTTGAAATCTGAGGTTCTTGTTGAACTGGACCTGTTCTTTACTGACCCCTGGATAGATGGTTCTGCCTCTTACTGGATAGTGGAGCAGGAGAGCTGGCATCATCCCCCATAGGAAAACACATCTCAGCTCTTGGGAGAGATGGCCCCACCCCTCTCTATTCCCCAAGCATCCTTCTCAGGCACTGCTCTGCTTCAGTTTGAAGCAAAGAATGCTGAACTGAGTCAAAGATTATACCTTAGAAACTAGTTTCCTCCCTCTCTATCTCTGTCTGTCTCTCTGTGTGTTTGTGTATATGTGTGTGTTGTTAGGGGTTTGTTTATGAAATTTATTTGAATGTGGTTTTAGTTTATATCACATTTCTCCATAATTCTTTTTTTTTTTTTTTTCCAAGACAGTGTTTCTCTGTGGCTTTGGAGCCTGTCCTGGAGCTAGCTCTGTAGACCAGGCTGGTCTCGAACTCACAGAGATCCGCCTGCCTCTGCCTCCCAAGTGCTGGGATTAAAGGCCTGCGCCACCATCGCCCTGCTCCATAATTCTTATTGTAAACTGAAATGGTACTTTCGCTTCCCGGCCACCCTAACCCAAATAATCACACAGAAACTATATGAATTACAACACTGTTTGACCAATGTCTCATGTGTATGTCTAGTTAGCTCTTACATCTTAAATTAACCCATTTCTATTAGTTTATGGATTGCCATGTGGCCCTGGCATTACTTCATTTTCTACATGTCTTGTTTTTTCAGTGGCTGGCTGATGGCTGCCTACCTCTTCCTTCTTTTTCTGTACATTCAGTTTTATTTCCTGCCTATTTATATTCTGCCCTGCCATAGGCCAAAGTAGCTTCTTTATTAACAAATGGAATGAGACATATTCATAGCATACAGAGGGGAATCATTTTATGGGAAAAATAGTTTACTTCACATTTTAGTACTAATAAAATGATATAAAAAAACTTAGAGTACCTGTTATGCTTAATTTTCAAGTTAAAAAGCAACAATATAGAACATAGTATACTTTACTGAAACAAATTTCACATTGTCCATGTTATTATATGGAAAATTATAAATAGGTTGTGTCTATAGAGAAGAGCATGCACTTAAACTTGCAATGTTATTCTGCTCTCTACTATGTCTGAAACCAGAACCAGCAATGGCTTCTAAAAATTGCTTCCCTAAATAAGAAAAAAACAGCTTCTGAAAATAGTGGCTTGTCTATGAGACTACTCAAAAGGAAGTACACTTCCTTGCCTGGTCAGTGGAGCAGTGGAGCCCCATCTACCACAACCCCAGACAAAAAAAAAAAAAAAAGGAAAAGAAAGTATTGTTGCCCCAACATGATTTGGAATGGTGCTGTCTGTCCTGTGCCCTTAGAAGGCTACCTTGCAATCCCTCTTGCCAGGAGTGTTTGCTATGACTCCCTATACGTTTCTAAGATTTCGATGTCACATTTCCAATTTATACTACAGTCAGGCAAGCATGTGTGGCTTTGCTGACCTGGCCACATCTCACTGTTGCCACCAATGACTAAAAGTGTTGCTCTTGGGGTTATGCTTCAGATAGATGGATTAAGACCCAGAGCTCTGCCTCCTTTCATGCAATACATCTAGCCCTGTGTGAATGCCACCTGTGGTAGTTTGAATGTAATAGACTCCCATAAGCTCATAGAGAATGTCTCCATTTTGACGTGTGGCTTTGTTGAAGTAGGTATTTATGTAGGAAATGTGTCACTATGGAGGTGGGCTTTCCTAGTGTGTTAGTCCTCTTCCGGTTTCCTAGTGTGTTAGTCCTCTTCCGGTTTCCTAGTGTGTTAGTCCTCTTCCGGTTAGTCTACTTTTGTTGTCTTCTGATAAAGATGTAGCTAGCACCATATCTGAATTCCTGCTGTCATGCTGCTCACTATGATGATAATGGACTGAACCTCTGAAACTGTAAGGAAACCACACCAATTAATTGTTTTCCTTATAAGAGTTGCCCTGGTCATAGTGTAGATTCACAGCAATAGAAATTCTAAGACACCACCGTTGCTTGTCTTACAAACTTTTCCTATAATCTGTTTTTTTCCCCTCAGACTACAAGCTAGCCTGCTTCTACTCAGATTGATTAATTTGCACTAATGTTAGCACCTGGTGGTGAGGACTGTATCCTTTTATATATCTTTATCTCTTCAATGTGGCAATAGGTATAATACCAACTTTCTTAAATGGTGGAATGCAATCCTGTATTAGGTAGTGTTGTTGAATCTGAACATTGTAAAAAAAAGGCAACAATAAAAGATCTCTTTTGTTTTGTGTGTGTGTGTGTGTGTGGGGGAGAGAGAGAGAGAGAGAGAGAGAGAGAGAGGTGTCTCTGTATGTATACAAATACTGTATGCAGGACTCCATGGGGCCAGAAGAGGAAATCAGATCTCCTGAAACTGGAATTTCAAGAATTTGTGAGTCATTCAAGGTGGTTTCTTATAACCTAACTTGGGTCCTCTTCAAAAGCATCAAGGCTTCTTAACCACAGAATCATCCCCTGAGTCTCTATACTAATAGATATCTAGATGTATAGAGACCAAAAGAGAAGAAATTTAAGATCAAACACAGAATAAACCTAAGGTGCTTCTGACAGTGCCTTGCTTCACTATAGCCCATATTCTGAACACATACCTTGCAATTACACTGAGCAAAGACTCCAAACTCTTACATTATGGACTGTGGTGCTTTTGCTATGATAGAAAATACATTTTGTCTTAAAGAACACAAAAATTTCATTATGGAAAACAAAGGCAATATTTCTCTACTGACATTACTGGCTTGTAAGTATATTAGTACATCTTTGGGTTTGAGTATATGTGAATGCTTGATCTTTAAAATCTACTCTTTGAGAGTTGCTGACTTGAGATCTTAACAATACCATTGAAGGAATGTTGGCTTAGAATTAGGACATAATTTCCAAGCATTTCTGAAATGACCTACACTTATTTATGCCAGTTTGTACTAAGTCATTACAAGAAGCAGCATTGTCAGCAGCAGTGGTTATGAAATCAAAATATTGATCAACTCTGAAAAATGTTGAGGATGCCATATGTCCTTCAGTGCCAAATATCCAGCCAGGATTTAACAATGTAAAAATAAATAGGCACATTATACTCTTTGGTATGTAAATAGGGTTTTGTCTTTAATGGATGGTAAAATGCTATATATACTACATAACTGTTTTGAAATAAATTTGGAATTTAATATGAGTAAAAGTTTGATTTGTGTACCTATTTTATATATGCATAAATAAACCTAGTTTTGTGAATGATTAAGATATGTTGTCTGACACACATATATTGAACTCACAAGATGGTTCATTATGTAAAGATGCTTGCTACCAAGACTAATTTACTGAGTATGACCTCTGAGGGGCACATGGTGGAAAGAGGGACTTGATCTTACAAATGTTCCCAAAACTCCACATGTGTGTCATGGCACTGGCCTCACCACCCCAAAATAAAGCATTATGATCAAACCATTGGACAAAAGATGCATTTATTGAGGGCTGGTGTTCAATGTTGTATCTTCAGCATTTTTCAGTTTCCTAATTAACCCTTTCCTGGCCACTGAGTAATTTTCCCTGGCAGGTTCCTATACAATGATGAACCCTGAAAAGCCAAGGATATATAGTCTGAGGAAACCATCTCCTCATATATTCCTAGCAACCTTGTATATTTACTTGACAGTGATGATTGGCTGTATGTAAGCAGACTGTGCTTCCAAAACCAAGATGGGCTTTTCTTTTCTTTTTTTTTTTATTAGATTTTTTTTTAAAAAAACACCAATCCAAATTCCCACTCCCTCCCCTCCTCTCATACCCTCCATACACCCTCCCACACTACGCCCTCTAATCCTAAGAGAGGGCAAGGCACCTTGCCCTGTGGAAGGTCCAAGGCCCTTCCCACTACATCTAGGCTAAGGAAGGTATACATCCAAAGAGAATAGGATCCCCAAAAGCCAGTACATGCAGCAGAGACAAATCCCAGTGCCACTGTCATGAACCCTTAGTCTTCTCCAGCCATACAACTGTCAACCATACTTAGAGATATGAGCTTGGTCCTATGCTTGTTCCTTCCCAGTCCAGCTGGAGTCGGTAAGTTTCCATTAGCTCAGGTAAACTGCTTCAATGAATGATCTTCCATGGTCTTGACCTCTTTGCTCATATTGTCATTCCTTCTACTCTTTAACTGGACCTTGGGAGCTCAGTCCACTGTTCTGGTGTGGGACTTTGCCTATGTTTCCATCTGTTGCTGGATGAAGGTTCTGTGGTGCTATTTAAGTTAATCATCAGTCTGAATACAGGGCAATACCAGTTCGGGTGCCCTCTCCACTATTGCCTAGGGTGTTAGCTGGGGCCATCCTTGTGGATTCCTGGGATTTTCTCTAGGGCCAGGCTTCTTGCCAACCCCCATAATGGATATATCTCTCCTTGCTTTCATATCTGTCCCCCGTCCATCTTGACCATCCTATTCCCTCAAATTCTCCTCAACCCTCCTCTTCTCCTTTCCTCTTCCTCCTCTCCCTTTCCCTCTACCCTCTCCACTTCCATGTTCCCAATCCTGACTGTCTTCAATGTCTAGGTGGATCCATATATGTTTTCTTTGGGTTCACCTTATTACTTAGCTTCTCTAGGATTATTAACTATAGACTCAATGTCCTTTGTTTATAGCTAGTATCTATTTATGAGTGAGTACATATCATATTCATTTTTTTTAGGTCTGGATTACCTCACTCAGAGTAGTGTTTTCTAATTCCATCCATTTGCATGCAAAATTCAAAATGTCATTGTTTTTTACCGCTGAGTAGTATTTTAATGTGTAAATGTGCCACACTTCCTTTATCCATTCTTCAGTTGAGAGGCATCTAGATTGTTTCCAGGTTCTGGCTATTACAAATAATGCTGCTATGAACATAGTTGAACAAATGCTTTTGCAGTATGATTGAGAATCTTTTGGGTACATTCCCAAGAGTGGTATTGCCTGATCCTGAGATAGGTTGATCCCTAATTTTCTGAGAAAGCACCATATTGATTTCCAAAGTGGTTGTACAAGTTTGCATTCTCACTAGCAATGGATGAGTGCTCCCCTTACTCTACATCTTCTCCAGCATAAGCTGTCATTAGTGTCTTTTGAAGTTCAAGGTCTATGAGCTACACCATACAGTAACCAACCAACCTCAAAGGAAGTGTGTGACTATGGGAGAGGAATGGAGACCAGAGGAGGCCAGTAGTAAGAGAAACATATAAATGTCTCTTAGACTTGCCCATCCTCCCACTTTTTTTTTCACAGATTCTTGCCTCAGGATCTAGAGATTTTGAAACACAAACAAGTCATTAATACTCTCCTTATGGTTTCTTTTATAAACTGCTGTGACTTCTATGGTTGGAAGAACTGAAGAAAAGTACAGTGTGTGCAGACTTTTCTTTATGCTGATTTTAAACTAATTAGGATTTTTGGATGTTTTTCTAGTACCATATTTAAGTTAAGCAAGACAAATAAAGAAATGTGGGCTTTCAATAAGTGACTTTGAATTCTTGATTGAAGAGTGGAAAATCAACACTGAGCTTCATTTGTGACATATTAACTTCATAGATTTTCATATCAACTTAACAACACCCCTATTTCCAGAGATGTTTATCTTTCCAAGAAAGAAGAAAGGGTCTTGCAAAAGTTTTTTTTAAAAAAAAAAAAACCTTGCCCAAGTTTAGAATTAATTAGAAATGATCATGGAATTCAAAGTCATCTCTCAAAATTTACATCTTATCTACTAAAATTTCTGATTTGAGTGAAAAAAAATCATATCATATACTATATATTTCTCAAAATTTAGAATAGACTAAATCACAACAATAAACAAATAAATTTAAGAAATCTATAATTATGCCAAAAGTTTATGTATATATATTTAGTAATGGCTTTTATTATATGAATAAACAGAAAACAGACAGACTAAGCACTTGTAAAGACACTGGAAGAAAAAAACAGAAAGAAACCTAAAAATGTTACCAGTCCTGGAGAAGTCCATGGAATATCTTACATTATTTCAATTGATTGATAACATTTTTCCATAAGCTTTTCACATTAGTAAAAGGAAGAATTTTTCTTCAATATTTTTGAAGCATATATAAATTTCCAAAAACAAATCTTGGAAAAAAATTAATATTCACCAAATAAAAGATATAGTACTATGCAAAACAAATAGAAACTATACTTTGATGTTAAAAGAATGCTGATTTCAGCTATTTATTTACTTAGAGACAGAGCCTCATTATGTAACACTCCATGGACTACAACTTATAAATAAATGATGCTGGCTTTAAATTCACAGCTATCTACCTGCTCCTGTTCCTTTGAGAGTCCCGGAATTAAAGGCATGCCCAACACAAGTGGCTGAATATAATTTTTCTCATCAAAGTTAAACTGAATGTCATCGAATTGAATTGATAAATACCATATAAAATGCAAGGAAGAGCAAGGATTGAGAATGATGACTTGTTATGGAATAATGCTCTTGTACACTGTAAAGATTTGTCATTCATATTGGTTTAACAAAACTCTGTTTGGCCAGTAGTCAGGTAGAAAGTATAGGCAGGGGAACCAGAGTAGGAGACTCCTGGGAGCCAAGAGTCAGTCATCACACAGGCACAGAGGAAGCAAGATGAGAATGCCTTAGTGAGAATTGTGCCAAGCCACATTGCTAAACATAGACAAGAATTATGGGTAAATTTGTCATTAGACCCAGTCAGTAATAAGCCTGAGAAATAGGCCAAACAGTTTGTAATTAGTATAAGCCTCTGTGTGTTTATTTGGGGCTAAATGACTATGTGACTGGGAGAAACAGAAACTTCTGTCCAATAAAACTTGAAATTTATTAGATATTTTAAAATATAATATGTTCCCTATTTATAATAAAGGACATCTACTTCAAATAAACAACGATGTATTTGATAAGGACCATGGATCCAGAGATATGACTCAGAAAATAAACGCATGTGGTGCCAAGTTTGACATTTTGAGTTCATTACCTAGGACCCATGGCTCACATGGTGGAAGGAGATAACAAAATCATGTAAATTGTCCTCTGACTATACATGTATACTGTAGAACATATAAAACACACGCACACACACATACACACACACACAAAGTAAATAAATAAATTTAATTCAGTGAGCATTAGTGTTTTACAATCTAAGTCACAACATTTCTGGGAATTTATAATTAGTATAGTGAGTGTAAAATTTACACATTTCACATTTCAACGTGAAACTAGAATAACATGGACTTTCATAAATGTCAACTGGTGTGTGGAAGGTCCTTCTGTCTATGTGTTGCTTTTATTGGTTAATAAGTAAACTGCTTTGGGCCTATAGCAGAGCTATAGGGGAACAGAAAAACTAAACAGAATGCTGTGAGAAAGGAGGAAGAGTCAGAGAGGGAAGCTATGGAGCCACTGCCAGAGTCAGAAATGCCATACTACATAAAACACACCATCTAAAAGGTAAGAAAAATCAAAACAATATTATCTTATTATCTGCTACCCGATAGATTTAAACTGAGATTATGACATGCTATTACTGAGATTTCTAGATGTAGAAATAAATTAGAAAATAAAGATAATAATAACTTATTAAATTGAAGCCCTAATGGTCTTATAAAAAAAGAAAAAGACATTTTTTTTTCTTAGAGTTGGGTATGCTGCTTTTGTCAATAGTCCTGGAAATTAGTATAGAAGTTTATCAAAATATCTAAACCAGCTGGTTATGTGTCTACTTGAAAGGACCTATGTCATCTTAAAAAGAAAAAGATACCTGCTTGTCTATGACTTTCAGGGTGTTTGGAATAGCCAAGACATGGAATTAGCCTAGTCTAGATTTCTGTCAATAGATGAATCCACAAAGAATATCTGACAGAAATGCAAAATGGAATTTTATTCTTATGGAAAGAAGGAAATTATGCCATTTGCAGAAGAATGAATGGACCTGGATCCCATCCCATTATGATAAAAAAAAAATAACACCAGGGAAAAAAAGCTCACATGTTTTCTCTTATATGTAGGGGCTAGATTAAAAAAAAAAGTGACATGAAAGAAAGTCATGATTTACAATGAGGGAAAGGATCATAGAAAGGAGTAAGTATACAAAAACCAGGGCAAGGGGAGTGTCAATAATCAAAGCACCTCATGTGGTGTGTGAAAATTAATATGTGCTAATCAAACAGTATAAAGAGAAAACAAAAATATGCTTTTTGAGATAGTTATTTTATAGTAATATATATAAAGTTTGCTTATTTTTCAATAAATTTATTCATGCACTTATAAAAATGCTGTTAGCAAAATATTTTTTAGAATCATATTATAATATGAATGTACACACAAACCTATGCATATATAGAAAAATACATATTTGTATAAGTAAAAACATATACTTATATAGGGATATATTTCTGCGTGTGTGCACATGCAATACAAACATGGAAATATATATATGATTATGCATAAACACACCTAGCACAAATATAAATGAATTGTGTTTACATGTATAAATATATATGTGTGTAGATATATCCATATTTGTGCTTTGCAAAAGGAAATACATTAGCTATGAGTATACAATTTGAACAATAAATAACTATAGAAAATACTGTAGTTCCATGTCAAAGACTGCATAAATATTGATAATTTCTAAAAGGATACCCTAATAGGCAATTAAAACTACCAAAAGTATTATTTATTCCTTTGGAAATATATATATATATGTGTGTGTGTGTGTGTGTGTGTGTGTGTGTGTGTGTGTTGAGAATACAAATTGGATAAATCTTGGTTTTGAACAAACACAACTGGACCTAAAACTTCATATATCATTTCTCAAAATATTATATTAAAAACTACTTAAGTTTAATCAAGTATGGAATTTGGTTTCAATCATGGGTCCTCTGTAAACAAAGTTATTTCCTACTCAAAAATCATTTGTTACCCTATATATTTTTAAATTTTACTGTGGACTGGTGATTCCCTTGCCTTTTGTGTTATTATCTCTAACATTTTTATCCAGTAAATTTTTTTTGTATCTTGATGTTGTAGTTTGAATAGGTATGGCTCCATAGACTCATGTGTTTGAATGCTTGACCCATAGGGAGTGAAATTATTAGGAAGTATGACCTTGTTGGAGTAGATGTAACTTTGTTGGAGGAAGTGTGACACTGAAGAAGAGATCTTTGATGTCTCATCTATGCTTGAGCTACACCCACTGTGACTCAGTTTTTCCTTCTGTTACACGTGGAACAAGACATAGAATTCTCATCTCCTTCTCCAGCACTTTGCTTGCCTGCTGCCATGTTCCATCATGAAGATAATGGAGTGAATATCCAAAACTGGAAACCAGCCCCAATTAAATGGTGTCCTTTATAAGAGTTGCTGTGGCCATGGTGTGTCTTCAGAGTAATAGAAACTTTAACTGAGACAGAGGACATAGTAATCAATTTTTTTTTCCATCTAACTTTCTGGTCTCCATGCCCAAAAGGAAAAATGTTGACTCCTGATGGCCTGTTGACTGACTTAATATCGGTATTTTGCTTTTTTTAAATTTTATTTTATTAAAAAAAAAAGCAACTACCAACCAGGCAGTGATGATGCACGCCTTTAATCCCAACACCCGAGAGGCAGAGGCAGGAGGATCTCTGTGAGTTTGAGGCTATTCTTGTCTACAAGAGCTAGTTCTAGGACAGGTACCAAAGCTACAGAGAAACTTTGTCTTGAAAAAAAAAATGAAACAAAACAAAACAAAAAACCCCCAAAACAAAAAGCTATCTTTTCTCATTTTACATACCAATCCCAGATCCCACTCCCTCTCCTCCTCCCATTCTCTCCTCCTTTCTCCCCCACCTCGCCTCCCATTCAGTCCTCAGACAGGGTAAGGCTTCCCATGAAGAGTCTACAGACTGTAGCACATTGTTTTGAGAAAGGACCAAGGCCTTCCCCACTATATCTAGGCTGAACAAGGTTTTCTTCCAAAGAAAGGGGGTTCTAAAATTCAGTACAAGCAGTAGGGATAAATCCTGGTACTACTGCCAATGACCCTGCAGTCTGCCCCAGCCATACAGCTGTCACCCACATTCAGAGAGCCTAGTTTGGTCCTATGTTGGGTTCTTCCCCTTCAGGCTGAAATTGGTGAGCTCCCATTAGCTCAGGTAAGCTGTTTCAATGGGTATCCCTATCATGGTCTTGACGTCTTTGATCAAGAGTGACTTATCCCACTCTTCAACTGGACTTTAGGAGCTCAGCCCAGTGCTCCACTGTGGATCTCCTCCTCTGTTTTGCTCTACTGTTGGAATTCATACTGCCAGTAGCCTTTAAATTATCCGCCTTCTTGGGCATGGCCTCTTGTATTATAACTTCGGAAGTAAAGCAGGCCTCTGTCCTCTCTTCCAGCTGCTAGATTCTGTTGCTGTTTCCCTTTAGAGCAGAGGACTGTAATCTGTGAGTCTACTCCTAAATAAATAACCCTTTATTATTCTCAACGGAGCTACTGTGGGATTTCTTTTAAGCATTCGTCTTTATTGCTGGATGAAGGTTCTAAGGTGACACTTAAGATACTCATCAGTCATGTCAGAGGTTGGCTATGTGGTGCTGAGATGGCCTTTTCTGCTCTCTGTTCTTTAATGGAAATAATTTCAGACTAAAATCTGTTTAAAAGATGTCAGAATTCTAATATTTCTATATAGGACACATATGGTTTTTGTTTGTTTGTTTGTTTGTTTTGTTTGAGGAAACTGGTATGCTAAACTAAACTTTTCCCTAGCAGTCTATCCATTTTAACTTTGGTCTAGAATGACAATAGCATACAAAATAAAAGTCAATTACAATTGAATTTAAACACTTTAAGTAATACTATTTTTAATGGAATAGAGGTAAGAAGATGCCATCCTTTTGTGGCCACATTAACTGAAATTAATAGAAAATTAATGATATGGTCATAATTAGCAACTTTATTACCTCTTCCACTCAAGTGTCTAGGACCATTTTGGAAGAGGGGGTGGGAAGAGTATCAGAGCCAGAGATTTGGGGAGTACATATGTGTAACAGTGTTTCCTGAGTATGATATGGCTATCACACTGATGAATTCATACCTTCCCAAAACATGCACAAGATTATACTGGTGGACATTTTAAGATGGATCTAGAATTCTGAGGCAGGGGTAGTCAGTTTTTTTCCTGGGTTATGGTGCTGGTAGAGTGTTTTATCATCCAGTGGATTCCCTCCACCTATGCACATAAAGTCAGTATTAACTAAACATAGTTATTTTGTTCTGCTCTGTTTTTTTTTAATGTTAAAGTTGGGAGAAAAACTAGTGGTGAGGTATCTTGGAAGATCGGGAGGCAGGGTGGGGATGTATATCATGAAAATATATTGCATGCATGTATGAAATACTTAAAGTTACGTATTAAAGAAATTTTTGGTAAAAATAAAACAATCTATGTGCTTATTGTGGGAAATAATACTATTGCCTTCAAAACTGTGCTTTTTTTTCTGTGTATAATCTTACAGAAAAGAAATAAAAAGGTACCTTACTAGAAATATGTCTTTTGTTTCAGGGATCTAAAAATAAAAATTACCTCAATGATGAGTCTTACAGATGACATGTTTACTATTGAATTTATATCAATAAAAAGAAATTAAGTGATTGATACTAGACTGGAGAGTACACACACATTTACTAATGAGTGGGCTTCCGAGAACAAGGGATAATGATGGAGGCAAAGGCAATGTCAAGTTAAAGATGACACAACTAAGAAGAGTCGAGCAGGCATAGGAAGATTCTTCTCCTATCTGAGGTGTGAATCCCACCACATTCTCAGTGGATGCTTGAATAAACCAATAGAGAATAATGTCTGTTTTGGTGTTCCTTTGTTTTGTTGCAAATAAGAAAGGAAAAGAGAGAGAAGAGTGAAGTGCAGGGAGGCAGAGAGTAAAGAGGAGAGTGAAGGGGAAAGAAAGGGAAATAAAAGGAGAGAGGATGAAAGGGCAAGAGAAGAGAGTAGAGGAGAGGAAAGAAAAGGAAAAATAGAACAGGAGAAAAAAGAGGAAAAGATAAGCCAGAAGAAAAGACTCAGAATGAGCTAGAGCAAAGAATTGCAAAACCGGCAGCAAGATCTGAGGAGCCTTGGCTGAAGTATTGAATTGCAGTTCATCCCAAGGCATTCTGTTTTGCCACCTAGTCTTAGATAGATGACTGAAAGGGCATTCAGGGAGTTCTGTCATTCTGTCAAGAGGGATAAAATAAGTTGAGTTCATTCACTGGTCAAGGTCTCACCAAGGATCGATGAAAAGAAATGGCCGTAGCATACCTTCTATCAAAAGCAAGATAGGATGTGAGAGGCCTGGACTGGGATTCCATTACACCACCATTGCAGCCTGATGATTCTGTGCTCAGGAACACAAGAGGTGTGGTTGTCAAGGGTCACAGAGCTACTTCCTGGCATTGAGGCTTAACAGGAGCCCAAGTCTCATGATCATAGTCAGCTCATCCTCCTCTTCCCAAACAAAGACTCCAAGGGAGTGTGAGGCAGTAATGAGAAGAAATGACGTTTTACCCTTGATACTTATAACCTTTGTTGTACATTATTTTAATTTTTGAGCATGTATGTGTGATGTATGTCTATTAATCACAGTCACAGAATGCTGCTGAGTGCTCTCCTCAAAAACCCTGTGCTTTATACCTTATAATACTCCCTCCCTGAACCTAATTCTGGAATATTTTGGACTACTGTGGTCCCAGACATATTACTAGGGTGATCAGTATGTGCTAGGCTAAATACAACTTAGGAAAGGGTAATGGATCTGGGCTCAGGGTCTCATGATTTCACAGCAAATGTTCTAACTCACTGAGTAACTGTTGACTTTATGGTTAAGTATGATTTATTTAATTATCAAAAATTGCTTTAAAGGTTAAATATGTATGCATGATTCTGTTGGTTACAACCACATCATCTAGATTATTTTAGATTTCTCTAACTTCAGCTCAGACAATGTTACATGTTAGTGCACATTAATGCATAAAGCTTGACTAAAGAAGATTTATATATAAACTTGTGTGTATAATCCCAGCACTTGGGAGGCAGAGGCAGGTGGATCTCTGTAAGTGCGAGACCAGCCTGGTCTACAGAGCTAGTTCCAGGACAGGCTCCAAAGCCACAGAGCTAGTTCCAGGACAGGCTCCAAAGC
>NW_004949098.1:3072677-3091166 GCF_000317375.1 Microtus ochrogaster
ATATATATATATATGCTTATATCTGCATAAATTCTGTTTGAGAAACTCTTCAGGTAATAGCAATATCTAGTTAGGAGAAAAGCCAGCTAACTGCTGCAAAAATCATATACACCAACAAAAATAGCTTATTTAACTTACCATAATCCACACCCAAAGCAAACGATTCATGGTATTAAGAGCAAGCCATAAGCCATTATTTATATAGAATAGATATAAATTCCTAAATTAACAAACTCAGTTATGTCTGACTTGCTAGAAGAGAGTGTTTGGCATAGCTGATGTTAGTAAGATGGCTGCAGGAATCCAAAGAACTCAGGAAAGAAGCCCAGAGAAAGGGAAGCACTTAATGGGGACCACAAGATTAATGTGATGTGAATGGAAAAGCAATTTGTCACAGAAATGATTACAAATGAGGGAGTAGGGGACATGGGAATTCCAGGAAAGACAAAATGGGGCCTTTTCAAGATGGAGGGGTAAAGATTCTAGTATGAGGAACATCAGTGGAGGGAAAGATAAAAAGATTCTGGGACAGGCTCCAAAGCTATACAGAGAAATCATGTCTCAAAAAACAATAAACAAACAAACAAAGATTTCCAGCTGATATGAGAAAAAACAGCACAAATAGAAATGTAGAGGTGTAAATTTATCGTATGTGAAATGAATTTCAAATCCCTGGTAACAATATGAACCTTTTGTATAAATGATATCAAATACTTAGCCATGTAACAGAAGATGAAATCAGATTCATAATTCCAGTCAGAATAATATTGAAATGAATAATTAATCTAAACAGAACAGCTGGGACATGCAGGGACATTAGCCTTCTTTATTTTAAGTTCTACCTTCAACAAACTGGACCTCAGAAATATCATAGACTTATAATTACATTTATATTTTGTGAAATACTGTCTTCTTTCTTGTTACTGTTCCCTTGAATTGTTAGTGTGTCTGCTGTTCACACAGCATTTGCTTTGAGTGTGCTGTTGTAAGTATTTTAGAGAGCAAAGCCATATAATAGGCTATGGATGCATAGACCATTTGCAAACAGTTGGTCTTTTTCTTTGAAATCTGAGATTTTGATATCCATGGGGTCTAGAGCCCAGTCTCTTACTGATAGCTGGAGACAGTGGCAGTGGAGGAAAACTTGAATTGGTTAGCTCGTAAAGTGATGATAACGAAGTCTTTCTAAAAATTCATAGATGGAAAAGATGGGTTCATTGGACAAAATTTCAGCTATGATCCCTATAAGAACAAAAGGCAAAATGCAAAATACTATGAAGGAGAAAATACCCGCAGGTTGTATCATAGGAGCAGAGTATAGACAGAGGTCAAATAGGTATGTGTGAGGGTAACTGGCCAGATACTCTCTATCTGGAACCCTGTATAGAAAATAGATGACTTTACTAGTACAGCAGTATTACATAAATTGCCATAAATCATCACTTTCAAGACAGGAAACTTTAAATTAAAATGAGTTCTAGTCATAGCTATGTGTTCATGTGAGGACTGAAAAAGATTAAAAGGACTTTTACCACTTTTCAGGTAGACAAGATGCTACTGGTATTGCTGACTTTTCAATTCCCAGGACTGAGGGGGTAGGCCCATTTCATTTGCACAGATATTGGGCTCTTTAACTATTAAAGTCTAAAAACATACCTATATGTGGGATGGATAGGTGCCTTTCACAGGTAAACATGTTTACTATAAAGCCAGAGGACTCAGATTCAATCCTATGTCACACATGGTAGAAACATAGAACCAACTCTGCCATAAGTTTTTTTTTTCTGGCCTACACAGAAATAAACACATACACACAAGCACAAACACACACAGAAAGACACATATATATATATATATATACACATATATATATGTGTATATATATATATATGTACACACATACACACATCGAGAAAGAGAAAGAATAAATAAATAATGTAATTACATTTGAAATATACAAATATGTATTTAGGGAATTCTAAATTTCAGTTATATAGATATAAATTAACACAAAATGCATTTAGAAAGAATTTATATTCTCGTGATAATGGAAATAAAAAACATTAATTACTGTTATTTAGAAAGGCTAGCATATGCTTCTCATTGCTTTGTATAATTTCCACAAGTTAACATAAGCTAATAAATCACCATGTGGTCATATCTATTTCCCATGTAACTACAGCAAAGTTATTGAGTAACTGCACCAACTTGGCATTCTGGGTGTAGAACTACCAGGATCCAATTTTTTCTCAGCTCTGAACCAATTACTTACTAATATTGCTTCCTATAACCTAAAATCAGAAATTTTTGAGCATATCAAACTTAAGAGAACTGAGAACAGAAGGCAATATTGATGCTTGTCCTGGGACCCTCAAAATGCAACATGTCTGTCAAGACTTTGATGATTGACAAAGCTGTTCCAGGTCCCTAGTTTATTAATTCACAGGTATTTTAGAAAGTAAATCAGTTTATTTGGTTGCCACCAGTATCTGTGTGGCTTGCAAACCTAAGCAGGAAACCCTTCAGAAGTAAAACCATACTTCCTCCTTGACAAACCTTAAATCATTTAGAGATGTGTCTCAGAGTAATTCCTGTTACTATGATAAAATATCCTGACCATAAATAACTAAATAAATAAGCAAGCAAGCAATTTTAGAGGGAAATGGGTTTGTCTCAGTGCACCATTCCAAGTTACAGTTCATCATTACAGGAGAGTCCAGACAGGGACTTCAAATAACCAATCGCATGACATCCAGAATCAAGACCATGGAGATGATTAATACATGCGTAGTTCCTTGATTGCTCACTTGTGCTCATATCTCCACTTATACACCCCTAGAACATCTCTTGTGATAGAAGGTATGTAACTCCCATAAGTTATCCTATGGTCATTGGATGGAAGCTATGTGCTCACACATATGTGCACATATAAAGGAAATGTAAAAATATTTTAAAATAAAATTTAAAAGGAAAAAAACAAAGGTTTTACAGTTCAATAGACCCTGGACTTAACAATATACATCTGTACTCCTCCTCCCTCTAACACACCCTATCCTTAACACTTCAGATGACCTCTCTGGGCTGAGTAACTGCCCACTGGGTTTCCTTTTTCAATTTCATCTAGTTCTCTCTGTTAGAAAAATTGCTTAATAATATTACAGCTGAATTTTAGGCCTTGAACAAGAGTGAGGAATACAGAATCAGTCTTGATCTAGTTTTTCAAGTAGAGGGGGCCGTGGATAAATGCTATGCCACCACCCCTTGCTATCCCATAGCTCTTCATGATCTATGATATATTAAAGATCCCACCAGGTTTTAGTTGCTTCTAGAAAAGACGTGAGGAGCCGTACAGGTATGAAAGGCAAAGTTCTCACATCTTCTTCAAAACTTCTGTATATGAAAACTATTTTGGGAGGGGAGTAGCCCAGAGACGGTAATATATATTAGGAATTCCCACAACACACTACAAGAAGCCAGGGAATGTGACTTATGTTTGGTTTCAAAAGCAAAATCTATCAGCATGGGAAAAGGAGATTCAAAGTGAAATACATTTATGAAAAGCTGGTGGTTGATTCAGATTTTAAGCTCAGAAAGGCACCAATTTCTTTTCTTTTAATATTCATCAAGGCACTCTAAGAGAGAAATGAAGTATATAGTATTCTCTGAACATTCTCCTTCCCCAAGTCACTTTTCAAGAAATATCTTAAGGGACTTTGCTCCTTGGGAATGTCTTTGGGAAACAGGAGCCTAAAGAAAATGTGATATGGAATTTTAATAGAGAACACTACTGAATTCTGTGAGGATTTTATGTCTTTCCTATTACAGAATTAAAATTCCCAAAGTACAGATGGATATTGGAAACCATGAGGAGAAGACAATTATTTAATTTCAACTTCAGAAAAGCAAGCATAGCTATTAGCACAAATTAAAGAGAGAAAAAAAAGTAAAGTTTGAGACCATAGAGTTTGCATATATAAATAAATTATAAAACGCATTAAAATTTCTTACTAGTGGTTCTTAAATATTATCATCACTATTTCTCTCTCTCTCTCTCTCTCTCTCTCTCTCTCTGTGTGTGTGTGTGTGTGTGTGTGTGTGTGTGTGTGTGTGTGTACTCGCGCTAGCCACAGAGCATGTGTGGAGCTCAGGAAAAACATCTTCAAGAGTCACTTCTCTCCTTCTACTATGTGCAACCCCAGGCCTGAACTCAGGTATTTTTCTGTGGTCGAAAACACATTTATACATTGATGTCATCTTTCCTACCCCATATAAGTTTAAAGAATAGTCAATAATGTGTTATGCAACTACAATGTATTCATTCATGACATTTTGTGTGAGAGGAAGCATATTTACTTAAGTGGCATTTGAAATAACCTCAAGATTTCTTTGCTTAAGACATTCAAGGAGAGTCGGGTGGTTGTGGCACACAAATTTAATCCCACCACTCAGGAAGTGGATGTAGGAGGATCTCTATGAATTCAAGGCCAATCTGATCTATGGAGCTAGTTCTAGGTCATCCATGGCTACGCAAAAATCCTGTCTAGAAAAACCACAACACAGCACAATGAAACTAAACAAAACAAGATTTGAAAAGAATTGAGTTCGTCAAAAGTCAAATGGAAAGCTGAGGAGATGACTCAGTGTGCCATTCTAGCCATAAATAATAAATAATGATAATAAATAATCCGTGATCCTAGAGAAGCTAAGTAAGAAGGTGAACCCAAAGAAAAATAGTTATCCTCCTGGATATTGGAAGGAGACAAGATTGACAGGCAAAAATTGGAAACTTGGGGGTGGGGTGTGGGTAAGGGGAGATGGGGAGAAAAAAGTGAGAAATGGGGTAATGGGGAGAGCTTGGGGGAATTTGGCAGTTGGGATGGAGGAAGGGTGGATACGGGAGCGGGGAAGTATATATCTTAATTGAAAGAGCCATTTAGGGTTGGCAAGAGACTTGATCTAGAGGTGTCCCCAGGTGTCCATGGACATGTCTCCCACTAGATCCTTGGGCAGCTGAAGAGAGGGAGCCTGAAATGGCCCTATCCTATATCCATACTGATGAATATCTTGCATATCACCATAGAACCTTCATCTGGCGATGGTTGATGCTAGAGACAAAGACCCACACTGGAACACTGGACTGAGCTCCCAAGGTCCAAATGAGGAGCAGAAGGAGGGAGAACATGAACAAGGAAGTCAGGACCACGAGGGGTGCACCCACCCACTGAGACGGTGGGGCTGATCTAATGGGAGCTCATCAAAGCAAGCTGGACTGGGACTGATGGAGCATGTGATCAAACTGGACTCTCTGAACATGGCAGACAAGGAGGGCTGACTGAGAAGCCAAGGACAATGGCACTGGGTTTTAATCCTACTTCACGCACTGGCTTTGTGGGAGCCTAGCCTGTTTGGATGCTCACGTTCCTAGACCTGGATGGAGGGGGGAGGATCTTGGACTTCCCACAGGACAGGGAACCCTGACTGCTCTTTGGACTGGAGAAAGAGAGGGAGAGGGTGGGGGTGAGGGGAGGGGAGGAGGTGGAAATTTTTAAGTTTATAAAAATATAAAAAATATAAAAAAAAGTAGCAGCTGCTCCTTCACCAAGACTTGAGTTCAGATGCAGGCAACTATGATACACATTCAAAATCCCAGAGCTGGGGAGGTGGATATTGGAGAATCCCTGTGGCTTCCATCTAGCTAAAACAGTGAGCACAGATTCGATAGGAGGTACTGTATGAAGTGTAGTGGAGGAAGACACATGATATTGACCTCTGGCTTCTGTGTGAATGTGCATAAACATACACATGTTGTTAGGAGCTGCGGGCCGCTCCCCTGCCGCCCCAGCTCCCGGCTGCCAGCTAGCTCTAGCTTATGCCCCGAAATAATTACATGAAAACTGTATTCTTTTAAACACTGCCTGGCCCATTATTTCCAGCCTCTTATTGGCTAGCTCTTACATATTGACCTAACCCATTTCTAATAATCTGTGTAGCCCACGAGGTGGCTTACCAGGGAAGATCTTAATCTGTGGCTGTCTGGAGTGGGAGAATCATGGCGACTCACTGACTCAGCTTCTTTCTCCCAGCATTCTGTTCTGTTTACTCCGCCTACCTAATTTTCTGTCCTATTAAAGGGCCAAGGCAGTTTTTTTATTTAACCAATGAAACAACAGATAGAAAGATGACCCTCCTCCATAATACACACACACACACACACACACACACGCGCATCCAAATGAAAAGTATATTTTTCCAAGATGAATGGTCTTGTTTCACAACATTCTTTTGGAGACATACATTATTTTTTGATAAACTAATACACCTTAGTAACACTAAATTTAAGTTTCTAATTTTATTACATGTCTCTAACAGTCTTTTTGATGTTAGTTTTACTATTTGAAAAACAGGAAACTTTTTATAACTTAATTCAAGTAATATATATATATATATATGTGTGTGTGTGTGTGTGTGTGTGTGTGTGTGTGTGTGTGATATGTATATATACGTGTGTGTGTGTATTTACCAAACTGTTGTTCCCAGATAGCCACACACAGTCTACCCCCAAATATGCTACCTCAGGAAGACAATTAGTAACATATTTGCAATTATCACTAAAATAATGTATTCACATGCACAAGGAAGTTTATTTACAGTAAAATTCAAAGAGCTCTTAATGTAGCCTTATGTCAGTGTGTGTGTATGTTTTGTGTATTTGCAAATACTGAATAGACCAAATTGAATCTTCTGCTAGAGTTTAAGCAGAGATTCTCTATTTGGCTATTTAAATGTTACAAACTTCCCAAGGCAAAATTATTCTAAAGAGATGGGCATCTTGTCTGACAATCCCTAATTGCATACCTGGGCTAGAGGGAAGGAGGAATGTAGTTTTCTCAATATAGCATGTCATTATTATTGATGTACTTATGAAAGTCATAAGCTCATGTTTAAAGCCTAAGAACGAGAAATGTTTGAAAGAAAAAATTAAAATCTGAAAGTCCAACGCATCTTTAGGATACCTGTTCTCTAATCAAATATTGCTTGCACTTTGACACAAAGAGGTCGTCTTCTCAATAGTTAATGATAAATATCTATGCACACTTTTCCTGTCAAATATAGTTAATGTGTTCTGTGAAGAGATTGTTAAGATATTCAGTGGTTTTAACCAAATTAATTTGCAGAAAACCTAAAGCAATAAAGTACAATGAACTTCCCCACTTAAACTCAAATGCACACCTTGTACTGAAAAACATCTGCTAGGAACCTGCATGTTTATATAATTGTGGGGATTTTCTCAATGTGTCTTGATATGGATTCACAAACATGAACAATATATGAATATTCAGAAAGATAAACTTTAACTATTCACACCTCTTATTCCTGAAGATTTATCTACTCAACGAAGCAGGTTTCCACAGATCTGTGAACAGTGTATCCATAAGGAATTCACCTGAAGCCTGGCCAACCTTCTGATGACAAAGGTTCATAGAAGTCTAAGTAGTGAGAGATAATTGAATAAGATTGAGAAGACCTGATTTTCTGCTTTGATAACATTATTATTATTATTATTATTATTATTATTATTATTATTATTATGTTATCCATTTTATCTAGATACAAGCTTTGTGGTTTTATGGTTTCCAAATGGATTAGTTTTGGAGGGAATGTGTTTAATTCACATAATTAATAAATTTGCTTGTAATGTATCAAAATATTTTCTGTTGACACCATAACTGGAATCAGATGATTTTTAGTCACATGTCTTTATTTCAAATTATACTTTAATTAAATTAAAATTATTTAAGTTGTGTGTGTGTGTGTGTGTGTGTGTGTGTGTTGTACATGCTATAGCATAGAAGTGGGGGGCTATTCAATTTTTGGAAGTAATTAGTTCTCGCTTTATGATACGTGTGTCACGAGGTTCAAACTCAGGCCTTCAGACTTGCTGGCAAATGTCTTTAGCACCTGATCATCTTCCTGGATGTCAGACTTTGTTTTACATACACTTCTTTTAACTACTTGTAACCACTTCCAAATATTTTCTTGATATTTCTACCATTAACATGGACAATGTATTGAAGTTAATATAAAAGTACTAATTTCATTAGCAGAAACTCTTTTAAATAAAATAACCACTGAAAATATTATTAAAAGTTTGGGTGATATTTTTGTTCAGTTGTGCAACTTAATGAGCCTTGAACCTCAAACTCTCCATGTAACTCAGACCGGCATCTAATTTTTAAACTCCCTAATTCTACATGGCTAATGTTGTGATAACAGGTCTATGCCACAATGGCCAGTTTTAAATGGCTTATAAAAATAGCTTTCTTCTCGGGAGGCAGAGGCAGGCGGATCACTGTGAGTTCAAGACCAGCCTGGTCTACAGAGCTAGTTCCAGGACAGGCTCCAAAGCCACAGAGAAACCCTGTCTCGAAAAACCAATAAATAAATAAATAAATAAATAAATAAATATAGCTTTCTTCCCCAACTCATCAAAATTTTTCTGATTTGATTCTAAACTTGCTCAACAGAATCATGTGTTAATTTGTTAATAGGAATACATTTGTAGAATAAATATGTGTATCTACCTGTTTATGTATCTATGTTACTTAAATTTAACAAATATTGGGGAATGCCATTTTGTTTTCCTATGAAACAAAGGAAAGCACATTGACAAACAATGTGACTGTTTAAAAAATGAAAGAATCAGACTTCATAGAACAAACTTAGGTAGATATGTTCCCATTATGAGATTTCATAGAGGTTGTATCTCTATTTGTGGCTTATCTAATTTTTATAACTTTCAATGTTATTACGCAACTCTATTTATATAGAACTCATGGAAGACCGTAGACTGAGTTTATCTAGTTAAAATTATCCCAAATAGGCTTTATAAGTAGACTACTTATGAATTCTTTTTTTAAAAAGATATTTTATTTTAATTTAATTTTATGAGGATTGGTAGTTTTGTCTGCATCTTTGTTTGGGCAACACATGTGTATAGTACTCACAGAGTTTAGAAGAGGGTGTGTGATCCCCTCTTCTGAATTTGCAGATGGTTGTGAATCATCATGTGGGTGTTGGGATCCAAATCTGTGTCCTCAGGAAGAGCAGTCAGTGCTCTTAACTATTGAACCACCTCTTATGTCTCTAACTTGTTTACTAGTAAATCTACCATTAAGTTCTTGTGCCATTCTCATGCATCATTTGTGTTTTTGTAATCTTGTGTAATTTATCAAACCAGCTCATAAGTATTATCTAAATTTGTGATATATTCTCAGGACAAAGGCTGTCTTGAATGGCATACTAAGCTAAATCCATTTATCCTCCAAAGTATACAAACAGAAAAGGATTTTGAATAAGGCATCATTACCAGGCATGTGGGGGGAATTGGCTACATAAGAATTTCTTTACTTCTACTTTGAATTCTGTAACCATCCATTTCTGTCCACAAATCCAGTAAACTCCTAAGGGTGAACAGTTAAGACAACAACCTACCTACCTCCATCCAAACAGACTTTAAGAGCCACAGGGGTAAACACACTGGCAAAGAGCATTGGTGTTTGCAGACACCATGGCTACTTTATTATAAATAATTAAGGAAATGGCCAACTTCCACACCAATTGTGGAGGGTGGCAGGGACAACCCCAATTACTTACATTGACAACTGAATTAATCTTCTTCTTTTCTTTCTCTCTTCTCTGCAACATATGGGCTCCACTCAGCTGTGGAAGATAGTGGAACCTCACTGGGATCACATCTGTCAGGTTACAGGTTGAAGACAAGTGCACAGCAGGCATGCGTGCTACTATGTGGGAGGAAACAGGTACAGACTTGCTGCAAGCAAGCTAATGTCCTTGGAAAAGCACTTTGCGTTGTCCCATGGATGTGATATGCAATTGATTCATTGGATAAAAGACAAGAAATATTTTATGGTTAGATTTGAATTACTGGCTGTCTATTTTTTATTCTGGGAAGGACTTCATTACATACTTTTTAATATACACGGACTTTTAGTATTTTATTATATGACTTTTTTGCATAGTGTGCCCAAATGATTACTCAGAAATATTTTAAACATTGAACATCAAGATGCATATTACAGAGCTAAAAAGTTAAAACTGAGGGGGAAAGTGGGTTGTTTTTATTTCAAAAATAAGCATTTTTATTTGATTCTCTAATTTGTGTTTATTTTATACCTTGGATCATGCATGGCACTGTAAGTTATGTTCTTGTGCAGAAAAAAAAACTATAAAGTTTCAACAGTTCATGTGCAAATACATACTTGGTATGTATGTGTGGTGCATACATGTATATGAATGATCGTGTTCACGCACCACAGCACGCTCACGAGCTCAAAGGACAGCTTGAAATACTCTGACTTTCTTTTTGTTTCATTGAGACAGCATCATTTGGCTGTTTTTCTGCAACTACATCAGGCTAGGAAGCCTGTGGACTTCCATAGAGCCTCTCTCCTTTGTCGCCCATCTCTCTAAAGACACACTGAGAGTCCAGTTATGTAGGTATGTATTACATGACAGTTTTTACTCCTGTATGGGTTCTGGGAATTCAACAAAATGGCCCTTATGTGGAAAGCATTTTCATCCACTGAGCTGTATGCCCAGGCTTAGACAGTTCCTGACAGAAAACAAGCTGTCCCAGTTTAAGGGCTGTGTTCTTTTTACCAAGTGCATGGGTTCTGGAAACATAAAATGTGCATAGAAGAATTATTTAAAAGCCTATATAATCAATGTCTACCAAACTAATAAGAATTCTACAAAAAAATTGTGAGCCACACTTGTTAAAACACAGAAATTAGGACAAATACAAACACTGTAGGCGTGCTTGTCTGACTTTAGGGGACAGTATTCTCCTGGGGGATGTCCATCAATGCTGGCTGTGAAAGACACATTCGTGGTTATTTTTAAGTTCAGAAAGGTGGTGGTTGCTTAACAACCCCGCTGTCATTGCTTGTCATGAAGCAAACCCTGTTCTCTGAGAACCCAAAAATGAGGTGGCTGACTGGGATCTTAGCTGTTTGTTTACCCAGTAAAAAGTGGCCTGCCTGTTAGTGTAACTGTCTTCCATGCTGCAGTCAGAGAATGTGAAGAGTTCTGACTTAAGGTCATGAGCAGAGAGAAGCAAAAAAAAGTGGTCACATGATACTCACGAGAGCTCAAATTTTATTTACACTGTCACTTAAACTAAAAGTAAAATTTTGTATGTTGTGCACAGTTGTTTTGTTATGAACTATGTTATGTATCACGAAAAAGAATTTTGGTTGTGGGTGTTGTGTGTAGAATTCCATGTGTGTTACTGCATGCATGTGGAGGTCAGAGAGCAACCCTGGGTGTGTATTTATTGTTCCTCTTTTTGTCTTTTCATCCTGTTTGGGAGAGGGTGCCTGTGATTTTCTAATGTATGTACCAGGGCAGACAGCCAGTTTTCATGCAGAGACTCTCTGGTCCCCATCTGTGCATCCATACATGTGTGCTAGTGTGTCTGCCTTGACATCTTCACTGGGAGTTAGAACCGAGGTCCTTATATCTGCACAACAGTGTTTTACTCACTAACTCTGCCATTCCTATCTCTGAACTATCTCAAAGACAGCTTACACTGTAGTACTCAGCAGTAAACACATGTGAGCTGTGATGAAGTCTCAAAGCCTAAGAAAGATACTGAAAATAGAAAATGAGGCAGTTAACACCCCTAAAACAAAATACAGCAGCAACAACTAAGGTAAACAAATACTTCCAGTGGAGACTACCTTTCCGTTAGCCATTAGCTGATTTCTGGCCCCATGAATGCCCTTTTCTTCAGTATGATTTCTACTGTACAAATCCAGTCTTGCAGGTTGTTGTGTGCACCTGTCTCTTTGACAGTCCATCCTCTCCCACACAGGTGCTTCTTTCTGCTTACTTAATGATGGAGGTGCTGTTGATTTCACAAAAAAAGAGAGAGCTGATGCAGACTTTCCATGTGGGTGGAATCACATCACTGAGAGGAAGAAAATCTCATTATTAAGGATTTCACAAACAAAAATATATTTTAATATCTTATTTTTTCCAATAATTAATGCCAACACCAAATATAACTCAAAGGAATCCTAAATCCACAGTTTTCTTCACAGATTCTCTTTAAAAAGTGAATGAAGAGGTCCAAGGCATGAGTGAATGATTAAAGGCTTTCTGGTGTAATTGATTCTGCCCAGTGGAAACCTAAGTCTGCAAAAAATCTCTTTTTATCTTTTGAATAATTATTCCTGTGCATTTAGTTTAAAGAATATCCATTGAGAAACCCATATAGCTATGAAACATATTTGTTTTTTGGCTTTTTAAGGCTACACAAAATACAATACATACTCATTATGAAGGGAATATGCACATTTATAACTATTTTTGTTATGAGCACTCAACCTATAACTTTCACACACACACACACACACACACACACACACACACACACACACACACACACCATGCCAGCCCCCTACCAGTGAGGCAGATTTCCAATTCTTTCTTAATCTTTCGTTTTGAAGTGAAATTTGCATAAACTGGTGAAAGTGATCTTGACTCCTTGTGTTGCTTCAGATGTGTTAAGCCTGAAAACCTTCCTTCCAAGCCAAATGAGAAATGGATGAAATATCGGGATATGTTTGTTTTTAATTCCACTCTAGTGTTTATACAAAGCAGCCTTTCATTCTCAACTCCTCAGTCATTAGCAATTTTAAGATGAATTTCTGGATATGAGTAGATTATATAGCAATATTTTTCACATAAAATTTTTGTTTTAATAATTTCAATTGCATGCTACAAGTCGATTTTCTATTTTGAATCAAAGCTTGGTTATGAAGCTGAGGCTGGCAATGAACATAAGATCTTCTGACACCATCTTCTGTAATGCAGGTAGTTTCTTCTACCCTCACTTTAAAATGTCACAATTATAGGAAAAGATAACTTCAAAACAGTGCAGTGATGAATGTAGCTCAGGTATGTTTTCCACAAAAAATGTAGGAAATTTCAAATTTGAAAATAGATTCTAGTGATGAAAACTACATGGAAGATGGATCCTAGAGTTAAAAGGAAACATTTTTTGCTAAAAGATGTGCACATGCATAGAGAAAAAAATATAACAATTTTACAGAAATTGTAGACTAATCCTTGACATCTACTTTTATATTTAGGAGTTTGAATGTTTAGAAATTCACAGATCAAGAGCATAGAATAAGAATGTGATTATGAAGACCATATAAACAATTAAAATAGATTTATAACCCCTAGGAAATAGAAGGAGTCTTCAAAAGTCTCCCAACTAAAAAGAGCCAGGGCTCGATGGCTTCAGTGAAGATTTCTACCAGAACTTCAAAGAAAGGCTAATACCTATACTCCTCAAATTGTCCCACACAATAGAAACAGAAGGGACATTTTAAACTCTTCTTACAGGGAGGCTACGGCTACCCTGATACCCAAACCACACAAGGACTCAACTAAAGAAGAAAATACAGACCAATCTTCCACCTGAACATTGATTAAAAATAATTCAGTAAAACACTGGCAAACTGAGTGCAAGAACACATCAAATAATAATCCGCAGTGATGAAGTTCGCTTCATACCAGAGATTCAGGGACAATTCAACATAAAGAAATCTGCCAATGTAATCCACCATATAAATAACCTGAAAGAAAAAAAATCATATGATCATCTCATTAGATGCTGAAAAAGCATTTGAAAAAATCCAACACACCTTCATGATAAAGGTCTTGGAGAGATCAGGAATACAAGTAATATATTTAAATATAATAAAAGCAATAAACAGCAAGCCGACAACGGAAATCAAACAAAATGAAGAGAAGCTCAAAGTGATTTCACTAAAATCAAGAAAAAGCAAGGCTGTAAACTTGCCTATTTCTATTCAGTATAGTACTCAAATTTCTAACGAGAGCAATAAGACAAAAAAAAAAAGGTCCTGAGTTCAATTCCCAGCAACCACATGGTGGCTCACAACCATCTGTAAAGAGGTCTGGCGCCCTCTTCTGGCCTTCAGGCATACAGACAGAATATTGTATACATAATAAATAAATAAATAAATAAATAAATATTAAAAAAAAAGGGAGATCAAGAAGTTACAAATTGGAAAAGAAGAAGTCAAACTTTTGCTATTTGTAGTTGATATGATAGTATACATAAGCAAACAGAAATATTTTACCGGGGAACTCTTACAACTAATAAGTACATTCAGTAATGTGCCAGGATACAGGATTAACTAAAAAAAAAAAAAAAATCAGTAACTTTCCTATATTCAAATGAGAAAGAGGGGTACTGAAAAAAAGAAATCAGATAAAGATTACTCTTTATAATAGTATCAAATGACATAAGACATCTTGGGGTAACAATCACCTCAGAAGTTAAAGATATATATGACAAGTCTTTGAAGAAAGATATTGAAGAAGATATCAGAAAAATGGAATGATATTCCACAGCCTTGGATAGGTAGGATCAACATAATAAAATGGCAGTCTTACTAAAAGCAATCTACAGATTGAATGCAATCTCCATCAAAATTCCAACACAATTCTTCACAGACCTCAAAAGAACAATACTCAACTTCATATGGAAAACCAAAAAAAAAAAACCAGGATATCCAAAACAATCATATATAAGAAAGAAACTTATGGAGGTATCATCATCCCCAACTTCAAGCTCTACTATAAATAGAGCTATAGTAATAAAAACAGGTTGGTACTGGCACAAAAACAGACAATAGAATTGAATCAAACACCCTGATATCAATCCACACACCAATGAACACCTAATTTTTGCCAAAGAAGCTAAAATTATACAATGGAAAAAGAAAGCATCTGCAACAGATGGTGTTGGCATAACTGGATGTCAACATGTAGAAGAATGAAAATAGATCCATATCTATCCCCATGCACAAAACTCAAGTCCAAATGGATCAAAGACTTTGACATAAATCTAGGCACACTGAACCTCATAGAAAAGAAAGTGGGAAGTAGCCTTGAACACATGACTATAGGAGATCACTTCCTAATATAACACCAGTAGCACAGACAATGAGAGAAATAATTAATAAATGGGACCTCCTGAAACAGAAAAGATTTTTTTAAGACAAAGGACACAGCCAATAAGACAAAATAGAAGCCTACATAATGGGGGAATGGTCTTCATCAACCTCACATCAGACAGAGAACTAATCTCTTATATATATATATATATATATATATATAAAGAAGTTAGACATCATAATACCAAATAATCCAAATAAAAGATGGGGTACAGATCTAAATAGAGTATTTCCAAGAGAAGAATTTCAAATGATAGAAAGACACCTATGGCACTGCTCAACATCCTTAGCCACCAGGAAAATGCAAATCAAAATGACTCTGAGATATCTTACATCAGTATGAATGGATAAGATCAAAAACAGCAATGATAGCTTATGCTAGAGAGGATGTAGAGTAAGGGGAACCTTCCTCCATTCCCAGGAAATTGGGAAGCAGTTTACCTCAGGACCCAGCAATACACTCTTGAGCATATACCCAAAGATGCATACTCATCCCACAAGGACATTTGTTCAACTGTGTTCTTATCTCTGTTATTTATAATAGCCAGAACTTGGAAACCACCTGGATGTTCCTCAATGAATACAGAAGATCTGGTACATTTACACAATGAATACTACCCAGTGGTAAAAAAAACAATGATATCTTGACATTTTCAGCCAAATGGATGGAACTAGAAAAAAATATCCTGAGTGAGGTAACCCAGATCCAGGAAAGCAAACATAGTATGTAATCAGTTATAAGTTTCTATTAGATGTAAAGCAAAGGATAACTAGCCAATAGTCCTCACCCCAGAGAAACTAGGGAACAAGGAGAACTTTGAAAAAAACATACATGGTTACCCCTGGGTAGAGAAAATGGACAAGTTCACCTGAGAAAATTAGGAGTATGGGGGAGGGAGCAAGAAGAGAGTGTATAAGTGAAGGGGGAGGGAATAAGTGGAGGCAGGAGGAGAACATGAGGGAAAGGAACGGGAACGGCAGAGCTGGGGAAGCACACAGAGGGAGAGCAATGAAAGAGATACCTTGATTGATGGATCCATTATAGGGTTAGCAACAAAGTAGGCACTAGGAAAACACCCAGGAATCCACAAGGATGATCCCAGCTAAGGATGATCCTAAGCAATAGTGGAGAGGGTCCCTGAACTGGCCTTCCCCTGTAATCAGATTGATAACTACCTTAATTGTCATCATAGAACCTTCATCCAGTAACTGACGGAAGCAGATGTAGAAATCCGCAGCTAAGCACTGGGCAGAGTCAAAGAGAGGGAGAAGCAACAATATAAACAAAGAGATGAAGTCTGTAATGGGGATACCCACAGAAATAGCTGACCTTAGCTAGTGGGAGCTCACAGACTCTTGACTAACAGTGGGGGAACCTGAATAGGACCCAACTAAAACCTCTGAATGTGAGTGAGAGTTGTGTGGCCTTTTTGTAGTCTATTCTCTTTGGAGGGATATTTTCCTCATCCTAGATATTGGGGTGGGGGGCTTGGGCCTGGTTCAATGTGATGTGCCAGACTTTGTGGACTCTCTATGGGAAGCCTTACTCTCTCTGAGAAGTGGATGAGGAGTGAGGTGGGGGCGGGGGAAGAGAGTGGGTACTGACATTGGTATGTAAAATGGGAAACAATTGTTTTTTAAAAAAATAAATAAAAAGAAATACAAGATTGAAAAGGCCCATTAAGCATGTTCTTTCTGTATTTGTCTCTTTGTTTTTAGGTAAAATAAATTATTTTATTTGAATGACTGTCCCCCCAGAAACTTCAGCACAAACATAACATTGAGCCACATGATGCAGTGATGAAAAGGAATAAAATGTCAGAGGTCTATATCATAATTTTTCAGTTACTCCTTTATTATTTCTCATGTTTAAATTTATCCTTTTGTGAATATGATGTGTGTATACAATGAGATGCGATCATTCCCACCCAGTTTCCCTCTTCTAACTCTCCCAGATGTCTTCCAAGACAAATACCAAAAGCACTCTTTCTCTTACCATGGAAACACTTGCTTATTCATATTCATTCCTGCTTATTTACAAGAGCTAGGAAATGGAATGAACCTAGGTGTCTCTCAACGGATGAACGGATAATGAAAAAGTGCTACACGCACACAATGGATTATTAATCATCTTTTATTCCTACTTTGTTGCCCACAGAAAATTTCTAATTCTTTACTAAAAAGCATGGACTTTATGCTATTTATAAGAACAATGAAGAAAATAAAGCAAGCATTAGTAAAGATGAGAATATAACTGTTGATCCTCATTTAGTACATTCTTATGATTGGTAGGTCTTCAAAGTTTATTCATCTGTTATGGCCTCCTGTATTGCTTTTTCTGGTAACAACCTAAGGGGTAGTGATGCTTTATGCACAGAGAAAGTGTAGGAGTTCGGGAGGGGGTGCTCATTGAAAATGAGAATATCATTTAGGATTTCTTATGTGAAGAATGAACAAAGATCTGGGAACCTAATATAAATTTATTACTTTATAATATTGTTTAAAAATTAGGTGGGAGGTTTTTTAGTGGGCTAAAAATTTTGGTACTTTTAGGTACCAACAATGATCTGTCCCTTTTTGGAAAATCTTTAAAGGAATGTTTTCTGTGGGCTTCCCAGTTTTCTGACAGCTGCATACATTTCTTGTGTTTTTATCTTATGGCATCTTTGTCCCTAATGTCAGTATTAGATATCTCTCCATAAAGCATTTGATTGTGCTTTCCTTTTCTTTCACTTGTATTGGTTCTTAGGATTCCTGGCTCATGTGCATGGTCTAGGTACACTCTCTTTGGTAATACTCAGCCTGATGAGTTTTAGGCCTCAGCGGGAAAAAGGCAGGAACTTCTGCGGGAGACTATCATTGGACATTTAAGAAAGAACAAATTTTAAAAAGCTACCTGGTATTTATTTTTTTTTCCTCTCCCTTCTCTCACTCCTCTCCCCCTCCCCCCACTCCTTTCCCCTTCCCTCTCCAGTCCAAAGATCAGTCAGGGTTCCCTGCCCTGTGGAAAGTCCAAAGTCCTCCCCCCTCCATCCATGTCTAGGAAGGTGAGCATCCAAATTGGCTAGGCTCCCACAAAGCCATAACATGCAGTAGGATCAAAACCGAGTGCCATTGTCCTTGGCTTCTCATCAGCTCTCATGGTCCGCCATATTCAGAGATTCTGGTTTTATCCCATGCTTTTTCAGTCCCAGTCTAGCTGGCCTTGGTGAGCTCCCAATAGATCAGCACCACTTTCTCAGTGGGTGGGTGCACCCCTCGCGGTCCTGACTTCCTTGCTCATGTTCTCCCTCCAAAAATAAATAAATAAATAAATGAATGAATAAATAAATAAAGAAAGAAAGAAAGAAAGAAAGAAAAGAAAAGAAAAGAAAAGAAAAGAAAAGAAAAGAAAAGAAAAGAAAAGAAA
>NW_004949098.1:3091521-3106090 GCF_000317375.1 Microtus ochrogaster
TGTGTGTGTGTGTGTGTGTGTGTGTGTGTGTGTGTTACATAACATCTTCAGAATACAGGTTACCAGTGTACCTTAGCTGTCTCCACATCCCCACACATTCCTACTCCTCTTGGCCACACTGTAAATAGGCCATCTTCATATATCTTCCTTTTCTGTTAGTCTTACTAAAAACAAAACAATCAAATCCCTTATGATTAACTAACCAGCCCAGTCCGTGTCTCAGTCATGTTGGAACCTACCTGGGTGGTAAACATTCAATAATAATTTGCATTCATAATTTAGGAAAAGTTTTGGGGTGACTTATACCTCAGCAGAAATCTTTAAAGTAATGATTTGAAACACATGAATTTTGAGGATGGGAGGAAATAAGGAGGTCTGGCATTTAGGATGGAACCTGAAGAAGGTAGATGTAACAAGAGCATCTTAGGACCAACAGCTAAAATGATGTCCCCAAAAGCAGCCAACAAGTGTTCCTGGAGGAAATACTACCTGTTAGCAAACTTTGATTCATTTATGTGTTATCTGGATTCATTACTCAGAAGAGTTCTGTTATGCACCAACATTTTATATTTATTGAAATATATTGAAGAGTGCAACTGCTCTAGTTTTAAAATAGTCTACTGAATTGCATATTTAATCACTCCACACTGGTAGATTTATCTTAATTAGAGTTTTTGATTATATGACCAAGTTCATTGGAGTTTTTAGCATTTTTCACTCTCTCTTAATTAGCTCTATTTTCAGGGATTTTGGGTGACTATTTCTATAACAAACTAACACTTTAGATGGGTCAAGGTTAATGCAATTTTAAACTGCCACCTCTGTTTTAGAGTTTCTCAGCTCCTTAGTGTGTGCTTGGTGACTTTATCTTTCAGCCACATTTCATTAATACCACAAAAGCTTGTTTTATATACACTTGATAACATTTGTTGACGACATTGTGAATCAGTTCCACCATCAAATGTGATACCTTTCTGATAGACATAAATAATAAAAGGGGATTTTTTTCTTGTGTTCTGAACAGTCATGGATTTAGTGATTCTGGAGCCTTCAGAAAATGTGCCATGATTCTTTTCTCATATGTGTTTTTTTAAAGATATGATAGCAATCCTAAAGAGGTGCATTATGTCTATTTGCCAATAACAAAAAATAAAAGGGACTGAAGATGTAAAGATATCCCTGAAGTTAAGGACCACTCTTCCAGTGTCTTCCAATGCAGGAGTGTACTCCTTTGTCTGTGTGCAAGCAGATATTCTGTATTCAAAGTCTTTAACTGTTGAAGCTATCCCGGGGGCAAGTTTGTTTCTCATCCCTGTATGAGAACCGAAATGAAGAGGCATGGCATTCCTGCCTAATGTTTGTAACCTAGAGAAGTTAGTACCCAGAATCCTTATGTTTACTTACAGAAAAAGAATGAACTAAATGCTCATTTTGAAACGTAAAATTAAGGAAATAAAAAGGGTAAAGGTAAACATTCGCTTGATCTGACATAATTATTTTTAGGAAAAATGAGTAAGAGAGAAAATTAGTGATCTATTAAAGCAACAAATGTCAAGCGTTTTCACGTGATTTCTAACTTCATGTTTACACTACCAGATTGCCTTCAGAATCCATGCATTTTACCTGAAACCACAAGAGGCACCTGGTGTGATACGCTCTCCAGAGTTCATTACATAGAAGCAAACAAAAGCTAAGCTACACCCAGACATCTGCCTCAGGTTAGACGATGTCAGCTCCTCAGCACTTAGCATTCTGTCAAACATCTCAGAATAGATTACCAAATGAAAATAAAATATATCGCCATCCTTTTCTCAGTCTCACAGAATCACATCGATATTGAAATTAGAGCGAAGAATAAATGTTTATAGTTTTGACACAGACAGAGAATGTGAATGAAACCGATGTGTTGGCAGCCTTGATGTATCTATAGGCTTTTGTTGAAATGTAGGGAAATTATGCAGTTAAGGGTCTGTTGGAATTAACTTTATGAAAGGAAAAGAGTGAGAAGAGTGGTGTATGTCAACATCAAAGCTTCAATTCCGTCCATCTGGGGAGCTTCCTTAGGAAATACAAACTATACTGGTCAGGTGAAGGTGTACAGCTCTGTGGGACTGACAGAGACAGGGATCTGTGGTCTGCACTCATGCTTGTGGAGTTGAGTGGGAATTTGGGTCTTTGACTTACTAGAGTTCCTGAAAGAGGTCGACAAGGGAGAGGCTTAGGCAGTGTTACTGGACTGATGGAGATAAGAGGAAAATAGAAGAAAGCAGGACAGGCATCTTGAGAAGTAGAATTGTCCTTTTAAGAACTAATGAAGGGCTACAATGTCTCTGTGGAAGGGGAGACTGTGCAGGTTTAGGAGTATGGGGTTTTAAAATGGAAAAAGGAGGAACTCTGGGGATGAAGGAGCTCATCTGCAGGTTAGTTCCTCTGCAGGCAGGAAGTGATGGACACCAATGGGCTGGTTCATGGATCTACTTAGCAGAAGCTTCCACTAGTATTTTCAGTCAAAACAACGTTCTGATCCACAGCTTCTCAGTTACCTGAAACTTTTAGGTCATTAACCCTTCATTCCAGACTCTAAAATCAGGCAAAAAGAAGGTGACAAGGTATTCTCCCATTGGAAACTTCCTTAGAGAGCTAAAAAATGAATGATTTTGGTTAGATAGTGAAACATATTCTTCAGGAAGGTTGTAGGGGAGGGGATAGGAGGAGAGGGAGGCCCAGAGAAAACCCTGTGAGAGGAGGTGGGAGTCCATAGATGGGCCCCTATGTTTAGGGCCGAGGAAGGATTTGTATTTGTCTCAAACAGATGTGTTTATTTGACAGAACTGAATAGAATCAGAATGTGAAGGATGTCAATAGTTGGATAAGATGGAGGTGAGTAATAGCTCATCATTAGGGATTGTGAAAAGCATAAGATTCTGGAAAAACATAGCGTTTTCTTGGGAGGTCTGTTATGGATTTAGCATCGGGGAATGTACCAGTCATTTTGTAAAGAGGTAGCCTGAGACCGGTGTACATCAATAGTATGAGAAGACAGAAGCAGCTCTGAGTGCTTGACAGACAGACCCAGCATTGGATTTATAAGTGGAATTGGCTACCTTTAGGGGCTGTTGAGTTCTGTTTAAGGGTACTGAGCTGTCTTATGCAGAGATTAAGGGAACAGTAAGTATAGAGTTCATAGAAGAATCATAATCAGGGAAAAACGGGAAAGGGAAAAAGAAAAGGGCTTGTAGATAGTTAAGAAATCAATCATTTTCTTTTGAAAAAATATAGATGGAGCAGGACCCCAGCAGGAATGAAGTAATCATGGCAGTGTCTGTACCCAAAGACTGTGGTAAAAGACTGCAAAAGAATTATTAGAGAAAATTTTCATTCCAGGTCTAGTTATTCAGGGTGACAGTGACAGGGGTCAAAAGTTTAGGGACAAGAGTCTAGCTAGAGAGGGAGGGCAGGAATGGAGAAAGGGAGGGACACAGGGTTTAAGGGTTTAAGACCTTAAAATCCTGATGCTAGGAAGCTGGGGTCAATATCCTTCAGAAGATCCTATCTCAGTTTACTTTGGAAAACTTTGCTCCTCTAGGGAATGCTGATTAGTGCTCAAGTCACCCAGGAGCCCTACCAGGAGGCCCACTTGATTCCAGATATCCTGGACATAGAGAGGTTTTTTTTTTTTTTTTTTTTTTTTGGTTTTTCGAGACAGGGTTTCTCTGTAGCTTTGGAGCCTGTCTTGGAACTCCCTTTGTAGACCAGGCTGGCCTCAAACTCACAGAGATCCTCCTGCTTCTGCCTCCCAAGTGCTGGGATTAAAGGCGTGCGCCACTACTGCCCAGCTCCTGGAGAGTTTTAATGGTGGTGTTAAATACATGCTTGTTTGTCACATGCAGTATGTTGAATTCAAGCGGACTTTCCTAAGAATGGAGTGGATGCTTCTAGATATCATCCAGCCCTGTGTATCAAGCAATTATTCAAAAGTTACGTAGTAAATATCAATGTATCTCTTGCCAACAACTTTCTCTTTATTCTCTGTGAAGAGTGCAGTGGGGGAACCCATCAAGGAATTTCTACAGCAAAACCCTCTTATAGAAGAACATGATTTGATGACTTGAGGAACCATATTTTCAAATAAACAAAAATAACACTAAAATTATCAGGTTTGATTCACAAGTAGTTGACCAAGAAGCTAACGACCATTGATGCTTGCAGACCATGTCTATTTTGACAATGACCAATGTTCAGACTACAGGTCCTTAATGTTCACAAGATGTACTATTGCGCTATTACAGCAAGAACTTCATGAAAGGAATTGTTCTGTGCCCCTTTCATTCTGTAGGGTTGAGTAGTTCTAGCAGGGGAGATCATGTAAGTGTTTGTAATAATATGGCAGACCTTCAGGGCTTCTAGAAGACAAAACCAAACCAAAACTGCATGAATGTTCACAATGCTCAGTAGGAAGTCTCAGGAGGCAGAAGGCACAGTGGAAGCAGCAGTGACTTTGAAGTTAGAAGACCCATTTCAAACATCATACACTATTAGGGAGCTTATGTGACAGGAGATAGCATAAAATGTCATACATATTTATAGAAAGTGCCAGCTAAAAGTATAACACTAACCGCCATGAAGTGTGAGAGTGACAATTATGAGAGCCACAAGCATCATACTTATCACAGGTTCTTTCAGGATGGTTCATCCTTTATCCTTATTGCTAGAGAAAAATACTGCTAATTGTATTGATTGGTATTATCAATCTCCCTTTGTGTCATAAATTGATGGACCCTTACTGTAAGGAAAATGTGGGTCCACAGAGATGGCTCAGTTGGTAAAGTGCTTGTATTCAAGCACAAGGACCAGAGTTGGGAGTTTCCAGAGACCACGTAAAAAGTTGCATTGCCCTGATGTGTTGGCCTGTCTGTAACACCATGTGAGGGGAAGAAGATTTGTGGAGATTTCTGTAAATTGTTGGCCAGCATGCCTATCCAGGCAGTGAGAGCCAGGCTCAGTGAAAAACCATCCTGAAAAATAAGGTGGAGAGTTTGAGAATGTTATCTAGTATTAATCTCTGGTCTTCAATGTATAGGCATGAATGAATGTACGCACATACACACACACACATAAACACGTACAGACATAAACACAAACACATACAGAATATGTGTTTTCCTTCCAGGGTGTAGCTATTGTTAGATTTGTTATTTATCCCGTGAATAACTGTGTGTCTGAAGAGGCCTTTGAGTTAAATAACCTCAAAGGAGCACTTGAGTTCCTTAAATCATAGAATCACTCCCTTCATCTGAAAGCAATAGTTCACAACATGTTAACTGCTAACTGCTCATCTGACAAATAATTATAAAATATTAACTAGCCTATTATATTCTTTGTCCAAAGTGCTTCAAGTTTTTTTCTCTTACACAGACATGAACCTGAATTCCTGCATTGGGTACTTTTTTTTTCTTGCCATTCTCATGCAATGAACAGAAATCCTATCTGGCAGCAAAAAAGATGCCAATATTTTTGATGACATTAACTCAAGAAGCTCATTTCCGTATGATACCTTTATCAAATGATGCTTATTGTTGAACAATAATGCAGTGAATCTATTTTAAAGTAAAAAAATGTTGAATAAAAAGTTTTTCATTTTTATTGACAATATTTATACATTTAAATATGGAATAAAATGACGGGAACATCATGCTTTCCTTAACAGTGGGGGAGTTAAAAGGAACTGTTTTTTCTTGAAGTCAGAGAATAAGATTCAATCAGACACTAAATTTACAAAGGATACTCTCACTGGGGATTTTTGTAAATAGATGTGCTGTGAAGCCAGAAAAATAAAATGTGAGTATCCCAATATAATATTTGCTAATGCAATCAGTACCATTGGTAAGGATCATAATTATTCAAGTTCATTATGTTTTTATTGAATGTAAGAATATAATTCCCTGGGCAGCAGAAAGAAATGCTATCATAGAACATGATGTTTCTGAAGGTGACGGCAGCAATCCCAAGAAAATCTCTCCCTCATTGCAATTTGATCAAGTTTCAAAGATTTGTCCTTAAGAGACGAAGCTTTCCCATAGTACCCACAATGGCAGTGGCGGTGGAATCACTGTCTCCTTGAATGGATCAATTTTGGGATACTGATACCCCATTCGGAGGGAAGAAATTGAAGACAGGACACAATGAAAAATCTAGAGCAAGTGAGGTAATGAGGAAGAGAGAAAAGTCAAGATAGATGGAGCCATTCATTTCTCTCAAATGAGACATAATCCACGCATTCAGTAAAGACTAGAAAAGAAAGCGAGGATGTGATTATGAGTGTGTGTGTGTGTGTGTGTGTGTGTGTGTGTGTGTGTGTGTGCCTTGAAATTGCCTCAACTCTATTACAGTGAACTAGACTTGTGACATGGAAATTTAATATTCGGTATATATACAGACTATTTATTTTTAAAAATCCACATTATACACAACATATTATAAGCTATTTTCATTTACCTTGCCAAAATTCCCCTTTCGTGTAAATACCCATACATCTGGGGAAGAGGATATATTTCATCTTAAGTTTGTGTATTAGTGCAGTCTTTTTCAATTGGGTTTCTTCCCATTATTTGGCTATTAAAGGTAATGATACGGTGAATTTCTTATGAGAATAAAAGTTAATCTACTCTCAGTTATTTTCTTAGGATAAATCCCAGGATGTGAAATCACAGGCTACAGGTCGTGGTGAGCTGCGTATTTGCTAAGTGATTAGAGGCAACATCATCCAGAAAACTCTTGTTAATTCATAATTAACTACGAACACCTTTGATTGACACAGTCAACTATGTTATCTTTGCAAACATTGTTTATCAGTTGCAACCTTTAGTTAAATTGGAAACTTGATTCAACCTAAAATCACTTACATAGGAGTTGCAATGAGAATTTGTCTAAATCAGGTTGGCTTGTGGGCATATCTGTAGGTGATTATCTTGCGTGTCTCGATCAGTGTGAGAAACCCAGCCTGACAGTGGACTACACAGTCCCTGGGTGTGGGCCTTGGATTGTGTAAAAGCAGAGAGACCTACTGAGCCCTAAGAATAAATACATTTACTCTCTCTGCTCTTGAGTGTCAGTATGATGATGTAAGTAGTTTCTTCATGTTCTGTGTTGATTTACCTGCAAAGATGGAGTATAAAACCTGGAATTGTAAGCAGAAGATACCTTCTCTCCCCAAAGGTAATTTCATCAGAATATTGTCCCATAGAAACAGAAACAAAACTAAAACATCAACCTATTGATCTTTTGCAACTTAAAATCTTAATACTTTGTAGCAATATATTTATATTTTGTATATTTATATTTTAGATATATAATATAATGTATATTATATTTTCTTCTGCCTCATTTATGATATTGATACATGTTTTTCCTTGAAAATTTGTTATCTGTATTGATGTGTTATAGGTCTGGGTATTTCATTTTATTTTTATTTATTTATTTATTAAAGATTTCTGCCTCCTCCCCGCCACCGCCTCCCATATCCCTCCCCCTCCCCTGATCAAGTCCCCCTCCCTCATCAGCCTGAAGAGCAATCAGGGTTCCCTGCCCTGTGGGAAGTCCAAGGACCACCCACCTCCCTCTATCTAGGTCTAGTAAAGTGAGCATCTAAACTGCCTAGGCTGGGTATTTTAAACACATGGCAATTTATCAATTAATTTTCCCCTGTTTAATGTGCTTTGTTTCAGTTAAAACAAATTGATGAGAAAACTATATTTTTATAATGCTAATGGTCTATATCCCTCATCATGCTCTCTTGAAGATGATACATAAAGGATGATTGACATTAACCTATTTAACTTAATACTATAGTGTGTATTCTTGTTAGTTAGAAATCTTTAAATGAAATACTATCTTTTCAGGGAGACAGTTTTCAGTCTCCATAGTCTCTATTATTATCATCATTGTTTCTGTTATTTAGAAAGTGTTAGAATTCAACTCAGAGCCTTGATTATATTAAATAATCACTACCACCACACATAATTATTCTCTATTGATTATGAAAACTAGACAATGTATCAAGAAATAGTAATATCACAAAATTGCTTCTCTGTTTTTTTTTCTTCAGAGTATGTTCTAAACTTATGTTTGGATATGTACTTTCTCTAATGAACAGATATTCAAATATTTGCCATCGCTGTGGAATGGTTATGGAAAGCTCAGGACGTAGTGTCTAGTGCTGGATTTGATCTTAAATGGGATGTTGGGCCTTTCCCTCTCTCTCCTCTTCTCTTCTTTGCTGTCTAACTTCCAGGAAGTGACCAGGTCTCCTTCACCGCCTAATTATCACAGTAGTGTGACATCTCATCATATACCCAACAAAACAGATAGACATCCAAAACTCTGAAACTACAGACCAAGTTGAATCTTACCTCTTTGTTAACTATTGATATTCTGTTATATGAGATGGAAAACTGCCACAGCCACTACGTTGAAATCCTTAAAAATCCATTCTTCAATATAATAAAAACTATAAAATTTAAAAAAATAAGAAAAATACATAGAACCAATGTTTTGCAGTAAATACTCAAAGTATTCTTTTATAATATCACTATTCCCATTATTCTTAAATATCTTTAGACCTTTTCCCCCCAAAGTTTATATTCAGTTGCTGTTTCCTGGATTGTTAATTAACATCATCATAACACACATCATCATAACATATATTCAGTCATTATTTTTTCTACTGGACTAAATTTATAAAAAGCATGTACAATGTTTTCATTTTACATTTATTGCATAAATGTAATAAATTTGCTTTTAAATTGTGTCTTTAGTCTTATTGGTTTTTTTTTAATTTTGCTGTGAATCAAGAAATAATGCTTTTGTTCCTTGCACTCTTTCTTTGCATTTGGAGCATTTTTCAATTTTGCTTTTTGATGTAGAGTTTAAAATCTCCAATGGACATTTCAAATTTGCATATTTTTGTTTCCATAGCAACAAAAATTGGTGTTTATTATATCACTATCATGAAGTGGTATTGATGTTATATCATTTATAAGTCCACCTAAAACACAGCACTGCATGGGAATGAAAGGGAGCAATTTCCATGTGCTAATGTAATTTACATGCTTTTCTCTAATTATACAAATTGTAATACTTTATTAAAATATTCTACTAGATATTAGTGTATTGAATTTTATTGAATTCTAATTCAACATGCATTTTGCTATATGCTTACTTAATAATAAAGAGTAGATTTTTTTCAAGTTCAGCTTGGTTTTGTTTTATTTGGCAGTAATAGCTATATTTTTAATTATTTTTTGTTTTCCATGTTAAAAAGTGTCTTAACTCATCACATTAAAATAAAACCTCATGTCTGAGTGACTTTTCTTGGTCTCTTGTATGGCTGTTATATCACAATAACGCATTTATAGCACTGGAATGGATATACACAAAGGCTTTATTGATATGTAGTACAAGGATATTTGTCTATTTTTAATATATTCTTTTTGTTGAAGATCAGATTTTGACCAGTTTCTCTATAAAGTGTCAGACAGTATTTCAGACATAGCGAGCAATATACTGCTTTTTTTCAACAGTCTCCCATTACCATTCTAGCTCTTGATACTGTACAAATGATAAAGAGATGCATATTATATTAAATTATTTACAAATTAGGAATTTGGATTTATTTGGTACATAGATTTTAATTTGTTAAGTGGTGGTACTTAAAATTTCTCAACACTACCTACAGATTATTTTAAAAATTATGTTCTTATTTGTTTATACGTATGTACATATACGTTAATACAGAAGACCAGAGGAGAATATTATATACTAGAGGTGGTATGAGTTACAAATGATGCTCAGCATCCCTTGGATTCTGGGAGTTGAACTGGGGTTCTTTGCAAGAGTAGTAAGTTCTCTTAACTGTAGAGCCATCCCTCCATTTCTCTAAGATCTTTTTAATTTTAAATATTTATTTACCTTACTTTCCAGTAGTATCATTCTTAATTATATACCTTTAATAATATGCAAACATAAGGGATTCAAATTTTAAAATATACATAAATTATAAAATAACAAAATAAAAGTGAAATTTATTGCCACACAGGAAACTAATGACAACAAATGTTTGTAAAAATTTATGAAAAATGAGGTTCTTCTTGTACTATTAGTAGGAATAGAAACTGGTTCAGCCAGCATAGAAATCACCTTGGAGTTTTCTCAAGAAAGTATAAATAGAAGCTTCAGATGATCCAGCTATACTACTCCTGGGAACTCCAAGCAAGTTAACAGCATCACATGGAGAATTCTCATCCATCTATATTATAGCATTAGTCACAATAGCTGAGTTATAGAATCATCTGAGTGTCCATCAACAGATGGAAAACAAAACCTATTGCATATGCACAGAAGAGTTATCTTCAGTCATAAAGAAGAAGAGTCATCATTTGTGAGAAAATGAGTGGTACAGAGAGCATAGTTATCAAGATTATGCAGACTCAGAGATAAATATGACTTCTATTGCATCTATAATACATCTCGCTCTCGTTCTCTCTCTCTCTCTCTCTCTCTCTCTCTCTCTCTCTCTGTCTCTCTCTATCTGTGAGTGTGTGTCTCATACACACACATACACACTTATATTCTCACACACATAAACACACAAACTGTCGAAGTCTAATGAAGACTGTTTGGGAAGAAGAGTGAAATTAGCAGTAATGGCAGATAGGGTCTATAGAGGCTAATGGAGAATGCATATGGTAAAATTATAGAATATATTTAAATAAAAGTGTTGTTAAGAAACTCGCTGGTTTGTATAATATATAATATATATTAGCCTAATTAAAAAAATCTGTCTTTTGGCCATTTGAACTTCTTCTGTTGAGAATTCTCTGTTCAGCTCAGTGCCCCATTTTATAATTGGGTTGATTAGCCTTTTACGGTCTAGTTTCTTGGACACTTAAGGTCATGCTCAACTTCTTTAGCGATCAGGGAAATGCAAATCAAGACAACTTTAAGATACCATCTTACACCTGTCAGAATGGCTAAAATAAAAAACACCAATGATAGCCTTTGCTGGAGAGGTTGTGGAGAAAGGGGGTACATTCATCCATTGCTGGTAGGAATGCAAACTTGTGCAACCACTTTGGAAAGCAGTGTGGTGGTTTCTCAAGAAATTCGGGATCAACTTACCCCTGGACCCAGCAATACCACTCTTGGGAATATACCCAAGAGAGGCCTTATCATATAACAAAAGTATATGCTCTACGATGTTCATAGCAGCATTGTTTGTAATAGCCAGAAGCTGGAAACAACCTAGATGCCCTTCAATGGAAGAATGGATGAAGAAAGTATGGAATATATACATATTAGAGTATTACTCAGCAGTAAAAAACAAGGACTTCTTGAATTTTGCATACAAATGGATGGAAATAGAAAACACTATCCTGAGTGAGGTAAGCCAGACCCAAAAAGAGGAACATGGGATGTACTCACTCATATTTAGATTCTAGCCACAAACCAAGGACATTGAGCCTATAATTAGTGATCCTAGAGAAGCTGAATAAGGAGAACCCAAAGAAAAACATATAGGCATCCTCCTGAATATTAACCTTCATCAGGCGATGAAAGGAGACAGAGACAGAGACCCACATTGGAGCACCGGAAATAATTCTCAAGGTCCAAATCAGGAGCAGAAGGAGAGAGAGCACGAGCAAGGAACTAAGGACCGCAAGGAGTGAACCCACACACTGAGACAATGGGGATGTTCTATTGGGGACTCACCAAGGCCAGCTGGCCTGGGTCTGAAAAAGCCTGGGATAAAACCGGTCTCTCTGAACATAGAGGACAATGAGGACCACTGAGAACTCAAGAACAATGGCACTGGGTTTCTGATCCTACTGCACGTACTGGCTTTGTAGGAGCCTAGGCAGTTTGGATGCTCAACTTACTAGACCTGGATGGAGGTGGGTTTCCTTGGACTTCCCACAGGGCAGGGAACCCTAAGTGCTCTTCGGGCTGAGGAGGGAGGGGGCTGAGATGGGATTGGGGGAGGGGGAGGGAAATGGGAGGCGGTGGCGGGGAAGAGACGGAAATCTTTAATAAATAAATAAATTAAAAAATAAAAAAAAATCTGTCACCTCCACTTTATATGCCAGCTATTAGACTGTGTTTCATAGTCTTTAAAAGCTACTGAAGCTTCTCTTGAGCTATTTTTCTCCAATGGAGACTATGGAGAACGCTCTATCTACTCCTCCTCCCTCCTCTCCTTCCTCTTCCCTCCACTTTCACCCCCTCTCCTTTTCTGTCTCCCTCCCTCTTCTCTGTGGTTGGGTTATATGTCTGACCGAGCTTCCTGAGTGCTGAGCTTGGAGTCTTACAGTCATATACTACCATGCTTCACTTCAGTTATGTATTGTAAATATATGGCTATGTGTTCGCCATTATAAAGCCATGGAGTAAAAATCTGTGATAATAAAGTTGGACCCCAAGTTTGGTTTCTCTCTTGATTAGTTTTTGCCAACTTGACATAATCATTCTGGGAAGAGGGAACCTTAGTTGAGAAATTGCCCATCTAGAATGACTTGTGGCTATGTCTGTGAGAGATCAACTTGATTTATGATTGATGTGGGTGGGCCAAGACCACTATGGGTACAGTTCCTGTACAGTTGAAACTGGGTTTTATAAGAACACTAACTAAGCACAGGTTTTGTAATGATCTAAACTGAGAGCCAGTAAGCAGCATTGCGCCATAGTTTCTGTTTTAGTTCCTGTCTTGATTTCATTCAGTGATGGATTGTGACCTGGAAGTGTAAGTAAAATGAATCCTTTCCTTCTCAAAAATCTGGTGTTCATAGGTGTGTGGATTTACGTCAGGGTTTGATTCGATTCCATTGATCCACCTGTCTCTTCTTATGCAAATATCACACTGTTTTTATTACTGTAGCTTGACAAGTAAAGCTTGAAAAATATATGATGCAAAATATAAAGTATCTTCACCAAATGGTGCTAGCATAACTGGATGTCAAATACATCCATATCTATTGCCATACACAAAACTCAAGTCCAACTGGATCAAAGGCATCAGCATAACTCCAATCCCACTGAACCTAACAGAAAAGAAAGTGAGAAGTAGCCTTGAATGCATGAACACAGGAGAAAACTTCCTGAATAGAGCATCAGTAGTAGGGATACTGAGACTGAAACTTAATAAATGAGACCTAATGAAACTGAGAAGGGTCTGTAAGGTAAAGAACACTGTCAGTAAGATGAAAGTGCAGCCTATAGAATGGGAAAGATTTTTACCAACTCATATCTGACAGAGGGCTGATCTCCATAAACAACTCAAGAAACTAGAATCAAAATAACAAATATTCCAACTTAAAATTGGGGTGCTCATCTAAACAGAGAATTCTCAATAGAGGATTCTCATCTCAAATGACTGAAAAAATACTTAAAGAATTGTTCACATCCTTAGCCATGAGGTAAATGTAAATCAAAGTGACACACCTGTCAGAATGACTAAGATCAAAAACACTAATGACAGCTTACATTGGAGAGGATGTGGAGTAAGGGGAACACTCCTCCATTGCTGATGTGAGTACAAACCTGTCCAGCCACTTTGGAAATCAATATGGCAGTTTCTCAGAAATATGGGAATCAATCTACCTCAAGAAGCAACATTACCACTATTTCTTTGATAACAGCCTGTTACCAGAATGGAGTGAATAGATCCAGTGAGACCAGCTGGCCAGAAGACTCCATGATTCTTATGTCTGCCCTGAGATTATAGGTACTCCCTATGCTGGGAGCTTGGGTACTGGGTATTAAAACTCAGATCCTCATGATTTTCCAGTTATTTCTTTAATAAGTAAATCAGTTGTTTAGACCTACTTACTATGCCTTTTAAAAAGTTTTTCTCACTTCCACTATCTTGGTCCAATGTTTTGTGTGAAAGATTTTTATTGCATTTCAATTTAAATTCAATTTAGATCATTTTAAAGTGAGATTTTATCACTTAATTTTAAAAAAATCAGTGGAATATCCTTTTTCATGCTTATAGGTGGTAAAAAGTAATCAAGAAGGATTTTTTACCAGTGCTTAATTTAATGAAACTTGTTAATTCTTCCAAGGCCAAAAGACAATGTTGGACCTCCTGAAGCTTCTAGTACAGGTGATTGTGAGACACCTGACACGGATGCAGAGAACTCAGCCAGCATTGGTGCAATGCATGCTTAACCACTGATCCATCTTTCCAGCTCTTCAAGTAATACTTTTTGAAGAAGAGCAACATGTGAAGTGATTTTCAGTATATTCATGCAAATGAAGCTATTGATTTAATGAAGTGAATTTTAACATATTTATAATCTTCCATACTAATGAACACAAAAAGCTTATATCTGATTTTGTTTATTCTTATGTAAACCTTAAATCCAAAGTATTTATGAAGAGTTTCTGATATAGATATGAATAATTTGTATTAGTATAGATTTTGCTTTATTGATAGAGATTTAAGGTCAATTTTGTTATATGTATATGCATATTTCTGCTATTAAGATATTGTGATTATGTAGTTCACTTAAAATGT
>NW_004949098.1:3109850-3115681 GCF_000317375.1 Microtus ochrogaster
AAGCGGTGATTAAATGAACACAGTGTCCGTGTAATTATTTCGGGTAGAGCTAGCCATGTGGGCGGCCGGGTGCCGGGACGCAGTCCGCCGCTCCTATTTTTACAAGTTTCCAATTCAGAGACTTTCTGGATCTAAGGTTCTTTAGCTTAAGATTTCAAGAGCCAGCGTTTAAATATTTTTCCTAAGTAGCTTGAAAGCTAACTGTGAGGAAGAGATGTTTACGAAATTAAACCATGTTTGCTTAAAATAACAGTTATATTAAATCCAAAAGCAGGAGATGTTGAAGAGGATGCCTGGGGGCAATGTGAGACCTCACTGGGTGACTGGTAAAACCAGTAAGTATTCATGTGAACTCACCTATGTAACACTGCGCCATCATCCAAACTCTAGTAGATACTATGACAACACTGGCAAACATGCACTTTTAGTTTACATCAGACTAGCTTTTTCCCTAATTTTATGCAAAATTACCATGGTATTTTATTATGTTTATTTTTCTACTTTTTCCTCCTTTTTTCATCTTTCCTTAACATTCATTTTAATAGATTTTTTTTGCAATTGGCACTTAGTTATTATTTATTTACAAACCACTTTGAGATGCTCTTAATAAAACACAATTCATATTTTCCTTGATTCAATAAATACAAGCTTCTTTCCATGTTCATTCTCAAGATTTTAGTCAATGTATTTATTTTTCTAAATACTTCTTTTCTTTTGTACAAAGTTTTTTTTCTCTGTTCATGTAAACAGCATATATTTCAAAGAAGTTTTTTTGCACAATTCCAATATTATTGTTTGTAGCTCACTTTAGGAAACATCACACTGCATTAACTTTTACATAATATTCTCAGTTTTGAAATTTTTTGATGTGATTTCATTAAAACATTTTACAGAGGTTATTAAGAGAACTTAAATTTTTTGGCATCATCCATTCGGTGGTAGCTTGAATGCAGTGTATGGTCAGGAATCACTGTCTTCAATGATGACATTGCCCATTGCATGTCCCTGAAATAGCTAAGCAGGCGATACATTTACAAGCCATCCTGAATACTGCTATGGCTCAGACAGGAAGTGTATTCTGCAGATCTATTTTGATACTGAGCTTGATTTCATTATCTTCCTAATCATTTCTCTTTCTTCATTAAAATAAAACTCTTCAGGCTCGTGTGTGTCTGTATATGTGTGTACTTTTGAACGCCTGTGAGTGAGTATGACATATCTGTCCCCAGAGCTCCTGTGGAGGTCAGAAGACAACTTTGGGTGTGGGTCTTCCACTTTGCCTTCTCTGTTGTTATCTTGATGTTGGCTGCTTTATATACCTGACTGACTCCCAGGGAGCTTCTGGGGCTTCTGTTCTCTGTGCCTCCCATCTCCTTGGCAGAGTTCTAGGATTACAGACACTTGCACGATAGTTTTTTCTATAGTATTTTGCTTTTGCACGGAAATTTAAACTCAGGTTCCAAGCCTGAGAGGCAAGAATTTTTACTTATTTGGCCAGATCTCCTCAGCTCATCCTTTATATTTATTTTTATTTTCATTATTGTGGATAAGCATCTACTGTGGAGGATGCTTTGAAATTTCCTAAACATAGTAGAACCCTGGCTACCTGGACAGCAGTTTGTAAGCAGCCAAGAGAGAAAGACAAGGCTTTTCACATCTCACTGAGTGGAAGCACTTCTGTTTGTGAAATATCACCTTGCCTAAATGTAATTTAAGAGCAAAGCAAATTATATACAATGCAGATGATCCTGGAAATATTTAAATTAGAACTAAGTCAAACTACATCTCATTGCTCTTGTGACATATTTTCCTCAACTCTGTTCTTTTTGTTTTTTAGAACTCCATGTGATAACATAGATGAATGATGTATCTATTCTTTAGCTTACTGGAACTCAAAACATCAAGGAATTGACAGACACTGAAAATTCACATATCTATCTCAATTTCCAAAGTCTGTTTCAATTCCTTTCAACATAAAAGATGTTAGTGTATGCCCAGTGTATGACAACTTTTTTTAAGTATTAAAAGTGGTAGAAAGAAAGATACACAGTGCACTCTGTCATCATGATTGCTTTAACAGTGTACATTAGATTTAACAGTACTGATGTATTGGAGGAATTTGAGAATATAATGAAATTACATATAATTTCATCTGTGAGAAACTCTAAGCACAGCTAGAAAATTGCTCCCATTTGAGTCAAAACGCCAAATGGAAAATACGTACCTGAAAATATTGCTCCTTGCTACCATTCACTGTATGTCTCTTAGCATCACTGAGCTACATCTTATAGTCAAAAAGAGTATCCAATTTCATGCTGTCCTCTTTCTTCACAGTTACTGCCCGTTAAAATCTTCCTGGTCTACCCTGAGTTCTAAATTGACTTCCCATGACTCTGTCCTCTTTGATCACCTGTTCCTGAGTAGATAATACTCACAGTTTGCTTCTAAGCGATAAAACATGTCAGAGAATGAAGATATTGCTTCTACTTTTATCACTTATGATGTGACTACTGGTAGAAAATGTATAACTCAAACTTAATGAACTTCTGCCTTAATTACTATTTTTTTTTGTTTCTGTGAAGAGGTACTCTGACTAAGACAACTTACAGAAGAGAGTTTATTGGGGTTTACAGATTCTGAGGGTGAGTCTATAACCATCATGGTAGAGCTCATGACAACAGGCAGTCAGAAGTGACACTTGAACCATAGATAAGAGTTTGTATTGACCCATAAGCACAAAGCAGAGACAGAGAGTACCAGGTATGACATGAACTTTTGAAAACGCAAAGCTTGCCCATAGTGACACACCCCCTCCACTAGGTCACACCTCCTACTCCTTACTCCAGTTCCACAACTGGGAATTGAGTACTCAGATTTATGAGATTATGGGGCTACTCTAGGTCAAACCATACCAGTTCATTGCAGTTGTAAAGAGAGATCATTTTGAATATGTTGTGAATCATTAGGTTAAGCTCTTAAAAAGATGATGTAGACAAAGTGAGAGATGAAAGAAATTATGGCTACTTTTCTGCTTACCACAAAGAAGCAACAGCTGTGTTAACAATTCCAGTATGTATTATGATAGAATAATCAGTAATAGAAAACTGGAATACAATGCATCTTTTGATTCCCTTGTAAATAAACTTTGGTTCATTTGCAATACAAAATTCTATTCTCTTTATTTTATTTTATTCCTTAACCATTTGTTACGAGTAAGTGCATGAGGCTTTATGAAGGTCCTCTCTTTTCTAAAACACATTCTTTAATTGAAATTTGTAAATGTCGGGAGCCAAAATATTTTCCCACGCTGATTTTGTGGGTTTGTTGTACAACTGTTCATAAATTATTCTGCTTTTGAAAATAGTATTTTAATGAGTTTCACATGATAAATTTGTGTAGAAAGCAATTCATGACTATGTATAATCTTTATATATTGCTTAGGATTAAAATACATTCTAATCTCTTTTGAATCACATGCCAGTTACCCTTACGTTTGTCTTTTTCAAGACACTTTAGAGGTTGTATGATAAAATCTCAGCTGGTGTGAACTTCTTTCTTTCTCCATGCCTGTCTGGTCCTTCTTTTAGGAATCAAAAAATATTAATAGAATGTTATAATCTGCTGACCTGGTCCATCACCTGTGTACCCTGTCCCTTTAAGAGACAAGCCCCACCCACTCCCAACATCTCTTCCACCAAGGCAAGTGAATTTCCCACCTCCTTTCCAGTTGTCTCCCTCTCTATCTCTGTCTGTCTTTCTCTCTCTTTCTCTGTCTGTCTGCCCTTCTTCTGGAAAGGCAGCTTCTGTCTCTCTCTCTTCTTCCCTTTCTCCCCCTTCCCTTCTTTTTTTCCCCTTGATAACCCACTAGATAGACCCTATACCCAAACCTTCTATGCATGTCATACCTATCTGTTTTCCTCTCACTGGCCAAGGTCTCCCACCCTCCATCACCAAGGCCTTGAGTGACCTGCCACTGCCCTTCATGCAACTTGCCTTCGGTCACCTGCATTATCTTTATAAATGATGATATAGCCAGGCGATGGTGGCGCACGCCTTTAATCCCAGCACTCGGGAGGCAGAGGCAGGTGGATCTCTGTGAGTTCGAGACCAGCCTGGTCTACAAGAGCTAGTTCCAGGACAGGCTCCAAAGCCACAGAGAAACCCTGTCTCGAAAAAAAAAAAAAAAGAATAAATGATGATATAAATGATAACATTGGTACGTGACTTGGTCAGGCTCTCTCCAAGTTCCCTTCTGCCCTAGGACATGTTGGGGTCCTGAATTCAGACCACTTTCCAACATCCTGTGCCTATTCCATTGCTGCAAATGGTAAGGTCCCCATCTCCAATTCAGCTTTTGCTGACATTCATCTCTGGTTATTCTCCATGGCTAAAGACTGTGATTTGACTCCTCACTGCTCGGATTTATGTCTCCTCTTTGGCCACTTGGAGTGGTCCTATCTGATCCCCAATTCCTGTACTGATGGGTCTTAAATTGGCTGGACCTAGTCCTTGACCCTCACACTATTCCAGGATGTTCATGATTAGTTGCCCTTGGGTCCTTGCCTTTTTCACATTTTTAGCCATGAGAAATCAACCATCAAAAATTATCAATCCAACCTCCCCACTAGGAGGTCTTTTACAGATTCTGAAACCTATGCCTTACTTACCGATTCCTAACCTTATCTGCCTTTGTACTAACAAATGGCCTATGTACCCCTTAAATAACAATCTAAAGTAGTAGCTTTCTAAGTTCTAATATCAGAAAACAGGCAGATGAAAAAGTTTCTATCCAGCCATGCTCTGTACTGCCAGAGTCCTGCTGGCATCTCATGCCCATTCATTTGCATTTTGCTGAGCAACCCCATCCCCACCAGACTTTATTTTATTTATTTATTTATTCATTTATTTTTTTGATTTTTCGAAACAGGGTTTCTCCATAGTTTTTAGTTCCTGTCCTGGAACTAGCTCTGTATACCAGGCTGGCTTCGAACTCACAGAGATCTGCCTGCTTCTGACTCATGAGTGCTGGGATTAAAGGCGTGCGCCACCACCGCCCGGCTCCTACCAGACTTTAAGTGTTCTTTTTCTCACTCATATTCATTTTGTTGCTCCAATTTCTTCTTTCTGTCTCCTCCACCACTACAGCTGCTGATCCCGCAGTAACTGGCAAAACTAGCCAGGTCCAAGATGGCTGTTCCACGCCCAGCCCTTGCTCCCCATGGCAGCTGGCATCATAGCAGTTAGCGCCTGGCCGCTGGCAGCACTAAGTAATTTTTCTGTCTTCTTCAAGTATAAAAGAATGTGTAAATGCTGTGGCCACACAGGTATAATTCTATTTTAAATGTGTGCTCTACACAGCCTCTATGTCTCTATTATTATTTTTATCTGTTTAAAATTCCTGTCATGGTTTCTCCCTGCAACACTCATTGACCACCACCATTTTGACTAAGGGTAGGTCAGACGACCTCACCACCATTTTGACTAAGCTTGACTAAGGAAAAGTCAGGTAACCAAGTCCCTCCATCTTGAATAAAGTCAGGTTAAGTAAGTCATCGTATTTACTGAGATATGACCTGCCTACTCTCATGGTTTACTTATGCTTTTGTCTCTGAATTCCTCTTACTGACTGTGTTGCATGCATGTTTTGAACAGTGGCATGATTTCGGTAGGGCCCACCAAAGCATCCACTTCACCCAACTACTGTTTAATATATGTGTGAGTGTATGCATGTGACTTTTGTTTGTTTGTTTGTTTGTTTTTGGTTTTTCGAGACAGGGTTTCTCTGTGGCTTTGGAGCCTGTCCTGGAACTAGCTCTGTAGACCAGGCTGGT
>NW_004949098.1:3115781-3123542 GCF_000317375.1 Microtus ochrogaster
GCCACCATCGCCTGGCCTGCATGTGACTTTTGAGTTAACTTTATATATGAACTCATTCTAGACTGAAATGGCAAATTACTATGTACTTTTAAATCTTACAAAATTACTATATATCTGATCCAACCCTTCTTTAAAATGTAATAAGCTATTCTTCACTGTTGTCAGTTATACCATGAAGCTTCTATTGCAAATAGTTTTTTCTTCTTTGTCTTTCACAAGTATAAATCTCACCTCTTATGTTAAAAACCAGTATAGTCAAACTTGGACCCAGTTCTCCTGGCAGATCCTATGCTGTAGTTATAACTTAATATATACCCCAGAAACAGCCCTCAAATGCTCAGAGATTTGGAGGATATGGCATTTAAATGTTTAATTATTAAAAGACTTCATAACAGAGAGACAGGTTGGTTCCTAGCAGCAGCACTCTATTTCCTCCAAAGAAGACAGAAGACAGATGGGCACAGAACAATGTTCATCTGCAATTTGCTTCATCAAGTGAAAGCCCTAACCACTGGCCAAAACTGCCTTTCATCTAAATTACTCAAGGTCTCTAGATAGTGGACAGAATCACTAGAATCTACAGCCTAGTTGCTCAGGTCAAGGTAGGCTTGTCTTCCTACAGATTTACTAACACACAAGATCTTCTTGAGCCTGGCAGGCCCTGCTTCTAATAGCAGAAGACAGATTCAGTGACCATGGAGGATGCTGACGAGTGGCCCTAAGTAGCCAATAGAATAAGTTTTCTGTCATTTTTTAAATCAATAACTCTAGTTAAATTTTATCCTTTTTGAAGATCTCTGATGCAGTTTGACAGCTGAGAGGTTTTGTCAGTTTAAAATGACAACCTCACCAAACAAATTTCAGTACAATTTCTTAACATGTTCTAAATAAAAGGTATTTTAAGATATACAAATGCAAATTATTAAGGTGTGTACCTGCAGGCTATAAAGATATGAGGACAAATGCGTATTATTAAATTCCTATACTTTTCATTGTTCAAAAACATCTGTCACAATCATTCTGACATAAATATGCTGCTGTTCATACAATATATATGCTTAAAACTTATGTTTTAGGAAACTCAAAAAATTCTTGAGAGTTCCAGGGAGCCAATGTAAAGGATTCACCTTAAACAGGTCAGATATACCCCTCTCAATTCCCTGGTCCTGAAAAAAATTTTCTTTTCAAACTTAATTTTGTTTTCTGATCTGCCAACACCTTGTCAAGTCTAACAGACACCAGAGTTTCACGCCACAAATTCTGAACAGTAATAAAACTACCAGCTACTGGTATAGGAGGCTCTTCTATATCTGTGTTGCTTTCACTGGTTATTAAAGAAACTACCTTGGCCTAGTTGATAGGGAGGAACACAGGTAGGAGGGGAAGACAGAACAGAATACTGGAAGGAAGAAAGCAAAGACAGGCTGATGCCATGATTTTCCTGCCTGAGATGGACTCTGGTTAGACTCATGCCAGTAAACCACAGTCAAGTGGCGACACACATTAATGGAGATGGGTTAAACTAATATGTGAGAGTTAGCCAATAAGAAGATAGAAAGTATGGAATATATACATATTAGAGTACTACTCAGCAGTAAAAAACAAGGACTTCTTGAAGTTTGCATACAAATGAATGGAAATAGAAAACACTATCCTGAGTGAGGTAAGCCAGACCCAAAAAGAGGAACATGGGATGTACTCACTCATATTTGGTTTCTAGCCGTAAATAAAGGACAGTGAGCTTATAATTCACAATACTAGAGAAGCTAAATAAGGTGAATCCAAAGACAAACATATAGGCATCCTCCTGAATATTAACCTTCATCAGGCGATGAAAGGAGACAGAGACAGAGACCCACATTGGAGCACTGGACAGAAATCTCAAGGTCCAAATCAGGAGCAGAAGGAGGGGGAGCACGAGCAAGGAACTCAGGACCGCGAGGGGTACAACCACACACTGAGACAATGGAGATGTTCTTTCGGGAATTCACCAAGGCCAGCTGGCCTGAGTCTTAAAAAGCATGGGATAAAACCGGACTTGCTGAACATAGCAGACAATGAGGACTACTGAGAACTCAAGAACAATGGCAATGGGTTTTTGATCCTACTGCACGTGCTGGCTTTGGGGGGGCCTGGGCAGTTTGGATGCTCAATTTACTAAACCTGGATGGAGGTGGGCGGTCCTTGGACTTCCCACAGGTCAGGGAACCCTGATGGCTCTTCAAGCTAATGAGGGAGGGGGACTTGATCGGGAGAGGGGGAGGGAAATGGGAGGCGGTGGCGGGGAGGAGGCAGAAATCCTCAATAAATAAATAAATTAAAAAAAAATAAAAATAAAAAAATAAAATAAAAAAAGAAGATAGAGATAATGGGCCAGGCAGGGTTTAAATGAATAAAATTTTCATGTGGTTATTTTGGGGGTTAAGCTAGCCAGGTGGAGAGATGCAGCCTGCTTCTCCTTACAACAAGGTACCCCAAGATGTGACCAGCACCCAGCTTTCTCAGATCTCCCAAGAAAGACTTCGATGCTCACAAATAAGCAGGAAGCAGTTGTGAGAATCCGCCATCCTAATTCCCTCAACCTGCTATGCCTAACTCCCCACCTTTTTATTGTAAGAAAAAGATGGGAATGTTGTAATCCAATGGCATGGTCTGTCACTTGTGTACCCTGTCCGTTTAGGAGAGAAGCTCTGCCCATTTCCAACCTCTCCTCTTCCAGTAAGGCAAGTGGATATCTCACTTCCTCTCCAGTCCCCCCCTTCTCTCTCTCTTTCTCTCTCTCTCTCTGTCTGCCCTTCTTCTGGAGAGGCAGTTTCTGCCTCTCTCTCTCTCTTCTCCCTTCTCCCCTTCTCCACTTCCCTTTCCCCTCCATAACCCACTAAATAAACTCTATACCGAAACTCTCTCTGCAAGGCCTGTCTATCTGTCTGTCTCTCACTGGCCACCATCTTCCACCCTCTGCTGACGTCGAGGTCATGGGTTACCTGCCACCACCCCTTGTGGGACCAGCCTCAGCTGACCTACATTTTCTTTATAAATGATAATATAAATTATAACATGGATTGCTTTTAATATCTGCATTTTCACAAATGAAAACTCAGATGGCTTCCTTTTCTGAGGCTATCATATTTCCATTTAGTATTTGGAGGGATTAGTGGAATGTGGAGTATGGTGAGATTGTTATTTTATTTAAGGATTACCTAAGGTCTTAAAATTGCTTACAAAGATGTACCCTGTATAGAAAGTTACATCATGACCCAGTTATAGTATACCTGATCAAACTAGCTTACACTCAATAAATTTGATATACAAATATTTTTGATTCTCTCCTGGATAATTGACCAGACTTTTACACTATTGAGTAATACAGAGATCAAATAAAATAAAATTTAGTTTTTATTAGTAGAAGTGCTTTCTATAAAGAACCTGCTTGTACTTCTATTGAGTAAAGCTAAGTTTCTCCATCTGTGTGTCTATCCTGTACATGTGTTACTTCTATAACTTGGAGGTAAATATCTAGCTTCAGTTTTACATGTTTATACCCAGATTCAGAGTTTGACTTATTATTGATTGAGACATTGGGCTCCAGATGTCTGAGATTTGTGCTAGAATGCAATAAAACAGAGGTTTGGGAATGTTCTAAATGTGATTTTGCATGAGAAAAATCCATGAACTTTCAGTTCTGAGCTTGAATGCTTAGGGAGAATGTACTCATGACAAAGTACCTGTTGGTCACTCAGTCCTCAATGCTACAATATTGGGATACATGATATAAATGATAGTTGATTTTGACAAGAGATTCTGTCCTCATTAACATGTTAATGACACATAGTGTAGGCTCCAAGTGAGAGAAGTAATGTCCTTATAAGGGATACATCTAGACCATCCTCACTCCCTTTTCCTCTCTACGTTTGCTATGGGATGACACAAGATGATGCCAGTCTTCACAAGAGCCTTGCTCTCCCGTGTAGTCCAGAGCAATCATTTCTATTCATAACAAATTACCTAGTCTGTCATACTCCTGACAAAAACTGTCATAGTCTGTATAAAACACAAAATAGACTAAATCCACCTGCCTCTGAATATTGTTCCTCATCCATAATTTCCCTAATATAGAAGAAAAACTCACCTTGATTTAAAAGTTTCTCTTGATTTCAACAAAGTCAAATTTGCAGAAAAAGGAAACAAGATCAGATATGAGGACAGCCATTTGGCATTTGTTTAATTTTCTCTTGTATTGAAATTACAATTAGGTAATTGTGATGATTTTGCTTATGACTTTCAAATTATGATCATTTGTCAGTTGCTACACTCGTGTTTCATAGAGTTATAGCCCTCTATGAAGATCTTTATCGAACTCCCAAGCCTTGTTAGGAGCAGCCCTCCCTTTGCTATACTATATATCTCTGCCTTAGGAATTATGGTATGTCTACAGACCACCTTAGGGCTTACCACTTTTGTGCTCAGAGTTGATTTGATTTGAAATGAAGACTTCTGTCAAAATGAGCCAATTTAGTTTCTTCCCTGGAATTTTAGAGCTTGAGGAATAAAGAGCCATTCAAAGTCTTTACCTATATACAAAAAATTCTCAGGCTTCAAACTTTTTGATCATTGTGATTTATGTAGATTCAGTGTGAGAAATAATGAAGCAAATATCAAGGACGGAGGCAAATGACGAAGCCAAAAGGAAATAATGGAGGTATTTGTTCTTGAAGGAGCTGTCGGCTTTTGGGTTTGTTTCCTAAATGTCAGGCATTTCAAGAGTCAGTATTTCTGTTTCCATCCACCAATTTATTGGGTTTCTGTCACTTGTCACCAATGGAATGCTAATTAACATGCTGGATGAAAAGTTACGAATAAATGAACATATATCATTTATTGGCCTCATTTTTTGTGTGTGTTATGTCACCCAAGTTTACAAATTTAATGATGTTTTGGGCTCTTAATGATTTTTCTATTTACAAGAACTCTCTTTAGCTATTAATAATTGGTCTGAGAATTAGCGAGGTTAAACAGATTAGATGAGTGAAGAAGTAATGAGAGGTCAAGGGTCAAGCTATCCTCTATGCAGAAAGGTAACGTTGATTCATTGCCTGGTACAACTGTCTCTGTCAGTGATTGTAGTGGTGTGATTCATTGTCAAACTGACAGAGTGGTGCATTGCTGAAGGAATAGGGAGGCCTCTGGGCACGTCTCTGAGGGATTATCCAGCTTAGGTTATTTCTTCTGGAAAGAGCTACACTAAACATCCAGGGCACTGTCCAGGATTTTTTCTATTGAACAAAAAGGAGAAAACAAGATTTCTTTCTCTCTCTCTCTCTCTCTCTCTCTCTCTCTCTCTCTCTCTCTCTCTCTCTTTTTCTCTCTCTCTCCTTTAAAACCTGGGTACAACGTGAACTGCTGCTTCAAGTTTCTGTTATAATGATGTCCCCAGTATGATGGACTGCTGTATCCTCAAATTATGAACCAACATAAAACCTTCCTTCTTTAAGTTGCCTTTTCCAGCACTTGGTCACAGAGGCAAGATACATGACTAACAGTAATCTTACTCTTTTATTCCTTTAAAAATGCAATCTTCTTGTGTGCCCTGGGATTGCTTCAAATCCACTGCTTTCCTAGATCTGAACTCCAAGTGCTGGAACTAAAGTGCTTCGCCACCATACCTGGCTAGAGAACTGTTTCCGAAGGAGTCAGATAAGGTGGCAAACTTTGTAAAATATATGCTCCAATTACCTTTTAATATTGCTTGTTCCTCTAAGTCATAAAGACAGCTTTCTGGCTTTGTGTGCGGCTTTCCATCAGAGGTCCAATAGTCACACACTAAAGTTTGTTGAAGTGAGAGGAAGGACAGGAGCCATGTGGTTGTGCAAAGTGGAGTTTGTGACGAAAGTCACACTTTAGAATCACACTTCACATCTGATGTCGAAAATCCTTTAAAATATTGATAAAATAAAAAATTCAGTGCTAATTGGAATTCTCTATTTTGACTGTCAGTTCTCTTATTTAAAACATTAGAAGTGGCACCACGCATAATTGACTGGGGAACAGTGCAAACCATTCTGAAGTGTTGTGAATATGCTTAGGGGAGTGCAGAGCTGGGCATGAGGACGCTTTCAATTTGAGGGTTTAGCATTACACTCTGCATGTGCCTATGGGCCTGACTGCTAGTCACAAAGAAGCTTGGAGGATTTTTGATGATTGGGAGCCATCAGTGGAGAGAGATCAAAGGGTGGAAATCCAGGGCTGGATGCATTTTAAAGACAGATGCACCTTAAAGAATTCAAGGGCAAAGATGGAAACAGCTGGGCTCCACTAGAGGTATCATCTTCTATCTCAAAATGGTGAGGAAGCAAACAGACCTGCCCTTCAGATCAGCAGGAAAAGAGAATCAGGACTCTGAACTCTAGCCTCTAAGGTATTCAAAGCTAACTGAAGGACCACTGAGCCATCCAAGAAGGCAACATTACTTGACAAAATTGTGAAATACTGTATGTACTTCAGTACTTTTTTTGATTAATCATAGGTTAAAAATTAAGAACATAGCACAAAAGGAGAAATTTGGGGTATGTATTTTGTTTATTTTAATTATGCTTATTTATTTGTGTGGGGAGAAGCCAGGGAGTCATATGTATGGCCTCAACTCCATGGTACAAAGTTTAGGCAACAACTATTGGAGAGTTGGTTCTTTCTGCTATCACATCAGTTCTGTGGTTAGAACTCTAATAGTCAGTGAAGGTGGCAAACACCTTTACCCCTAAGTCATTCACCAAAAGTCCCCAAATCATTTTTAATATAAAATGATATTAAATATATTTTCTATGATTGCTTCTATGTTAACACATTAGATTTGATATAACCAGTGTGCATTTTTAAGCAACATAGGATGCTTTCAGAGGAAACTGCATAACAAAATATCGACCAAAGTCTATATTTAACTACTGAATGACAGGTGCCTCATGTGATACTGATGAACAGCTTTTAATTTCAGTGTTAGTAAGTGAATGAGGTCCTTAAGTGTGCTAAGCTGTCCAATGTGCTCTTCTTCAGTCCTGGGGATTATGGTTTTATCTTCAGGCCTAACTGATTTGTTAAGAGGGAATTCTGGAAAGTTCGATACTGGAGGATCCAGCCTATTGTGGGTAGTACCATCCCAGGATTGTAGTCCTGGGTTCTATAAGAAGGCAAGCTCTGCAAGTCAAGGGGAGGATGCCTGTAAGTAACACTCCTCCATGGGCTTCTCATCACCTTCTGCTTCCATATTCCTGTTGTGTTTGAGGTCCTACGCTGACTGCCTTACATTACGGAATATGATGTAGAAATACAAGCCAGATAAACCCTTCTTCCCCAAGTTGCTTTGGTCATGGTGTTTGGTCATAGCAATAGTAATACTAACTAAATAAAACACTTCACAAGTAAATAAGGTCAAAAATGATAAGGGAGGATATACAACACCTTCTGCTGGCCTAGTCCCATGTAAGGATGAGTATGTCTATCTCTAAATACACATGTACACACAGATATACCATACATACACATGTGTTTGTATACATACAAGACAAAATAAAATAAACTTATTAAATATTACTAAAATATCTTTCCTATTCATGTCAATGAGTAGTCTGCTCACCACTGTTTTTCTTTTCTAAACCAGAAACAGAAGGGGTCAACTGAACGTGTTGCCTATTCTCTTTCAAACCCATTGCTAAAGTCACTGATTGAGGGATGTGTGTGTGTGTGTGTGTGTGTGTGTGTGTGTGTGTG
>NW_004949098.1:3123642-3151038 GCF_000317375.1 Microtus ochrogaster
TGTGTGTGTGTGTGTGTGTGGTGTGTGTGTGTGTGTGTGTGTGTGTGTGTGTGTGTTTAGGGTGTACTTTTCATTTTTCTTTTAGGTAACGTTCTTGGCATGGAATCCTGCTGCAGTTGGCAAACTGTTTGAGCTGTTTTTGTTTTTGTTTTCCTTTATAATCTCTTTGTAGAAAGACTGGCACTCAGTCTTGTTTTGACTTCAGGCTCTGTGTACTAATGATGCAATTGCTAAAAGCCAAACTACAGTGAACCCATAAAACTTGTCTTAATGGGATTTTGCCTTGAGCACCATCTGTAACTAAGTAGGGGGTTTCCACAATCCTCCATTACTGTGAAGTTTAGGTGAGTGTCATTGCTTCTCTTTGGCCTCGAGGTTTATGGGATCCACGGAGCACTTGGGAATCCTCAGTGGATGCCCATGTGTGCGCAAACATTTGCCTGCACAGCATGGCTGCGTGCATCAGCAATTTTAAGCATAGAGACTGCGTCTTTGTTGTAAGTTTTGTTCATCTTTTGTTGTTTTCTTTCTTCTGCACCTATTGGTGCTTTTGATACAAGGGCAATCTGATCTAGAGACACAGAAGCAACCACAGATGCCACACCAGAAGTGTGCTGACGGCACCATCTGCTTTCTGCTATTCTCTCTGGTCATTGATTTCTCTGGGAGATTTTCTTCAAACTGGTTGGGACAATCTTAAGGCATGTTGAGTGACATATGGCGTGCTTTCCCAGCACTGATTTTGGCGTGCTTTCATGGAAAGAGCAGGGACTGGGAAAACAAAAGGCCATATTGAGAAGTCTGGACCTGTTTCCTCACTAGACATTCAGGCATCCTTCCTGTCCTTAGTCTCCTAGTCTGTAAAATAAGGACAGATTATTCTGTAAATATGGCTTGGAAAGGCTTTGATGAATGAGGAAACATTAAAAGTTCTCTTTTTTGAGGAGGGATGTGTAAAAATAATTCATAATCATACATTTTCTTAGTGTTTTTAAAAATGGTATCTAGATCATATTCCACCCAGGTCACAGTGGTATTTGTACAACTTTTGTGAACATTAGCTATGAGTTCCTAGATTGTGTAGTCAGTGTCCAGATGTCTGTGTGTTACTGGTGTGTGCATGCATATGTGTACATGTATATGCATATGTGTGTATGATGTATAGGTTTGATGTTTGTGTGCACATATGTGTGTATGCGTGTGTTTAAAAGCATATTTTATTTGTGTATGTTTGCATGAGTCTGTGTGAATGAATGGGCACGCATGTGTGGGTACCCATAAAGAGAATCAGATACTCTGATGCTACAGTTGCAGACAGTTGTGAGCCTTTTCTGGCTTTGTGCAGAGAGCCAAACTGAGGTCTTCCAGAAGGGCAGCACATATGTTAAGCTACTGAGCCATCTCTCCAGTTGTGACCCTGTTTGATTTTTGTGAAACTTTATATTCCTCTGAAACTTCATTGTTCAATAGTGTCTTGCCTATGATAGTGAACGTATATAGGATAAAGTAACTAATAAAATGATAGAGAAATTGAAGGAAACAAGGCAGAGAGAAAAATGAATTTATGGATATAAAATTTAGAGGGGCCTGGAGTGGAAGCATAGTTGTGGAGACACTGGATACTCATGGTGAGAACCTGGACGTAATTCCCAGAACTTCCACAGCAACCCACAACCAACTTTAATTTCATTTTTAGGGAATCCAAGGTCCTCTTCTGGCCCTAAATGGCACCAGCACACACAGTGCAAAAACATTTATGCACTACACACACAACACACAAAAATAATGAAATAAATAAAACATTTAAGTTAGGAGACTATTAGTATATATTAGTAGCATTAAACATAAAATCTGCATCTGTAGATATCAACATTTAGATAAAAACAAGGAACACAACACTTTCTGTGACAAGACAAAGGACAATAGAGAAGAGAAAGCCATTTTATTTTTCTGCACATAGCTCCTTGACTTGGATTCCTATTGTTCTGATGTCATTTCTTTCTGTGTGGATTCAAAAACGTGGTGTACAAATGCCTGCTGTGTAGAAACTTGCCAGCCCCTCCTCCACCTTCTCATCCTCTCCTCTTTCTTCTCTCTCTTATTCACCTTTTTCTCACCTCTCCCCATCTCTTCTCTCTCATTGTTTCCTAACCATTCAAGCCTGATCACATCACCTCTGTTTCTAAGGTCCAATACACTCCTTATGGCCTGGAAATGATATACATACACACATATAAATTCATATTATGTATATTATAAATGTTTTAATCATTTTTTCTTATAAACCTATTCAGAACCAAAATGGAAGATAGTTCTGATCATTTATCACCTTAAAGACTACAAATAACAAATTAGATATCAACATATTTCACAATGTTGAGATCAGAGACAATAGACTGTTGGTAGTGCAGAGATCCTAATCAGTGAAAATTAGGGACCTAAACATAAAAATGTGTTGTCAAGTTATGTGATGCCAGGAGCTGTAACTTGAGAGCTGTCCTATGAAACCAAGGAGCATTGTTTTATTCCTGTACTCGCCAATTCACAGGGATGTTATCCTGTTCATACTATTTCTGTTTCTTAGTAAGGTTGGCTGTTATAGAAAGGCTCTCCCAGCACTGGGACATTGCCCTGGAAGGGTTCATATCCAAAGCGTCTGAATTTTGAACTGTAAGCCTGAGTTAAATAGAAAATTGTTCTTCTTAGGAAGGTGGGTAGGAGAGTGCACTTCCACTGAAACCCTCCCAAGAGCTATTGCCAAGAGAGAACTTGCTCTCTCCTACCTGTAAGCCACAAAGTATTCTTTCCTTAGGTAGTAGAATCGTTCACTTCCCATTTGTCAAACATTCCCTATAAAGGTAATTGCTCTATTTATTCTGATTGAGTCAGGCTATTAAACCAAAGCTTCATGAATATGACTGGGAGTAATGAGCATATATGGTGTCTCTAAAAGGCATGGAATTCATGATTCTACTGTATTTGATCTGAAATTTATCTTTCTCAAACTTCAGTTTTCCTCTTTTAACTAGAAGGGCTTCTACTGTGGGACAATAGTCTTTTGTCCTCTTACTTGTATTATTTTTAATAAACTCTGATAGCCAATAGCCAGGTAGGAAGTATAGGCAGGGCAACCAGGCAGGAAGTAGAGGCAGGGCAAGGAGAAAAGGAGAATTCTGGGAAGCAGAAAAACACAGTTTGTAGTCATCACCCAGATAGAGAGGAAGCCAGACACAGAGCAAGCAAGATGTGACTGCCTCACCAATAAAAGGCACCAAGCCACGTGCCTAACACAGACAAGAATTATGGGCTAATATAAGTTATGAGTTAATAAGAAGCCTGAGATACTAGGCCAATAAATTTATAATTAATGTAGACCTCTGTGTTATTTCTTTGGGACTTAACAACTGAAGGACTGGGCAGGACAGAAATCTTTGTCAACAGGTTTCTATATATTAAGGTCCATTAGCAGGTTATGAATACCTGATGCTTTCAAATCAACATTTCAACCAGCTCTGGCATCAGAAACAATAATGTAGTAATGACAAGCTTCATAGTATATTAAACGTATCTTAAGCTCAATTACATTATCCTTAAGGTTTTATTCCTTACATGGTATGCTTCTACCAAAGAAGAAAGGGGAATGCATCATATATGTATGTATGTTATGCATATACATACATACATACACACATATGTGCATATATACATATAAATAAATATGTGAAAATAACCACAAAATATTTTTTAAATGACAGAATTCATATATTCCATTGAAACTACCTAAACTAGTAGTTGTTACTATCTGTATATTCTTTAAATTTTTAAAACCGAGTATTTGTAAACTAGTCTTAAATATCAAGTCAAAATACTAATTGCAGCAGAAAGTCAACACAATAATAGTAAATCCATGTAACTCACTTATTTAAAAAGTCTATAACTATTACCAAGCTTCTACTCTGAAAATTATAACAAGGTCATTAATTAGTACTCAGTATTTTCTGAAATAACTGTCCCATTATACTGATGTATAAACTTCCAGTTGCTGTAGATTATACCTGCTTTCTTTTTGTTTCCAAATAAACATTCCATTTCTCTTCACACAGTCTACAAACTGATTTATATTGGTGGAGGCTGGTCATTTGCTTTAGCATTGCCATAAGAATTGAATTTTACAGATTTGACTACGTGGAATAATTAAAGGAAGATAAATAGAATGGAGGCTTGAAAAGGAGAGAAGTGCTCATTATTTTTTGAAAATGTATTGCTAAAATTAGTCACAGGTATTAATAATTGCGTTCCTTCCAGGACATTGTACTTTAAAATAATTATGTGCAGGCTTTTGATCCATCGGCACACTATCAGTGTCTATTATGGTGATTGAAACCTGACACATAAATCCCTTCAGTTGCAAGGTGTTGACTGGATCAGAGACTAATGATATAAATAAATAAAGCAGGAGAAGATTCTGAGCCCAGAATTAGTGTCAGAATCAATGAATTATCCTTACCTGATACTGACTAGCACCTAGAAATTCTAGTTTTAAGTGCACTTGTGACGTTTCTGGGAAAGGGCTTGAAAGTTTCATTCTGCACCCCAAATTTATATGTTTCCTTTCTCTACCTAACTCTACTAAGAATGTTAGGGTCTTAAAATATATATGACACAGATCACCCTGCACAAGTGCTACTGGGCTGAGAAATAATGTCTTCCAGGGGTTCCGGAGACATTGATAAAGCTCTCATTGATTTAGCAGCATCCGCTTGGCAGGCTCCTCCATTTCTCAGAGCAGCTTCATATTCAATGGAGATAGAAAACTTGATTCTGCCGTGAAGGCTTTTGAGGATATAAACAATCCTGGGTCCCCGCCCTTGTCACCCATCAGGTTTTTTTCAGAAATTCCATTAATACTAAATTATGCCAAGTGTAGTAATAAGTAGTATATACAGTACACATACACACACACACACACACACACACACACACACACACCAAACATATATGTAACTACCAGAGAATAGTCTATAATGAATAACATTGAATTGGGGACCAGAGATCTGTTCTGGGATCAAAGACTTGACATTAGAATTTGTGGATCTTACTATCCCATTAAAAAATGTCAGTTTGTCATATTTTCAGATAACTAAAACATGTATGGTGAATTTTCCTTAGGTCATCACAAGAATTTTCTTTCATTCTGTGTTTTTTGAGGAGAGGTAACAGCACTTTTCTCAAAGTTCTCTGGTTGGGATCTGTACGTGTATCCAGAGAGGCCAATTTAAGAGTGCCAGTCTGCTACTGGCTATTTCCAACTGGGAAAAGATGAACAGAATCAGGTTTTACAAATGAGCACAAGCCAGTTGGTGACACCACACCTCTGTCTCATAAAAAATTCCAAAAGACAATACCCTGCAGTACGACTTACAGAAAGCAAATATCATGAAGTCTTCATGGAGTAATGTATATGTAAAAATCCTACAGGTGTGTATTTCCTCCAAGTCAGAGAAACAAAGGAGGCAACAACTGTCAGGATTAATATACTCTCATTATTACACACCATCTAATGAAGCTTGTCCCTTCTCAACTATGTTTGTGTAAGGGGAAATGCAATTACATATGTGCACATGAGTATGTGATGCATTTCCAATGTGCACACATGTGGAGGCCAGAGGAAAAGTTGGGTTTTCTGTTATATCACCACCACTTTATTCGCTGCAGACAGGGTCTCTTTCTGGTCATGAGATAGGTTTGCAGACAGGAAGCTCCAGGCATCCTGTGAGGTCCTCTCCACCCCTAGCACACATACATGCACATATTACAGGGTGACTGCAGAAGCACATGGTGGTGCGCCAAATGTATTACCCTGGTGCTGGATATTTGAACTGAGGTACTTCTGCTTGGCCCGTTGAACTAGTGCTCCATTCCATGATTTTGTGTTTTTGAAAAAAAAAAAAATAGTAAAGACAAAAAAAAGAAAAATTAGATGACTTCAATTCTAAATTTACTTAAATAGGCTCATTATTAAACATCCTGAATTAAATATCAGTTCACTAAAAATAGACATGAATATGTGAACAATAATAATATAGTTAACTTGATTGTACAGATAGACCATCATCAGTGTTTAAGAAAAGGATAGAAGGAAGACAAAATTAGTCATGAGTAGCTAGGTATTAAAGCTACAAGCAATGAGAACCATTTCTTTCAGATAAAATTCCATACAGTATTTGACAGAATCCTGTTTTCATACTCTATTTTCTTATTCAGGTTACTGATTAATTTCCAATTCAAGGAATATATATATATATATATATATATGTATATATATATATATATACATATATATATATATATTGTGAATAAAACACAAAACACAGGAAGGCACTGAAAGCACAATATAAGGACAAAGACTGAATAGACATATAAACAGATGGTTTGGCTTAGTCATTTTATTGCCTGACTTTATAGGAAAATTTCATTCACAACTTGGTTTCCTTCATAATCCAATGAAATTTAATCTCATAACTCTCAGATCTAACTGTGATACACAAGACTAAATAATTCACAAAACATTTCAACAATGTAACTTGGGCTTTTGGTCCTTCTCCATAACAACAACAAAAGAAAAGAAAAGAATAGAAAAGGAAAGAGATGGGCTTTTAGAACATGATGCTAGTGCACCACTCAGAAAATTTTCCCTCTATCACAATACCATGGAAGACAGAATACCAGGGCCAGCATGGAAAGACTCATTTTCAATCTATAAATGAAAATATTTTATTTTTAAGCCATATTCTGCTTGTGCATTAAACAATCTTGTTTCAGTGTTGTATGAGATGATCTGTTGATTGCATTTGCTGTAATAGTATTTAGATTTTATTTATACATATGCATGTGTCTTTGTGTGACTGTGCATATGAGTACAGTGCTCAGGGCTCCAGAGTTGAATGTAGTGCATCGCAGCTGGAGCTCCAAGTGCCAATGTGCAGCCCTATATGGGTGCTGGAAACTGAACTCAAGTCCTCTGCAAAAATAGCAAGTGCTTTTAATTGCTGAATTGTATCTATATCCACTATTTCTCTCTATATTTAACACTATATACCCATTTTATCCATTTGTGAAGTTTCTTGGAACTGGTGATCCTTTAGGAAAATCAAAGAACCATTGTTTTTCTTTATAATTGGGAGGCTTTTACTTGATTCATTTTACTTTGTTAGTATCCCACGGAGTATTTCCTCTCCTCAGTAATTTAAAGTAAATCTATTGATTAGCTTTGCCTTTCTGTCTGCACCATTTCACTAAACAGTTTCTAATCCAAATTTTCTACACAGCAAGCAGCACATATCAGTTGTTCAGTAACTGTCATTCTCCCAGTCCTCAGTTGTAAAGTCCATCTGATTGGCAGGTGTTAAAGGCATTGCAAGCATTAGTCTTGATTCTTAGACCAATATATTAACAAAAGCTTCCACTGGATCTCTCATATTAAGTTGGCCATCTGGTAAGTACATTATATTGACCTCATTCTTGAAGTTGTGACAGATTATTCTGATATATCTAAATTTCAAAGACAAAGAATGTGAATCATCTTCTGTCTCAAATCATAACTATTCTTTCAGAGCAATTTTACTGACAGAATATTAGACGTGTCTTTAGGAAGGACACTTTTGTGGCAGTGTCTTAATGCTTGTAAGCTTGCTTGGGGAGATGTGATTTGACAATTGAAAACCTTGTCTATGAGAGTCAATGAGCTGAATTTAAGTGAGTCTTCTTTGCACAAAATGAGATACTACATTCTCAGCATCTTATTCCCCTTCATATTTGACTAAATATTCATAAACCATCAAATTTAAAGACTAAGCAAGTCTTTTTTACAAGAAGAGATTTCAATATCATTATATAATTGGCTAACTGAATGCAAGTAGGGGCACAATTATAGAAGTGTTTTTCTTTTTGAAAGATGACAATATTCTTTAGTGTATAAGTGAATAAATAAATAAGTGATAAGAGATTCCCCGCTGTAAGCTGTGATTAACATTGACTAACAAAGGAACGGCTTTGTGGGCCTATAGCAGGATAGAACAGAGCTAGTCAGGGAAAATTAAACTGAATGCTGGGAGAAAGAAGGCAGAGTCAAGAGAAGCCATATAGTCCCACCAGAGACAGATGCTGGAACTGCCACAACCTCATGGAGATACACAGATCAATGGAGATGTGATCAATGGAAATACACTTAAGCTATTGACCAAACATTATTGCAAATAATATGGTTTCTCTGTGATTATTTCAGGGGTAAGCAGCCGGGAACAAACAAGCAGCTTCCAAAAACAAAGAAGGAATAAATAGCAAATTTTTCTAACTATTCTAATTTTATTTAGAATAAATAAAATTATTATTCCTATTATTTAAACCTATTTTATTAGGTTTAAATCTGCATGACTGCTCGCCTGATGCATGTCTGTGCTCCATGTGTGTGTATGGTACCCACAGAGGTAAGGAGAGGGTATCAGGTACACTAGAACTGAATTTAAAGATTGTTGTTACCCAAATTGTGGTTCTGGAAACTGAACCTGGGTTCTCTGCAGGAGTAACAAGTGATTTTTACCACAGTTCCAATTCACCAACCCCCTCAAACTACTCCAATTTTAAATGAGATTTCTCATTTTTCACCAGGTGCTTTCTTTATGTGCTAATTGTGTCTGCAGCTCTAAGCTAGTTTCTGTCATTCCCATACAGTGATTTAGTATCAAAGGTGAAAGCAAGGGCATTTCAGGTGTTGGAGGAGGAGCAGCAGTGAAGTAAGTACAGTAACCTCATATGCTATGTAAGGTTGTGATTCTTAAAGTACACATTATTTGCCTGATACACACTTTAAATATCATACCTTTCTTCAAAGGAAATTCATGAGAGGAACAGAATATTATACTGTAAATTTATGCTTCATTTGAACCCTTATTGTTCCATTGAAAAATTTATTTCATGTTAGTATTTACTTAAAACAGGTCATTACTTAATCATTTTTTCTGTTTCATATATTTATTTCTGTTTCATATCATTTATACAGAGTTAACTAAAAAAATACTTCAAAATTTTCATAGGGTTAAATAATTTAGTGAACTCATTTAAATCATACAAAAACATTGGAGGGTGTCTACTTAATTAATATTTATAATAATATTTAGGAAAACAAACACACAGCTGAGTCAAGCTTTATTTCAATACCTCCTGACTGCTTTCCATTTTTGTTCTCTCCATAACTGGGGCAAATTCTCAGTTTAAAGTTCTCAGGCAGTTGTTTTAGGTTTTTGCGTTGGAATTCGTTTTGTTTTAGAAGTAAATTGAGTTAAGAGTGAAAAAAAAAAAAGAAAATGAGACAAAACAAACAAAATTTTAAATGAGCTATCATGGAAATACAGTTTCAATGATAAGACCAAAGGAAAGGACAAAGAAAAAGCAAGAGGAGCAGTGACGTCAGCAGCAGCCTCTCAAGCAGGCTGCTTTTGCTTTGCAAGTATCTTCCATAAACCGAAATGTATTTCTCTAATTCCAGACTAAACAGAGCTAGACATTAGCCACATTCAAAATTCATTCAAATAAGAGTTTGATGATGAATTAGTAAGGGTTAGAGATAATTATTGTTTAGCTCCCTGAAGAGATCAAACAAAAAATATGTATTTCAGATGCTTAAATTTCTGGGCTAACTTTTCTTTGCAATAAAAATAATATTAAATAGATAATTTCAGCCACATTTATGAGAAATGGAGCACACATATTATCATTGCAAAATCCCTGTCCATGGGGGTTCAATCTGATTTGGGGGATAATAGTATGTTTATATAATAGTGCATTGTGAAAGTAACCAATGCAAAAAGCCAGAGCTTTCTTCTAGTTTCCTCATCCGTGTTTATGATATTTAGGGTATGATGTAAAGAGTACACAATTCTCATACCAATTGGAGAAACACTATGCATCAGACCTTAGAATGTAACTCATTTTTTGGAATGTTCACAAAGTATGCACCATACACAAGGCATTGAATTCCATTTTCAGTTCTACATAAACTAGACCTGCAATCCCAACATGAGGGAGCTGGAAGCCCAAGGAACAGAAACGGATCATTTTCTTTAGCATCATAGCAATTTTGGAATCTCGTGTAAATGATATTTTATCTCAAATACATGCAAACACACACAAACATGTCACAGACATGCAAGACACACACACACAGAGTCTCACACTGATCTGTTACATTTAACTGAAATCTACTCTTTGCTGTTCATCGGAGTGGTACTTCCATCCGCTCATCTGTTTAAGACAGAAGCAGGAGCATCACCCTGAAAGTCTTGTTTGTCTTCCTCCCCTCATGGTTCTCTGTAGCAGAGCTCATATGTGCCTTCTTCCATTTGTTTGTTTCCTCTCATGTTTGTCTACACTCAGGGTTGTTATTCCCCATGCTGTACCTGGACTGTGTCTGTACCGTTTGGCTGGTATCTCTTAATTTGGTCTCAGTATCAGCTCAACTTCCTTGTGAAGGCAACAAAGAGTCACACTAGGTTCAGATCATTCTCCACTTCGGAATACAAAACAGAGCCAAGGATAACCAGACCACAATTCACAGCTCCAGAGAGGCTAGGAAACAGGGATGAAACCTAAGAGGGACATATAAATCACCCTGGGAAAGGGAAATAGATAAGATCTCCTGGGTAAACTGCAGGGGAGGGACAGTGAAAGGTAGGGTACTGGGGATGAGAACATGAGGGTACAGGGGAGGGATGTGGTGGGAGAGCAATGAAAGAAGTATCTCAGTATAGAGGGACCCATTACAGGGCTACGGAGAAACTGATGCTTGGGAAATTCCCAGGGAATCCACAAGGATGACTTTAGCTAAGACTCCTAGGAAAAATGGAGAGGGTACATAAGCTGGCCTTTTCCTGTAATCAGATTGGTGACTACCCTGTCTCCATTGAACCTTCATCCAGTAACTGATGGAAGCAGATGCAGGAATCAACATCCAAACTAAGCGAGTCCAGTTGGAGAGAGGGAAGAGGGATTATGTGAGCAAGGGGTTCAAGATCATGACAGGGAAACCTACAGATACAGTTAACGTAACCTGTGAGAGCTCATGGACCTTAGACTGACAGCTGAGGAGGCTGCATGGTACCAAACCAGGCCCTCTGCATGTGGACGACAGTTCTGTAGCTTGGTCTGTTTGTGGAACCGGTGGCAGTGGGCCCAGGTCTATGAGCTGGCTTTTTAAAGTTCATTCCATATGCCTTGCTCAGCTTTGATGCAGAATGGGGGCAGGGAGTGGGGGGTGAAGGGAGTGAAGATGAGGGGCTTGGTCCTGCCTCAACTGTATGTACCAGGGTTTGTTGACTCCCCATGGGAGGCCTTACTCTTTCTGAGGAGCTAATGAGGGTGGTTAGGGGAGGTAGGGATAGGTGTAGGAGGGAGGGAGTGGAAACTGTGATTGATATATAAAATGAATAAAAAGATAAAAAGTTTAAAACTTTACATCTCAATCAAAAATAGATACATATTCAGATGCATTTATTTGAAATAAAGTGCTTAGAATGTGCACCTAAAAAGAAAAAAAAGAAATTTAAGAGTGTCTCCTGTGAGTTAGTGGTGCTTGCCTCCCTGGTTCATGCATTCAGCCATGAATGCTATCTTTCTAAGGCACAACCTTTTCTGCTTCTGTGCTGACATTTACCTGGGTCACTCTCCCGATTGATTCCCCTCCTTAAGTGTCCTCATGCAAGTCCTTCAGACAACTTTCTTCAGTCTCCCTTCTGAGGTCTCTACAGGGGCATCTACATAGCTCTTTACTCCATATGAAGCATTTTGATTAGGAAAAGGAAGTAACAAAACTTGTAAGTCTAGAGAAATCCCTGAAACTCACATGTTTCACTAGGTCTCTCTCAAAATTTATATGTACAACAGGAACCTTAGGATCAGCAGAGCATCATGAAAGCTGTGCAAAGAGCTCCAGGGATGCAGCTTTCATGAGTCTGGGAGGGCATTTTGACTATGCAGAAACCTTCCTGTCACTGATGTTCAAAATAGCCCATCATTATCCCTATTTAAGCTACCTCAGTGAAATCACTATCTCACTAAACTAGATCTGGGTGGAGCCATTAATTTGATGCTTCTTTATTGACCATCTCTCCCAGAAAGTCACACAATGGGGCTTCTGTGTTTCAACAGTTCTTCTTTCTTAACACATAGGGAATAAAATTTAATTATCAGCAATTATCACTTACTCAACAATACTGAACATTCTATGAAGGGACACAATGGCCTTGCTCCCAACTGTGATATGTTCTCTGCAGACCAGAATTAGGAGTAAATGACAAGAAGCAACCTAAGGCAGGAGGAACCTGATGTTTCCAATGTTTTCCTAAAGCAGGATTATTCTTATTCTCTGAAAATGCAGATAATAAGAAATTCAGGGCTGGAGAGATGGCTCAACAGTTAAGAGCACTGTTAAATTGCTCTTCCAGAGGACCTGTGTTCAATTTCCAGCACTCATTTGGCTGGTCATTACTGTCTGTAGCTTCAGCTCCAGGGGATCTAACACCAATCCCCATAAAATAAAATTAAATAAATATAAAATTGTTATTTAAAAAGATTCACATTATCCCCAGGACATGAACTGGTCTTTTGGAGTCCATTCCCTATGGAGGGATGTCTTGCTTGATCTAGATACAGGGAGGACGGCCTTGGTCCTGCCTCAAATGATATGACAGACTTTGTTGACTCCCCGTGGGAGGCCTCACCCTATCTGAGGAGTGGATGGGGGTTTGAGTAAAGGGAAGGTGGGCTTTGCGGGAGGAGGGGCGGGAGAAGGAACTGAGATTGGTTTGTAAAAAAATAAAAAAAGAGAGAATGTTTTAAAAAAATATAGTAAAATAAAATAATAAAAATAAATTGAGTTGGGAAACTAAAAGGTTCTCTTCCAGATCTCACCAGAGTTAATTTTATTAGGACTGTAAGGGAACTGTGCTGAAAGCAAAGGAAAATAATCCCATAGTGAGTTAATAAACAATCAAAATAGTCTATTTGGAGCTTATGTCTTTTATATATTACAGGAAGCTACAGTCAGGAAATCTCAACAATATACTTGTGTAAATAAGACCTGAAAATGGCAATACAAGTTGGCATGCCAGTGTGGATGGGGTTTCTACAAAGCCCCACCCATAAGTAAAGCATTACAAGCAATTAATGGTTTGTGAGAGAGGGTGAGTCACTCTTTTCCAGGGGTGAATCCCCTGATAGGTTAGCCAGTCCCAGATGTCAGCCCTAAACACATATGGCCCACACTAAATGAAAAGAGCAGGTTGTATTAACAGATACAATAATAATTAAAGAACCTTTAAAACATCAAAAATTCGATAATACAATATTATGAATTTGAGAAGGAATTGGAAAAACAGGAAGACTTGAAGGGAAAGGTAAGAAGGGATAATGTAAATACAGTATTAATATATAAAATTTTTTAAATGGTTGAATTTGTTTGAAAGAGGTGTATTTACATATATTCTTCAGCTCAGGTATAAGAAGAGAAGTGACAGCCATGGACTTGAATGAAGATAGTCTAAAAATTTTTCATATTGCCCAAGGGATTATACAAGCCTACCCAATTTGTAAAAAATAAATTACCTGCACAGTTGTGACTTAGAAATAAGTATTTCAAAATTTCAGTTTAAGATTAAGGCAGTAGCATGTTTCACCAACATTGTGGACATAATAAATGTCAGGGTAATAAAAATATAAACCAATGCAATTACTTAAGAGTTTTCCTTTGATCCTTAAAAAGAAGACAGAATATTAAAATAATCTCACTCCAGGGAAATTGTTCATAAAAGTAAAGAAACTAATATATCTAAATTACACTCTTTATGTTTTCCTGAGGAACACAAGAGTCACATGAATGTACATTTATTGGTCTCAGAGTAACAACTTTGTCAGTTTGGAAACATTTGTTTTGTAAATGCCACCATCATAAAAGACATCCTGGTTTATTGTCATAGGATGGAAGTGGCCTTGGTAGGTAGAGGCAATACTGCTGCGAATGAAGAGCTGTAGCGTGTGTACAGTGCACAGGAAATAGCACTATAAAGCACAATAATTTTTTTCCACTCAATAAAAAGCCACCATTTTGATGCTAAGGAAATTACCATAAAAACTTACATTAAAAAAGACCTGTAGATCTGTAATACACTAATTTTATAAGTTTTAAAATGAAACTCAGGACCGCCAGAGGTGTACCCACCCACTGAGACAGTGGGGCTGATCTATTGGGAGCTCACCAAGGCCAGATGGACTGGGACTGAAAAAGCATGGGATAGAACCAGACTCTCTGAACATGGCTAACAATGAGGGCTGATGAGAACCCAAGGCATTGGGTTTTGATCCTACTGCATGAACTGGCATTGTGGGAGCCTAGCCTGTTTGGATGCTCACCTTCCTAGACCTGGATGGAGGGGAGAGGACCTTGGACTTCCCATAGGACAGGGAACCCTGACTGCTCTTTGGGCTGGAGAGGGAGGGGGAGCGGAGCAGAGGAGGGGCAGGGAAATGGGAGGTGGAGGTGGAGAGGAGGCAGAAATCTTTAATAAAAAATAAATAATAAAAAATTTAACAAAAAATTAATATAAAATAAAATGAAACTCAAAATCATCGAAGAAAATTAAAAATATTGACTGTAAATGGAAAACAATTAAGAAGCAAAATGAAATATGTCAAACACTCAAAATTTGAGCCAATGAAGAAAAAATAGACATAAAATTTTTGCATTTATTCACTTATCTTTGTGTGTATGTATATATGTATAGGTGTGTGTGTGTGTGTCATGGCGTATGTGCAGAAGTCATAGGATAGCCTACAGGAGATTGTTTTCTTTTTTTATTATGTGAGTTTGATGACATCACACTAAGAGACAAACACCTCCTTCAGCAAAGCAATTTCACAATAGCTGTGTGTGTGTTTTTGTGTATACGTATTTACCCATTACTTTTTAAGAAGACATTAGAAGAAGGTGAAGTTTATAATCATAACCATAAATCACAGCAAACTGGTGTACAATATGAATTTTTTCAAGAGTGGAACAATAGCTGAATTCGTAATTAAAAATTTATGACTTAAAATTTGACACATCCATTCTTATTTTCCCTTTAAGATAAGGATTCTTCTGAAAATAGCAAAAGTATTCCAGCAGATTAAGTTATACTTAAAAACCCACTTCAGTGTCGTTCAAGTATGAGATCTTGTCAAAGTCACAAATAAAGGCCGATTGTGTGTAGTCTCATATACAAGTGCAGCTTACTTCCTTACAAGTGATATTTCCCATAAGTGTAAGTGTGTGTACAGATGGTGTGCAGACACTGCAACATGACCTTTGGGAGACTGATGCTTGTGGATATAACATTAAGTGCACATAGGACTCCTTCAGTGTAACCAACTTCCTATCCTTACATCCCCATTTGCACCGTCATCATACTATAATGGTGAATTCAAATAAAAGCAACTATTTAAAATATGAAAATTATTCTTACTTTCACTTATGTTTGTAAATTAGACTGAGAAATAAGTACAAAAGTAGAACTAAGATTCTTTTAAAGATTTATTTATTACGTATACAACATTCTGCCTTGATGTATGCCTGCACACCAGAGGAGGACACCAGATTTCAGTACAGATGGTTGTGAGCCACCATGTGGTTGCTGGGAATTGAACTCAGGACCTCTGGAAGAGCAGCCAGTGCTCTTAACCTCTGAGCCATCTCTCCAGCCCCAGAACTAAGATTTTTAAAGTAAGTAGAATACAGTGAACTAGTAACAACAAGGAGTGAATATCCATTTACATAAAATAAATCTCTTATCTATACTGAGTGAATGTATGTAGGCCAAATAGCAATGCCTCAATATCTCAGAGTAACTCTGTGTGACTGTCCAGGCAGCCAGCTGTTTTTGTCATTACTCACAACTTTTTGGAACTTGCTTCCTTGCACTTCCTGCTTACTCAATTAATATCATTTCCTTCTCAGGCCTCTGAGGTAGTTGAAGACTAGATAGTTATAGTTTTCCTTATTTACCTGACTCAGAATGCAAGTTATTAGAATGCAAGTAAATTAGATACAAGATTTTTGGATTCACCAAGATAGGATAGATAGGGAGTATTTTCTCTAAATTTGTCAAATGTAAATGGCTAGGCATTGTTGATGTTGATGTATTTATTGCCTGTATATACTGTATATAGTTTTTCTTATATTAGTTATAAGAAATGTCGTGGAATTTCATTTGTATTTTAATAAATAAAGTTTGCCTGAAGATCAGAGAATAAAACAATCCCGCTAGTCAGCCTTACAGACTAGGAAGCGGTAACACACACCATTAATACCAGTAGCCATACTAGTTGCCATAGAATCCAGGAGGTTCATACTTTGTTTGTTTTTTGGGTTTTTTTGTTTTTGTTTGTGTTTTTCGAGACAGGGTTTCTCTGTAGCTTTGGTGCCCATCCCGGAACTAGCTCTTGTAGACCAGGCTGGCCTCAAACTCCCAGAGATCCGCCTGCCTCTGCCTCCCGAGTGCTGGGATTAATCTTAGTGTTGCACTCATTTAATCCCGGCCCTAGGGAAGGATATAAAATGGGAAGAGACAGCTCACAGTCTCAGTCTCATTCTGAGGTTTACTGGAGATCACTCTTTTCAGACTGAAGTCGAGGTAAGAGCCAGTGGATGGCTGCTTTGTTTTTCTAGTCATCAGGTTAAACCCCAACATCTGTCTGAGTTTTTATTAATCGTGCTTCAAATGTATAAAACTATTATTTCTGAACTCTTATAAAATGCTTAATAATGAAGTAATTACTGCATTGTTAACTAACTAAAGGATGAAATGAAGCCAAAAGTAAAATACTTAAAGCCTGAACAGTGTGTTTTTGAGATTATTTTAAAAAATAATTTCAGGTGTGTGTGTTTAGAGAGAGTATGTGCACATGAGTGCAGTGCCACTGAATGCTTAAAGAGGATGTTCGATCACCTAGAGTAGACATACAGGTAGTTATGAGCTACTATGTGTGGGTTCTGGGAACCAAACTCTGGTCCTTTCAAGGGGCCATACAGTCTCCATCTGCTGAGACATATATCCAGCCTCAAGTGTTTACCAACCTTTTAGACATGTAACAGATGTTGCAAAGTTTCCAAACTCGTACTTAGAATAAGAAATTTCTCCATAATCTTCTAAATTACACAACATAAAATGGAAACAATTTTTTCCTATAAAGTTTTATTAAACTTTTAAAATGTCATTTGAAGTGGCATTCAATAGATGAGAACTTATTTATGTGTCGTTATTCAAAATATGTCCTCTCTGCCAAATGAGGTCCACCTGTTAGGCACAGGTGGAAAAGACAACAAAGCACCACTATCCTTTCTTTGAAATGATTTCAATACAACTAGGAAGGCCTGAGAGGAAAGAACAATTATGAATTATAAATGAAACATAATTGATGAGTTTGAATGAGTCAACAGTTGTGGATGCAGAAAGACTTTAAACTCCATTTCTGTTCACAGAATTTAAAGGAAGGAGAAAACAAAAAATGAAACTATTAAAATGCTAAGCGCCCTATCGACTGAAAATCAACAGTAAGAATGCTGAAGTGATAAGCTGACAATAATACACAGCAATAGAAATAAAGCCAATATTTATTTGAATGTACTCAAAGATCCCAAGGCTATGCTGCAAGATGTTATATCCCTTCTTCCATTTAAGAGGCCCCATAGCCAACTGCTACTAATTCTTTCTCCATTACAGAGATGAGAAAGCTAAGAACTAAATTAGATAGACAGTGATACTTGCCTAGAATAATAATGTCAGTAAAGTGAGTGTGCATGGAGCTGAAGCCAAATATTCTACAGAGAAGACAGGATAAAGATGGTACAGAAGTGGAGATATGAGAAACTGCTGTGTGGATCTCTAATTTAAAACAGCCAATATTGTAGGAAGTAGTTTAGTCTTTCTTATTGCTCCCCTCTCTCTCCCTCCCTCCCTCCTTTCCTCCCTTTCTCTCTCTCTCTCTCTCTCTCTCTCTCTCTCTCTCTCTCTCTCTCTCTCTCAAAAACACACCCACACCACACACACACTTATTCAAGTTTGATGAGTCATTTTTGTGCAATGAAGGAATCTATTTACATATGTGATGGCTTGCAATCTCATTTTACAGACGCAAATGAGTAGACATTTTACAAACATCTGCATAATGCATTCTGCAACAAAATTTTGCTTTTTAAAACTTATTATAGAGAGTAGATATTCAGAAACAAAAAGTTTGCCAATATACTAGATTGCTGACCACAATGTCACTTTATTGACTTTGAAATTTTTTATTATTATAATTCTTAGGTTTGAAATAATTGACACATAGTATCTCAGAAACCACATAATCAAAATGCAAGGTGGCTGTTCATTTCAGAAAAATTAGAAGTTTCTTAAATATAAAAAACTCTTTTCCTTACACAATTGCCTGAACCACTTTTATTGCTTACTCTGCTCTGAGCTTTTACGGTTTTTAACTAGCTCCATTTTTTTTCTCAGACCCTCAATTTATTTTATGCCTAATATGTTAAAGGAGGATGTTTTGTTTGCATGAAGAGATGAGATTCTCACACATTGTTAAAATCTCAACACACATGGGAAAAAGTGAACATCTCCTGTCACAAAACAAAAAATACATCCCCAAAAAGCATAAACATGTTGTTTGTTGTTTTCCATTTGTTTCTTCTTGGCCTAGTGTTGTTGATATTACAAGAAAGCAGCTTAATGTAAAAAGATGATGACAAATCCACATTGGGGCCATGATCTTATTGTCCCCATAAATCCTATTTGCCACTTAATTAGACTAAAGATGTGTGTAGCCTACATAACTGAACCCACTTGAGTTTTGTCAAATGAAAACTAATGTCTTTGCATTTTAATCTTTCCTTATTGAAGTCTATTGGATCTATTTGTAAAGGAAATTTAAGAATCTTATACCATTTAGACACACTTTATATTAGAATATCTTGAATTTTTCATTTTTCTGATTTTCTTTTTCAACAGAACTGGTCAGAGTGACTTCATTTTCAATCAGTTTCTGGGACTGATTATGATTTTTCAGGTGTTATGTGGTAACTTAATAATAGTTCTTAGTTGGTTAAGTCATTGGAGTTAATTTAGAGTGGAAATGTATATGCAATAATGTATTGCTGCTCTACTGGATTTCAAAGGAATTCATTATGATTAATAACATTACAATAGCACTTGGAGGAAGTTATAATGAATTGCCACAAGTTATAAGGACTCATTGAATAATTTTAATCTTACTGCATTTAAATATTGAATCGTAAGTAAATTCAGCAGTTCTCAATAATGAGATTTGAAACTTATAATAATACTATTAATCATCACTAGATTTTTGTACATTATATAGAAATGGATTTATGATATTTGATGGATTTTCTTTAAAATATTTTACTTACTTTGTTTGAAAGGCATATATGAGATTTGAAACCTGTGGTGACTATGTCTTTACATAAGCCTACTTTATTTCTCATGATTGATAGATATAATCCCCCCATTGCACAGTTCATATTTAGTCTCAAATTTAGCTGCTTCCCGCAAGTCAAAAGAAATGAAGTGATTTGAGGGCAAGCATATAAAGTGTGCTTTAGTTAGAAAAATACATTAGCATTCAATTCTCTTTGCCTGGGAACCCTCATTTATTAAAGGCATGCTCCATATTGAATCTGGGTGAAAATTACCAAAATGTGTGTGAATAAATGAATATATATTTAATTGCTGCCTGTGTATTACATAGTAAGGATCCAAGCATTGCAAAGCTAGACTTCTTCTCATGGAAACTACAATAAACTTGATTTAGTACCATGTACAACTTAACACAAGACAAGGAAAAGCCTGCTCTACTAAGAAAGGGATCATGATAATATCCTTCTGCCTTGACTTAAATGTGTCATAGAGGAGATGACTCTTGTAGCCACATTTGATGAATTGAATACATTTGAGTTGTCAAGTGTGGCACAGAGCATTTTCCAAAAGTGTAAGCAGAAAGATAGGAATCTCCATACACTTTACTGTGGAATAGGATGATAGCAGAATTTTCTCTGGAGGTCAGGTCTTTTGTTTACATTGGTGTGTCTGTAAAATGCATTTTTCCCCAGGAGCTGTAATAATTTGTTCAGTTTTGACAGGATCTTCATTATTAAACACATCAAGATGTTTAAAATATCTACTGCTAGTATGAAGACATTGCTATTATCTGAGAATAAAAATTTTTATTACTATATAATGCAAACAGGACTGGGGAGATTTCTCAGCTGTTAACATTGCTGTTACACATGCACAAAGACTTGAATTTGATACCCTGAATCAAAAGAGGCAATTAGGTATGGTCACACTTGTAATCCTATGACTCGGGAGGTGCAGATGAGCAGATGCCTACTCTGAGAGCTTCAGGCCCAAGTGAGAGATGCTATTTCATAAAATAAAGTGGATGGCTCCACAGTGATAACCCGATGATGATCTTTGGCCTTTACAGTCATGGTGTACACATGTGAACCTCCATTTGCACACACACACACACACACACACACACACACACTCACATACACACACACTTGCACAGACACATGGATAAAATTCTGTTATTATCTCAACAGAACAATACATAAAATTGTCATGTTTTTAGACTAATTTCTAGTGTAGTAAACGTAAGATTCAAGAGAAAAGCAAGACATAAGAAAAACTGGCAGCTAAGTTAAAAGAAAAAGACATGAAAGGGACAAAAGTCAACAAGAAGTATACATTGCATTCGATACAGACTAAATACCCATGGGCAATTGAGATTTCCTATGTTTTAGATTTCCCATATTCCTGATTTCTTATGATTTAGAACTGATTTTTTAACAAAATAGGACTTCTATGGAAAGTACATTCAAGCACAATACTATGTGGCATACTCTGGTTTTGTTTTATGTTTCTTTCTATTTTCAAAAAAAAAGACATTTAAATTTTGTTTATTTATGTGTGTGGGTGTCTTGATTACATTCATGTATATGTAACAATCGTGTGAATATTGCCGGTGGAGGCCAGAGTATGACAGATTTCTGAAACTTGGGTAACAGAAGTTATGGACAGCCATATAGGTTCTGAGACTAAACCCAGCTCTTCAATAAGAAAACCAAATGCTCCTACCTGCCAAAACATCTTTCCAGCTCTACACAGCTTTCTTAAGAACTGGATCAAAAAGGATAGGAAAATGGCTCAGGGGTTATAAACTTGTACACATCTTCCAGAGGACCCAAGTTCAGTTCCCAGCAAATACACCAGAAGGCTCACAACTCTTTATAACTCCAGCTCTCTGGAGCTGGCCTCCATGAATGCACTAATGTGTTAAAAAAAAAAAAAAGAAATAAAAAGCTTAAATACAAAATAACTTCAAATATATTTAATGGAAGAATTCTGCAAAACATCAATATGTCTTCCTTTTAATACTAAAATCACTGTCATAGGGGAACTAAAAAGGCATATGATAGGCTGTAGGTAAGTAAGAGTATGAACAATGGCGTCAGTGAAGAGAAACTCCAGTAGTCCACAGGGAGAAGTTACAGGCAAGTTTCACAAAGACTTCTGAGTGGGTGTGCATCACCACAGTAATCTTTACATAACTTTTCCAAGAAATAATGAAAGCAAGACTGGTTTTGAAGAATAATCTAGAAGCAGATCTTAAAAGTTTTCCTGTATGGCCTTTAGAGTATCTCTGGAAACTATCTCAAGTAAGTTTGTTCAGAAGCACAGCAAGACAACTTCCACATACACAACTCAGCTTAGCCATAGGACAAAGAGTTTTTGGTTTCTAGCTTGGTTAATGTCATATACAGGGAACTTAATAAGAACTGTAATTTTCAAGACAAAAAATTGAAAATTCTCTTTCAACTGTCAAGGTTAGAAAAATATGAGTCATTTGGTGATCAAGGCAATACTGTCTTGTGGGATTTATACACTGTTCTTTTGACTGGAGCTGCTCAAACCTTCAGAGATTAGAATTTTACAAACAATTGTAAATAAACCTTGCCTTCTCTGTCTGGATAAATCCTTTTTCCATGTGAAGTTATTTTTTAATGTTAAAAAGATATCTGGAAATATTGTTGCAGTCTTTCAATAAACAAAAGTTCCCTGAAGCATCTTTGACTTAAATGTTCTTTCAGGAAAACTGGCATGTGAAAACTAGCTTCTGAATTACAGAAAATCAAGAACTTTATTTTACTGTTCAATTTTCTTGAGCCAATGAGTTTGTCTTGAAGGAACAGATAGAAATGTAGGCAAAATATTTTAAGAATAATTGTACGTGAAAAATTAACTTTCATACAATGCAATTATCTCAGATAAACTAATTTCTGGACATTTTGCCTCTCTTTCAATATGCTGAAAAAAATGACCACTTACTTTATTCCTAAATTTGGCCATAATTTGTGCACTAGAATCAATTGTCCTTGTAACAAAGCGAATCTAAGACAAAAAGGCTATTTTTAGTGTGATAATGCTGTGCTCTCATAAAATAAGCTTTGGGTGCAAGGACAATATGATGAGCCCACACCACCAAAAGCCACAGAGAATAAATTAATTGCATCGAGAGTTAATCTTTGAAAGGAAAAGACAAATACTTCTTAACTAGTTAGGTCATGTATTTTTGTATTACCTGATATATTGGAGACAGTTTAGCTTTTCTATTTATGGATAATTACAAAGTTTATCACAAGTAAAAGCTATAAGTGTCTCATAGAAATACAAGGTCTGGGTTATTTAATAATAATGCTTATGCATTCTAAATGAGCTATTGATTAGGAATTTATAAAAGGCTATCAGGAAGTGCATTAGTCTATTTGAGTAAAAGCTATTCAGACTAAAGCTATTATTGCAGCAACAGTGGCAGATTCTCTTGCCTTCCTGGAAAGAGCTGTGCTGGTGACCATTAATACATCATGTAATTGAGTTAGTCGGGAGCTGTTTTATTCAACAACATCTAAGTGTGCCCCGTTAATGAAGCTGAAATGAACTTGAGTTTCCCAAATGTCAGGAAAGTCTCATTGCTTTCCTGACAATGTAGCTCCAAATTTACCAGACAGATGCATTCATGTGTGGCCTGTTTTATTTCAACACTTCAGAGGAGAAATACATCAATATAATTTAAGACAAGATCTACCGTTAATATTTCTAACACTAAGAAAAAGGAAATATACAAGTATGTCATGCATAATTCAATGATTATTTTGGACATAGAAGATCTATAACTATTATTAATCAAGACTCTAGTCTTAGATGAAGAGCTACAGGCAATAAATGACAGGTGAAAGATGGAAAGTCAGTATTCTCTGTGGAGAAGCCTCCGAATAAGTTATCTGATCCCAAGTGCTCAATTACAGATATACATACAGAAATATTCAAAACACAAACACACACACACACACACTCACACACAAGCATATGTAATATTAAATGTTCTTAAGAGAATGCAGATAAAAAAGTACATAGGTAGGTAGACAAATATAGAATATATATAACAATGATTAAATAAGAGAATATGAATGTGAAAGGGGCTATGGGATGCATGAGAGGAGTTGGTGGAATAAGAGAGGGATGGAAATGATATAAATGTGGTAATAATATAAAAAATTCCCCCTCCAAATCATCAAACTTAAGTGTTAAATTATAATTTTTGGAATAATATTTGAAAAGTTAGTAAGAAAAAGCTATATGAAAAAAATTCTTTCTGCATGTTTTACATTTTAAAACTAATCTTACAAGCAAAAAGTAATCATGATAAAATATCAACAGGTAGCAGTGTCTTTTCTACGGTTTTGTTGGTGAGCACAGTATACTGGTAAATGTCTAAGAGGGATATAACAACCAGAGCAGAGTGATCAGATCATTTTATTGAACTCTGAACTTTGAGATATCTTACATTCATTTATTCCTAGTTTCCTTAGTTATTACCACACAACATCACTTGCTTTCTCTCTGTCTCTGTCTCTCTCTGTATCTCTTTCCCCTCTCTCCTCTCTCTTTCCCTCCTCAATTAAGTTACTGTTATTTTTGAAATGTCCTTTCTACAATGAGAAATAAAAAAACTTGTCTACTAATTATAGGAAAGATTGCTGAATCCTGCTTTCTCTTAAACCTCAGAATAAGAGAATTCGAGCCATTTTTTGTCACAGTACGAAGATAGATTTTAACATTATGAATTTAAAAGAAGGGGCAGTGACACTAGCAATTTGGTATTATTGGTAGGTCCCGATGTCTCTTCCATGCAAGCACTGATTTATCAGCCAGAATTCTAGTATCAGGTAGCAAAGAACTTACTCCATGAGATGAAAAAAATCACTGTTTCATTTGCACACATTTCTCCTACTCCCAAGACATATACGACTGAAAGGAAGTGGACAAACTGTCATTTCTTTTTTGTAAAAGCAAAGGAATCTAAAACAACATCTAGTATGCATTTCTGGTGTGGGATACTAGTGAGGCTGACAAGGGGTGTGGTACTGTTTTACTTTCCTGCTTCAGTTTGTGTCTTCAGGTTCCTGTCCTGCCCTCCATTCTTGTTGACTACTAAATTACAAGCTGAAATAAACCTTTTCTTCCAAAAGCTTCTTCTGTTCACAATGTTTTATCACAACACAGGAAAACCACCTAAAACAATTCCTGGCTTGGAGCTTGTGTAGTAAGGATATCTGGTTCCAATGCAGACAAAGCAACATGTCCAGGAACTTAAGCCATTGCAACAGAACACTTAACCACACTGGATGAAAAGAAGCAGTAAGATTGGACATAAGTGCCATGACCATAGCTTTACTCGTGGTAAGGAAAGAGAAGGCAAGTCTAATCCACAGCTTGTGGAAAGCTTATCTGGCATACTAGGTTATGGCCTGTGTGACTGGGATGGGTGAACGTGTTTGTCTTCCCTGAGGTCACTAAATGGAGGCCTCAGCAGCTAGTGGCCCGGTCAGAGAACCCAGTCTGGATACCAGACAGAGAAAAGGGCTTAAAGTTCTGAGTAAGAACATGACATTCACAAGGCTAGAAAAAACCACCCCTCATCAGAATAGATCTGACTTCCCGTGATCTCCATCTGGGCCGATTGGTGAAGGTATCAGCATGGGTGAAGTCAGTCTGAGAAGACTGGTAAAAGAGACTGTTAAAGTTATAACAACTAAAGTTATAGCATGCAAAGAAAGATTAACAGGCCCCAAGGAAGTAAATGAAACAAATATTAGGGAACAGTTTTCTAATAAACTCATGTAGATAAACTTTATAGAAAATATAGAAGAGTCATTGAAAATGTACTCATCAAGCCCAGAAATAAATGATACAGTTGGAGAGAAGGCAAAAATTTAAGAGAACCTAGTAGAAAATTTGAAACTGAAGAACATACATCCATAAATTGGAAAGTTCTGTATGAATGTTCAACTGAAGATTTGGTCAAGTAGGAAAAAAGAAAAGGCAAACAATGAAAGATCACTAGAAGTTGGTATGAAAATTCTTCAAGAAAAAAATAGTGCAAATTAATAAATAAAGATGTCCCTTGGTTTCTCATCAAATGAAGCACCATCCCATTTCAGAGGAAAAGGGAGAGACAGAGGAGAGACCTGTGTCAAGAACGAATGGAAAATTTCTCTGAATTCTGGGGAAGAAAATGGATTTCCAGATTTGGGAAGACTGAAGGGCTACAACTAGGGTTAACATAAAGTGCACACTGAGAAATTATATTTTAAAATGTTCCAAAGTCCAAGACATAAATGTACCAAAGTAGGAGAAAAGCAATTTACACCCAGGAGTACCTCTCTAATAATGTAAGCTTTCTGGGTCTGTAAAGATAGTTTAGCAGTCAAGAGCACACACAATACTTTCAGAGGTTCAAAACTCATACAATATTCGGTGGCTCCCAACATTCTATAAGTCCAGCTATCCAGATTTGCTGATCTCTTCTGTTTTTTTATATTTGCATAGTATGTGTATATACACAAAGGGATACAAACACATATAATCTTAAGTAATTGATTTATAGAATATATGTTTGCTTAGCAAAATTATTGAAGGACAGAAAGAAGTCCAAGCCATGCACTCAAATCATTGATTTAAAACATGCTGACAAAGGGTATCATGTCTGGAACAAATGTCTTAGAGAAACCAAGAGAAAAGTTGAATGACATATGTTATTAGAAATATTAGAAGAATTCTTCATTCTAGAATAAACGGTGCCATATGGCAACAGTAAACAATGTGATTGTAAAGCTCATTGGTAAAACCAGATTTATGAATGAGGAGAGATTTATGAATGAGCAGTGTAATATTATATGAATGATATACAAATAAGTTTCCATTTGAAATAAAGATAAATTAGCAGATAATAATAAAAATAGTTATAACTAGACTGGAAATATGACTAATGACTTAGCAGGTAATGGTGCTTAAGGACCTCAGTTCAATTTCTTGGACACACACACATATACACATGCACACGCACCACAAGTAACTTAGTAATCAATTAATTAAAATAAAATCTATTTCTCCTTAAAATAACTATAACTTAAAATATTAGATTAAAAATAAAAAGTTATTTGTGATACTGGTAAAGAAGTAGCAGGGGAGAAAACAAGATTTACATTTCTCAAAGTAAGTAATTAGTTTCAAACCAGTTTTCATAGTTAACAAATCTAAGGCTCACATTAAGTACAAAACACCAGTGCAACATGTAGCAGAATAGAATGAAATAAAATCTATCATCAAAAAAATGGAAGAAATACATAAAGGAATATGAATAAAATTGTTTAAACATAAAATAGTGGCATGTTAGGGTTATGACACAACATCTTCATATGGTGAAGCCTTGATCTCCACAATGATGGCATACATAAACGGCTCTTTAGAGTTCACTTTGTCATGAGGGAAGGACAGCAATGAATGAAGGAAACTGGTGTCTGTGAAAAAGAATGAGAAAGGATCCTACTGTCTCTCCTCCTGCAGGTGGGAAGACCCTGAGATTGTAGACTTCTGCAATTTAATCAGTAGACACAGGCCCTCATCAGACAGTGGAATTGTTGATACAGTTTTTTTTTAATTCTCAATCTCTAGAATGGCACCAAAATAAATACTGTATCTGTGATACTTTGTTATTATACAACAAATTAAGACAGACAGCAAATATTTCCTAAAATGGCAAGTGTTTGTCTGTCAATTAAAGTATCTACTTAACTCAGGATAGTGTTTTCTATTTCCATCCATTTGCATGCAAAATTCAAGAAGTCATTGTTTTTTACTGCTGAGTAGTACTCTAATATGTATATATTCC
>NW_004949098.1:3152398-3154202 GCF_000317375.1 Microtus ochrogaster
AAAGAAAGAGGGCACCCTGACTGCTCTTTGGACTGGAGAGGGAGGGGGAGAGGAGTGGGGGGAGGGGGAGAAGGGTAGGAGGAGGGGGAGGGAAATGGGAGGCTGGGAGGAGACGGAAACTTTTTTTTTCCTTTTCTCAATAAAAAAAAGAAAGAAAGAGAAAGAAAGAAAGAAAGAAAGAAAGAAAGAAAGAAAGAAAGAGAAAGTATCCACTTAAATTATATAGAAGTAGCTATATGGACTAAGAGTAGAAGATATCTGATTATATGCTGTCAACAAGAAACTTACCTTTTTCCCTCTACACTAGTTCAGGCTGGGTAATCTCTCTCTCTCTCTCTCTCTCTCTCTCTCTCTCTCTCTCTCTCTCTCTCTCTTTCTCTCTCTCTTTGTGTGTGTGTGTGTGTGTGTGTGTGTGTGTGAGACCAGTCAGTAAATGTTTCAGTCTTTTATGATCTGATGGATTCTGTGAAAACATCTGCCAATATATTATAAGAGCAACCACAGAGAGTAAGTAAATGAAAAGATTTGATTGTATTCCAAAATATTTTCATTTACCCAGAATACACTCTGATAGAACTGTGGCCTACAAGACACATACAAGACACAATTTACTGAGAGGTGAAGAGAACTTTCAAAGGCCTGTTGGCATTTTCTTGAGCAGCTACTGGCATCTCCAGCAATCTTACTACTCCATCACTGGCTGAGTTTTGTTCAGGTTTTCCTCCCTGGATTGAAAGTGCAAACTATTAAACTATGAAGTTTGCAAATCCCCTTCTGCTAAGTTCTTACAGCTATCAATCTTCTATCTGTTAAGGAGTGGTCTTTAATGCATTGGCTCTTAAAAATATTGCTACAATGGAGAGATTACCAGATTTATATTTACATGGAAAAAATGAAATGACAGGGCAATTATATGTGGTTTTACTATACTTTCTTTTAACCGAAAATGTTCTTCTCTCATACAGTTACCTCCACTCACCTATGATCCACTCTTCCTCCAAGTCCATTAAGAAAGGAGGCCTCCAAGAGACAACAGCCAAACAAGACAAAACAAGATACAATAGGACAAGGAAAGGTATGGATTTCGAGGCTAGACAGGGAAACCCATGGAGGAAAAGCTTCCCAAGAAAAGGAAAAAGAGGTAGAAATACACTGACTCCCATTGTAAGGAGTCCCACAAAAACACCAACCTAACAACCATAACAAAGGCAGAAGACCTGGTACTGACCCCTACAGACCCCATGCTTGCTGGTTCAGTCATATGAGCCCTGCTTAGTTCTATTTCGTAGTGTTAAATTTTCTAAATTTTATAAAATTCAAAAGAACATTCTTATTATTAGTATTTAAAAAAATGAAAAGTTGAGTTTTAAGAATATTTTTCTATCTTAAACAGGACTATAATATGGGGATACAAGCCATACCATAATTGATATTTTCCATTCTCAAGTATATATCATAAACAGCTGTTGTGTATATAAGCCTGTTGTCTACCATGGCTGTCCCAGATACTTCCATGAGCATGAATATAAGATACGCATGCCTTTTCAGGACAGACCCACAACAATGATGGCTTTCTTTATCCATGCCCCAAACACTATCAAGGCTCAGTCAGGGGAAAATACTGAAGAGGAGGCAGAAAGAACCAAAAAGCTGAAAGAAAGGAGTATCATGAAAGGCTGCTTCCTCGACATGGCACACCCATCACACCATGAATTCAAAGCAGCCATACTTATCTGCATATAGCTTTTTTTTATTTTATTTTTTTATTATTTATTTTTTTATTTTTTTTATTTTTTTTTAAATT
>NW_004949098.1:3154432-3173721 GCF_000317375.1 Microtus ochrogaster
TTGTCTGCTATGTAAGTCCGGTTTTATCCCATGCTTTTTCAGACCCAGGCTAGCTGGTCTTGGTGAATTCCCGAAAGATCATCCCCATTGTCTCAGTGTGTGGGTGTACCCCTCGCGGTCCTGACAAGATCAAGACAGACAAAATCCCACTATAGATGGGGGAGACCGCCATGCCTCCTGCCTTTATTAAGGAGCTACTGGCAGTTGGTAGCTGCTGGGGGAAAAGTATTGTTCTCTTTGAGGATATGCCCAGTGGTGGATTTTCACATGCCACAGTGGATGGCCCCACAGCCATGCATTTATGAGCAGCATTAATTGAACTTAGGAAGTTGTCAGAAAAACCAATATATGAAGTTGGGAGGGACTATTACATAGTGAGATATGAGGCTAGTTGATGATATAAGGGATAAGTAAACAGCTTATGCTACTCTAAACATGTATGAAATTCTCAAAAATAAAACAAACTATAATTTATTGAAGATTGATCAATAGTATCTAGACTCAAAGGGCTTAAGAGATCGCTTTACTTACATGTTTCAGACCTCGCTGCCATTTATTGTTATTTGTTTATTTTTATTGAATTTATTGAGCTATACATTTTTCTCTGCTCCCCTATCTGCCTCCCCCTCCCCTTCAACCCTCTCCCATGGTCCCCATACTCCCAATTTACTCAGGAGATCTTGCCTTTTACTACTTCCCATGTAGATTAGATCCATGTATGTATCTCTTAGGGTCCTCATCATTGTCAAGGTTCTCTGGGATTGTGATTTGTAGACTGGTTTTCCTTGCTTTGTGTTTAAAAACCACTTATGAGCCATTTATTCTTTGATGCTATACAAGTTTCATTTCCTAAATAGAAGCAAGAGAACTTTTACTTTATGTTCTAATCTTCTAACCCTAAATCATACATTATTATGAGCTGAAGTGAGAAAGACATTTAAAACTTTTGGTGGAATGCTTGGCATGTTTTAATTAATAGCTGAAACATTCTTATTTTCAATGACTAATGATTAACTCTAATATATTATCCCAGGGCTATGGAAAGGTAATGGAAATGAAAGAATATGTGATGATTTTTTTTTTCCAAAAGGACATTGTAATTGATGCGTCTGAAAGATTAAATAAAATATAAACTTCTCTTTCAACTTGCCTATCAGCATTGAAGAAACAAATCTATCAGCTCTTTATCTATTTTTATTCATGTTTATTACAGCAGAAAAAAAAAGCCTTCTCAGTGTTGGGTAGAATTGGGCACTGTAAAACATTAATATATATCATCAAGAAGAACAGACAAGCAAATATTTATTTAATATAAATGGAAATCTTTGGGCAATGGGAGCAGATGCTGCCAAAATATGGAAAGCTTTTATGCATCCTTTTCTTATAATTGAATTTATGAATTGCTGCATTTTGGCTTTGGGAATATATTGAAGGCAGAATTTCTCAAGTCTATAAGCTTGCCAACACGTTTATGCATCAAGCAGAAAACAAAGTCTTCCTTTGTCTCTGCCAATGTAAAGAATATTTTATAAGGAACATCTGCCTGAGGAGATCTTCCAGAATCTCATTATGTCATTTCTTCTGGGCCTCTTAAGGTAGAATTAGTGGGTAAAACACATCCTGGGTAAGGCACCTATACTCAGAACTTCAATATGATTAATAATTTCAAACAAAGAAGACATCTCATTTCTCAGCCCACCCATTTTATTAAAAATAGATAATTACAATAAACCAAAAAAACCTTATATTCTAAAGTATATTCTTGGTTATAAAGTATAAAAATAATTCCTAATATTAATTAAATTTAATTCAATTATATACTTTGATAATTTGTTTCATGAATAACTAATATTTGCTTAAACTTCATAAATTTTGATTTTACAAATCTCTGTTTTTCTGATAGATTAATCTCATTGAAATTTATATACACTGGAGATGGCCATTACATGTTACCTTCATGTGTTCGTGTTGAGCCTAAACATAGTAGGAGTGTTCTGGAATTTCTAACTCCAAGTTTGTAAGGTCATGAAATTGAGGATTGGTGAAATGTAAGAACAGACAGATTTTAAACTTGAATGTTAAATATAATTCCACATCTGTAAAATTATTTAGTGTTACTGGATAGTTGAGAAAGACTCAATAGAACACATAACATCTGCAATTTTATCTGATGTCTCTACATCTACTGTCAATAAGGAAGGTGAAAGTCTGATATTTTTCTCTATGTCTAAACTCCTTCAAGTAATTACATATGTGCACGAGCTATCTCTTCTATGTTAAATTCATATATTGAACAATAAAAATATTCTTTAGACTATGCCTACTAGAAAAACATGAAAAATCTAAGGTTTAATAAATCACTTTTTTTTTCTTATAGAGAATAAAGAACAGTTTAAAGGCAAATTAAATACAATGCAGAAATTAAATTTAAAATAAACTGATAGAGTGGGCAAGATAAAGACAATAAAGAAAATCAAACAAGTCAAAAAGCTGTGCTTTTGAGAAGATCCATAAAATCAATGAAGAGTTTAACTAAAAAGTAAGGAGATTAAAAAGAAATGATCAAAAGTCCTTGATACATACCACATGTGCACTAAAGAAATTAGAAACAGCTCTGAATTGATAAGTCTAGCATTTCATTATTTTAAAAATTTGCCTTCTGGAACAGAATTCTAGGAAGCAAACATGAATGTACATAAGGATGCCATAATAAGCCAATTGCAAAAACAATAGCAAAAAATCAATCAAGAGAATGTAAAATTACCTTGCATGTATAATCCCCTTAGAGTGGTATAAAAGAGTTGAATGATAACGCATTAATACTTATCTAAGAGAAAGTGCTTTCCTAGGATGCTTTCAAATTAATACAAATTTGCTGTAAGATAAAATTGTTGCTTCTTAAAAAAGTAAACTTCTATTTTCTATTTCTATGATTTGAATTACATGTACATTAAAATATTGCTAAATGTTTTGAGTTTTGCATTATACAAAGACAAGAAACATAAGATCTCCTCCACTCTGCAATTCCCCTCTTTTAAGTCTTAGGTTCCTCTCCTTCCTTTGTAACTAATTTTCTGGGAATTTTTCCCGTTTCTTACCCTCTATTCACTTCATATTAGGATTTTGTCCTGTCAAACTTCTGTGTAAGAAAATAGGATCATATCTTTAATGACATTTTCATTATCCAATTTCAGCGTGAGTTTTCTGTCCTTATACCGTATCTCACAGCATGCTGCATGGTTGATGGATCCACTTGGGAAGCCAGCTCTGTCCGCTTTCCTTCATCCTAACAACTTCAGGCTGCCTTTATTACCTCCTTTATTTCCTCAGGGTCCTCAGTTATTTACTAAAAATGCACACAGCCTCTCAATTTTAACCATAACAGTATTCTTTGTATAACAGTATTCTTAAAACTATTAATTCTCCTGTCTATCAAACTAATGAATTTGTAAATTAGTCACCCGCCTCTCAAGTTAACATTTCTCTCATGTATCAACTTTTGAATATCCTAAGCCACATGTAATATTGTCTTCTATCTTTTTTTATCTGTCATACCTTGACAGTATTCTCTGAAATAAATGTATCTACTCTTGTATTGTTTGTTGTTCTCAGTATTATCAGTTAAATAAGTAATCTATCTCTCTGCAACTTCTTATTATGCTCCAAATACAGTCAATCAAGAAATGCTATAGGTTTGTATCCCCTGAGGCTAAGGATTTAGCTCAGTTGACTAGAGCTTATCTAGTATATGTGAAAGTGAAGAAGCTATGGATGCAATCCCCAACGTAGCGTGAATTAGCTAAGGTGGCCAATATATGTAAGATCAGCATCTTAGTGGTAGATGCAAAAAGATAAATAGTTCAAGGCCAATATCAGCAGCATAAAGAGTTCAAGGGTACCCTGGACTGCTAAAGAACCTCTTCCAAAGAAAAAATAGAATTAACAAAAACCACTAATCAACTAGATTTGTAATATACAGATTATATGTCATATATATGTATATATATATATATCTTTTATGTGTATGCATGAATGTATATGTGTACCATATCACATATGTGCAGTAGCTATTGCAGTCCAAAGAGGTCATTGGATGCCCTTGGAAGTGCATATAGGGGTGGTTGTGAGCTGCCTTGTGTCTAATTAGAGCAGAACTCAGGTCCTCTACAAAAATAGGAAATACCTTTAATCAGTATACCTTTCCAGTCCCCCAATTTTATCTGCTGAATTTGTCTGTGATGTATTCTGGATGTGTGTGATTAAAGCACATAAAAACCTACTCTCATACCTGATTGCTCTGATCTTTCTATGTGAGAGATTTTCTATATCACCTGTAACAGAAGGTGTTTATCCAACCCAGCATGCCTAAAGATAAACAGTTCAAATTAATGTTGCTGAAATCTACGCATGGGATGTAAGAAAAACATTGTATACTTCCTTTTGTGAAGTCTTTTTAAAATAACATTTCCAATATGTATTCTACGCTGCTTTGTACAGATCATTCAAATTCATCACATTGGCCAGGTTTATTGAAATGGGTGTTTTCGATCATAATGACTTCTCTTCTTAGTTACTCCTTATTAGCTATACATTTTCTTTTCTTAGCCCCAAACTATTTTTTCAAAGCTTAATTTTTATTTCTCTTCTGTGTGTGTGTGTGTGTGTGTGTGTGTGTGTGTGTGTGTGTGTGTGTGTGATGTACATGAATGTGCAGGTATGCACCTGCGGGTACTGATGCTGAGTGTCACCCTCTATCACTCACCTTTGTCACTCACCTTTGATACAGGTTCTCTTTAAGAACTGGAAATTCAAAATTTCAGTTAGGTGGCCTGGCCAGAGAATTCCCAAGATTTTCCTGTCTCTACCCACCTCCCAATACTGGTTTTACAGGCATGCATAACCATATTTGGTTATTTTCCTGGACTTTGTGGAGTTAAAATCTAATCATCTTCCTTGCCCTGTAAGTGCCATTATCCTCTAAAGCATCAGCAGCCTCCCTCATGGTACTGTGCTCCCAGCCACCAGGCTTCAGTTGAACAGGCAATGTGTCTTTGTGTATATCTATTCACAATACCTAGATCAGTGCTTGTTACAACATGCTTGCTAAACAAACAGGAAGACATGGGAATATTAACTGAGCACTCACTATTGTTCAAATATTTATTTAGTTCAAAAACAAGAGTGGTTGATTAAAAGATAAAAATGTAAGTAAGCCAGAATGAAGAAACACAACTTCAATTACACCATTCAAATTGGTGTGCTGTTAACATCTTGGGGAATATTTGGACATTCGTTTATGCAAACTCTATAGGAGAAAACAATAGTTATGAAGTATATACACACATATATATAATATATATACTGCTTAATTCAGTAATGATAATCCAATTAGTGTGCATAAAAAAAGCACTGAAGCCCTCTTCAAAAGGAAAACACAAATTCTACAATGAGTCTAGAGTCTCATGCTATGCAGAGCTAGTAAAATAGAAAACCCAAAACTCTGCAAAACACATAAAACAAAATTAATCAAACTTTTCATCTCTCTCTCTCTCTCTCTCTCTCTCTCTCTCTCTCTCTCTCTCTCTATCCTAACTTCTCTCCATCTACCTGCTTATTATTGTCCATAACTTAAGAGATACAAGACTAATTTAAATTTTCATAATCCACATCTATTCATGTTTTCCTTGATCACCTTTTTTATTATTAGCTAAGTTTGCCTATAGCTAGCTCTTCTATTTTAACCAAAAGAGTTGAGGGATCCGTGTGCATGATGGATGAAGAACAGGGACCCTTTGAGTGAGAATGACAGGGGCTGTGGATGTGCACACACCTCCTGGGGGGATGTGCAGCCTGTTCAGCTGTTCAGAGTCTAGCAGTGGGACTCTGGCTAGCCTTCTGCAGTTCAAAGGCTTTTGCCCAGGAAGGCACTTAAATGGATCCCTCTTTTCATTGATTTTCTGTTTAAAGACTTCACAACCCCAGAGCTTTGTTTCAACACATTAACCGAGATGTAGCTTCTTCTGTCAGTGCCCAGGGAGCTGTCAATTACCTTGCAGTCACTTATCTTGCTAATTGTAAAATAAAGACTCCCCTGTACTCATGGCCCTTCCCAGAGGGCCTTTCCCTCATCTGTATAGGAAATCCAAGATATTGTAGTCTATGCAACTTTTTGGAATTGAAGCAATGTAATTATTTAGAACACAGAATTACACTTAAGGAATAGCTGTAGATTTTACTTTAAAATCTCATTCTTGTATGTCAGCAGGCACTAACACGGCTGATTAGGTTTTTATGAAGAGTGCCACAGAAAAAGTAGCACAGACTTTGCCTTTCATCTCTTTGCATTTATCAAATTCAGTATTATTCTACTGGAAGTTTTAGTTGCCTTTTATCTCCCTTGGTCTTTTTTCCACCCATTTTCCACTTTCACTATAGTAACTTCACCAGTATTTCCAGGTACAAAGACTCAAATATGCACAGACTAAATCTTCAGTGTTTTCCTGAGAACAGAGGTAGTAGAGTTCTTCCAAGAAACTTAAATCTAGGACAATTTTTGAGTACTGCATTAATTATAGAGGAATGTTTTGCTATTTAGATAGCTAAATGGTCAGCGGGTTGGTTGGTCAATCCAGATAACTAAAATCTTATTGCACATCAAATCAAGTTTTACATTTTTAATAGTGATGTTTTAATGGTAGTAAAATTCCCTATAAAAACAAGCAAAAATGGATGATGGTGGTGATGATGATAATGATAATGCTGATGACAACAATGATGATGTTGGAAGGGGCTGAGTTTCAGCTTCATTCTGAAAACCAGACTACAGACCATTTTAAACAAGTTTTAACTATGTTATTCTACAAACCATTTAAAACAAGTTTTAACTAAGTTATTCTACTAAATATTGCAAAATCAATATGGTGAAATTCATACCTTTTCTTTAAAATAAGAAATAAAAAATAGTAAGTTAAAAAACAGAAACAATATTAATTTGACACAGAGTTCCAGGACTTCTAAATACTTTTCTTCTTTTGAAACTGAGAGCCAGATTCTTAAAACTTCAAGTTTAAAATAACTGGTGAGATGGGATCATATGACTCCATTCATTTACTTCAGGGGGAAGATACTCAAACCTACAGTTACTTCTTAGGTCTGTAGTTACTCAACATGGACTTTCAATGAAGCTTTTAAATTTTGGCCCCCCCAAACAGTGGGGCTCAGTGTTTAACAATTATAAGTGTGAGTAAGAACACAAGAGGGTGTGGTCATTAAAAGTCTTCAGAGTCTAAACCAAACTGCATCAGCCAGGTTGTTCTGTTCATAGACAAACTGAAGTGCCTCATAGGTTCTGCTTTAAAACAGCTTTTTATCTATGTATTTATCTATGTATCTATCTATCATCTATCTATCTATCTATCTATCTATCTATCTATCATCTATCTATTTATTTATCTATTATTTATTTATTTATGTTTGTCAAGACAGGGTTTCTCTGTAGTTTTGAAGCCTGTCATAGAACTAGCTCTTGTAGACCAGGCTGGCCTCCAACTAACAGAGATCCACCCGTTTCTGCCTCCTGAGTGCTGGGATTAAAGGTGTGTACCACCACCACCCGGTTTACAACAGTTTTTCTTTTTTTTTCTTTTTTTTTGGGGGGGGTTCGAGACAGGGTTTCTCTGTAGCTTTTGGTTCCTGTCCTGGAACTAGCTCTTGTAGTCCAGGCTGGCCTCGAACTCACAGAGATCCACCTGCCTCTGCCTCCCGAGTGCTGGGATTAAAGGCGTGCACCACCACAGCCCGGCTAGTTTTTCTTTTTATCTCACACTCAAGAACACTACTAATATTTAAACAATGGAAAATCATTTTGTGCTATTAAAATACATCAGTAGCTGAGGAAACATTTCATTCAATAAAGTGCTTGCTGCATATATTTGAGGGTCTGAATTCAGATCTCCATCATGCATGCAAAATGGGGTGTGGCAGTGTGTGCCTCTAATCTCACTTCTAGGAAGGCTCAGACAGTGGGATCTCTGGGCTTAGCCATCCTGTATAGCTAAGAAAAAATTTCAGCTTCAGTGAGAGACACAAAGACAAGGGGAATAGAAAGTAGAGAAGATCCCTGCCAGCAAACTCAGGTCTCCATATGCACACATGTTCAGCTATGTCCCGGCATAGTCACACACATGCACAGAAAGAAAGAAAAAAACAAGCTTAAAAACTAGAAAAATCTCCAGTGTTCTTTAATATATATGTATGTAAACACACACACACACACACACACATATATATATACATACATGATAAGCATATTAGCTTGAGCCCTTGTCTACAATAACCTCTAGATTTATGATTAGTTATGTAAATTCAGCAATATTTGTGTCATATCACATAAATACCATAAGTAACCTAGAATAAGTATCACTCTTAGCTTAATAACCTCCGCAAAATAATTGCTGGCATTAAGAAACTTCTAATTTCTAGCTAAAGGAAAAGAGCCTGAGGCCATTTCACACCATCTTCACGTATGTTCTGTCAAAAGTTATATAAATTCGAACTTCAGAGCCTGGAGCCATAGAATGTAATTAGCTTTCTATTTGGTGATAGAATATGCTGATTTCACTGAAAGTGAAATTATTATGCCAATATGCTGTGGATGGAGGTGGAGAAGTTGAGTTACAATTAATTACATGAATTCATGGGAGAACCAAGACAATGGCAGTGTGGGGGCACCACGGAATTAATAAGAGTCAGAACGTCACTGGATCCTGTACTTATTTGTTCTTTAGCTTCTACTTTTCTTCTCACAGAATCTCTGGAATTCACAGGCTAGAAAGCACTCTGATGGTGTAAAACAGTGTATGCATGTAATATAAATTTCCAGGATCCTGAAATAGAGATGGGGGTTTGAGTGACAGGGGCATGTGATAAAAATAATCTTCCAGAAAAAAAAATGAATACTAACAGGGGGCTTTTCCAAAGCCTGTTGCCCTAATAAGATGATCATCCTTAGCCAATGATACCCAGACCTGAAAGTAAAGGTATGGATGTCAGAGGAGGAAACTCCTAGAGCAATATTAAAAACAGCCTGGATTTTTCAAGGGGAGAATTCATGGCACAGCATACATGGGGAGTGGTTCATAACCAGTTACAACTTTAGTTATATGGGAAATAATGACTTCTCTGGGTCTCCACAGACATTCAAACACATCCGTGAACATGTATACAAACAGATGCAGACATGCATATAATTAAAAGCAAAATAAATCATCCAAACGAAAAGGAATCTAAAGACTGAACACAAGAAGGCCGAATTTTGTTGAAATAACTGTATGTAAACGTAGTCCTTCGATGGTATTTTTTTTTATTTTTAGTTGTATTGATGCATAAAAAAATAAAAAAACAGCAGTCTCCCTATTGTCACTCTCAAAATATATGTGGCCAAAGCAGAGATGTAAAAATGAATCTATAGGGCTTAACGCACAGCAGAAATTTTTAATAGTTTTCTACTTTTCTATAAAATGAAGGCTGGGGAATCTAGGGACACTGCGACATTTTGTCCCACAGGTTGTTGCATTTCATTGCCATTTCGTCAATATGGTACCATCATACTTCCTTTATAGCTTCCATTAAAATGCAACGATGGGACCAACTAGTATTATTCTATTGCTTTCTCAGATGTCAGACAGTCTTGTAAAATCTCAGGGAATCTCTGCAAATTTCTTTGTATTAGTGATGGTCTAACTGAAAAGATCTTTTTAAGAAAGACTATGAAAGCACTGCCCTCTCCTGGACTCCCCACTAAGGCCCACATCCCACCGGCAACTGTACTGGAGGCTAGAATGGTCCTAGGGAACCCAGGGAAAATACTGCCCACCACCCGCTAAACCTCTTTAAGCCTGTCCAACAACCCCAGACTGGACCCCGCTCCTAGGAACCATATCCCAGCCTACTAATTTGGATGAAGTCTTTGGCTTTATCAGACGCCAAGCAAGATGAAGGAACTCCAGGTAAGACACTGTCCACCTTTAGCCAAAACTCCTTAAAACTTGCCCAATTGGACCTTGGGAACTCAGTTCAGTGCTCCGACATGGGTCTCTGTCTCTGTCTCCATCCATAGCCGGATGAAGGTTCTATGATGATATTCAGTCTGACTACGGGACAAAGCCAATCAGGCACCCTCTCCTCCACTGCCCAGGGTCCTAGCTGGGGACATCCCTGTGAACTTCTGGGAACCCCTCCAGAGCCAACTCTCTTGCCAACCCCAAAATGGCTCCCTCAATTAAGGTATCTCCTTCCCTGCTCCCATATCTATCCTTCTTCCATCTCAACCAAGCTCTCCCCAACTTTCCCCTTCTCCCCTCTCTCTCCTCCTCTTCCATTCCCTCTACCATTCTCCCGCCCCCATGCTCCCAACTTTTGCCTGTTGATCTTGTCTGCTTCCAATTTCCAGGAGGATCAATATATATGTTTTTCTTTGGGTTCACCTTATTACTTAGCTTCTCTAGGATCATGAACTATAGGCTCAATGTCCTTTAAGAGCAGAAGAAGGGAGAATATGAACAAGGAAGTCAGGACCACGAGGGGTTGGTCCACCCACTGAGATAATGTGCCATAGCTAATGGGAGCTCACCAACTCCAGCTGGACTGAGAATGAATGAGCATGGGATCAAACTGCACCCTCTTGTTGTAAAGAGGAGCAGCGGGCTGCATCTCTGGCACCCGGCCACCCGCATGGCTAGCTTATGCCCCAAAATAATTACATGGAAACTGTGTTCTTTTAAATACTGCCTGGCCCATTAGTTCCAGACTCTTATTGGCTAATTCGCACATATTGATCTAACCCATTTCTAATAATCTGTGTAGCCCATGAGGTGGCTTACCAGGGAAGATCTTAACCTGCGGCTGTGTCAGGTGGGAGAATCATGGTGAATCACTGACTCGGCATCTTTCTCCCAGCATTCTGTTCTGTCTACTCTGCCTACCTAATTTTATGTCCTATCAGAGGCCAAGCAGTTTCTTTATTACTTAACCAATGAAACAACAGATAGAATGATGACCCTCCTCCATCACCCTCTGAATGTGGTTGACAATTGTGGCAGACTGAGGGGCCAACGATAATGGCACTGGGATTTGTCTCTACTGCACCCACTGGCTTTTTGGGATCCTATTCTCTTTGGATGCATACCTTCCTAAGCCTAGATGTAGGGGGGAGGGCCTTGAACTTCCCGAGCCTTGCCCTCTCTTAGGACTGGAGAGGGTGGGTGGAGGTTGTTGGGGATAGTGGGAGGAAAGTGGGAGAAGGAGAGGAAGTGGAAATTTTAATTAGTATTATTTATAAAGTAATTTGAAAAAGAAAAAACTCCAACCTTAGGAAGTTAACTATACCCATATAAATGCAGGCAATAAATAATAACGTACCAGCAAAACCCAAAGAAGGGAAATACACACATACACACACTACCACCACCAACAACAAAATAGCAGGAATTGACTATCATTGGTCCTCAATACTCTTCAATATTAGTGGACTCAATTTTCAAATAAAAAGATTCAGACTAATAGATTGGATATAAAAACAGGACACAACATTCTTCTGCATACAAGAACATATCATAATAATAAAAATAATAATAATAATAATGATGATGATGATGATGATGATGATGATAATAATAATAAGAAGAAGAAGAAGAAGAAGAAGAAGAAGAAGAAGAAGAAGAAGAAGAAGAAGAAGAAGAAGAAAAGATCATGATGGGTAAATCCACTGAGACAGCTTTCCCAAGCTAGTGGGACCTTACTGATTGTGGACTGACAGCTGGGAGAACCTGCATAGGAATGAACTAGGCCCTCTGAATATGGGTGATAATTCTGTGGTTTGGGCAGTTTTCAGCACCACTGACAGTGGTACCAGGATTAATCTCTAGAGCATGAGCTGACTTTTTGGAAGCCTGTTCCCTATGCAGGTATACTTTTTGGAAGCCTTGATACAGTGAGTAGGGCCTTGGTCCTGCCTTAACTTGATATGCCAGACTTTGTTGATTCCCCATGAAAAGCCTTGCCCTTTCTGATTAGTGGATAAGGGATTGAGTGGGGAAAGGTAGGGAAGGAACAGAAGGCAAAGAAGGAAGGGGAACTGTCATTGGTATGTAAAATGAAAAAAAGAAAACTTTTAAATAAAAAGAGCAATCTGTCTATCAAAAAAGTCATACATACATGCACACACACACACACACGAAACATATCTCAACATCAATGAAAGACATTACCTCAGAGTAAAGTTTGGAAAAAGATTTTCTCATCAAAGGTACCTAAGAAGCAAGCTAGTATAGCTATCCTAATATCTAACAAAATAGACTTCTAACCAAAATTAATCAAAAGAAATAGAGAGAAACATTTTATATTCACCAAAGGAAAAATCTACTAAGAGGATGTCTCAATTTTGAACATCTATGCCCCAAATGTCAGGGCACCCACATCTGTAAAAGAAACATTACTAAAGCTTAAATCACATATAGAACCCCACACAATAATAGTGGGTGACTTTAACATCCCACTCTCACCAATGGTCAGGGTAGATACATACTCAACCATAAAAGAAATCTCAGCAGATACAAAAAAAAATGAAATAATACCTGTATCTTATCAGACCACCACAGATTAAACTTGGATTTCATCAACAATAGAAACAACAAGGAGCCTACAAACTCATGAAAACTTAACAACCCTCTACTGAGTTACCACTGGGTCAAGAAAGAACTCAAGAAGTTAAAGACTTCTAGAATTTATTGAGAATAAATGTACAACAAATTCAAACTTATGGGACACAAAGAAAGAGGCAAGCTCACAATACTAAGTGCCTTCATGAAGAATTTAGAGAGATCACGTATTAGCAACTTAGCACACCTGAAAATTCTATAGCAAAAAGAAGCAAACAAAAACCAAATGGAGTAGATGCTAGGAAATGACCCAAATGAGGGCATACATCAGTAAAATAGAAACAAGGAGAATAACACAAACTATCAACGTAAAAAAGAGTTAGTTCCTTAGGAAAAGAAGTAAAATAAACTCTTATCTAAACTAAGTAAAAGGCAGAGAGAGTATATCCTAATCAACAAAATCAGAAATGCAAAAAGGGATGTACTACACAAATTTGGAAAATCTAAAAAAATTGACACATTTCATAATAAATATAACTTCCTAAGTTAAATCAAGATCACCTAAATGACTTATATAGACTTAATCCCCAGTGAAATAAAAGCAGTCATTAAAAGTCTCCCAAATAAAATAAGCCCAAGGCCAGAGGGTTTTAGTGTAGAATTCTACCGGACATTACAAAAAAAAAAAAAAAAAAGCAAGCTGATAGCAATAGTCTTCATATTATTTCACAAAATAGAAACAGAATGAACATGGCCAAATTCTTTCTATTAGGTCACAGTCACCCTTATATCCAAACAACACAAAAGCCCAGCAAAAACAAAGAGAATTACAGATCTTACAGATCAATTTCACTCATGAACATGAATGCAAAAATACTCAATTAAATACTGGCAAAACAAATCCAAGAACATATTAAAAAGATCATCCACCTTTACCAAGTAGGCTTTATCACAGAGATGCTGAGATGGTTCCACATAAAAAAAAATCTGTCAATGTGATTTCCCATATAAACAAATCAAAAGAAGAAGCCCACCAGATCATTTCCTTAGATGCTGAAAAAGCCTTTGACAAAATCCAATGTCCCTTCATGATAAAAGTATTGAAGAGATCATTGATACAAGGGACATACCTGAACATAATAAATCAATATATAGCAAGCAACCAGCCAAATTAAATGGAGAGAATCTCAAAGCAATTCCACTAAATCAGGAACAAGACAAGGCTGTTCACTCTTTTTTTTTGTTTTGTTTTGTTTTTGTTTTTTCGAGACAGGGTTTCTCTGTGGCTTTGGAGCCTGTCCTGGACTAGCTCTGTAGACCAGGCTGGTCTCGAACTCACAGAGATCCGCCTGTCTCTGCCTCCCGAGTGCTGGGATTAAAGGCGTGCGCCACCACCTCCCGGCGGCTGTTCACTCTTTTAATACTTATTCAATATAGTACTTGAAGTTTTAGCTAGAGTAATAAGAACTGAAGGAGTTCTCACCACCCCCTTCTTCAGCATGTCATGTGCTGGTCTAGACAAAGCTGAAATTAATAAATCTCATGGCCCCAACCTTAAGACATTTTGGACTCTTCATTACATATATTTTTGTCTTTTATCATCTCATTTTTTATAAAAAGTGTTTGCAAAATTAAATTACAGAGTATATGGAAAGCAAAGGTATGTTAGACTTAATTCTGTTTCCTTTTCCTGTATTCTGTTTAAAAGACAGGTTGCATAAGTATATAGCAATTTCTCTTTTTTCTAGCCATGTTCAAAGTACTGAACTGGTTTTGAAGAGATTAAAGTTTTTCTGCTTTCTTTGATGCTCATGCAGTAAAATCATGTTTTGACCCCCTGAAGAGGCTCTGCCATCAATGGAGATACTAGTTGTTATATCTGATTGGAGTTGCAGGGATGCTCTGACAGTAGAAGGCCTGGGGTAGCAGTAATGTTGAATCTAAATGATCAAACTATGTTTACTCTGATTTTTAAATGTCTTGTGACTAGATGTTATGATAAATAATATTATACTGTAATTTTATATATGTTTTGCATAAATGTATATCTGTGCACCATGTTTGTGCCTTATGCCTGAAATAGGCAGAAAAATTAGTCATATTCTCCAAAATAGTAGTTATAGACAACTGTGAGCTACTATATGTGTGTTCTGGAGATTAAACCTGGGTTTTATGGAAGAGAAGACAAGGCTCTTAACGACTGAGCCATCTTTCCAGTCCTTACTTTGTTCATACTCTTAAGTTAAAGGTATTTTCAGCTTTCTACTGTTGAACATAGGAACTATGTATTGCCTTTAACATACATTCTGGACAGATAAGCCATTTGATTTACTCAGGATCTAAAGTTTCATGTGGAAAAAACTTTTCTTTCTCATTAGGGTCATGCTGTCCAAGAGAACTGCCTTCCTTATAAATTTGGGACTCTCACAGACCGTATCAGTTCTGATGAGCTATAATACATACTTTGGAAAGTAATGCTTATTTCTAGTCTGTCAGGGCTAATATAGCCCAATAACCCATTTATGCAATTTTCCATCTTTTTGGAAGATGGATGAGTGAGCTTGATTTATAAAGAATGACAAAATGAAATGTAGATGTCTGGACAGAATAGAAGGACCAAGGAAGCAAAGTAATACATCCATTTATGAGCACCTGTCAATCTATTCTCCCTACTCTGATACTAATTCCCAAAGTGGAAATTAGGTGTCTTGGAATAATTATAATGGAAAGGTACTTTCTACCTTTTCTTAAATAAGGGATCAATAAAATGCATACCCAGGAAAACAAATGCAACCAGTGTTGGTTAATTTTTTTCACATTTAGAAGACACGGGGAAATCTCTGATTCATCTATACGGTGTCTTGCAAGGAACATGGTATTTAAGAAAAATTTCCTGTTCCTTTAAGAAAAGTCTCACAAAAAAAAAAGAAAAAGAAAAGTCTCACAATCTCTCTAGATAAGTGCATGCAATCTCTAGTGCTGAATCACACCATTAACAATGCATGACTATGAAATACAGCAAATAATACACAATCCAGAGCCATTCAAAATGCATGCACTTGAATTCACTTGGCATGCAAAGCATGTATAACGAAACCATATTTTGAAATATGTTTCAGATTTCTTAATCTTAAATTGAAAAAAGTAAGTGTTTTGATCTATCATCCTTAATGTGGAGAACATTAGAAAGTTTGAAGCTAATTACTACTATATCATATATAGTTATTATTATTATTATACATGGTGTATTTTACAGTTTTAAGTACACTCGCACCATTGCTATAAACTTTCTGTATACACAGACATAAAAGAGCAGTGAAAAATGTGAGCTAACATCCGTTTAGTCTCTAATAAAACAGGCCCAAATATGAGCACAAAGCATACATATTTTCAGTAAATTTTATAGGGAAATGAGCAAAGTTGGATGCAATAAAGGTTAAAAGTCCATTGGGCTGTGAGGTATACATTTTCAGATTTTAGACCAAAAGGCTTTCATTCTAATTTAATTTTCAATACATATTTTTGAGAAGTAGTTGTCATGGCTAACCCCTACTGTTGACCTGAGGCACTTGGGCAGAAAAAAAAAAAAAAAAAAAAAAAAAACCTTGGTTGAAGATCTGTCTTCATCAAATTGGTTTATGACCGTGTGACTAGGGAATTTTTGATTACTAATTACTGTGGGAAGGCTTATTTTACTATGACACCCCAAGGCAAACAAATGCAACCAGTGAGCTTGTGCTGTATAAGAAAGGTAGCTATAGAAAACCATGAGGAACAAACTAGTAATCAGTTTTTCTCCACACTCTCTACTTTAGCTCCTGTCCCCGATTATTCAAGACCTGCTTAAGTTTCTGCCTTGGCTTCCCTTCATGACAGATTGTAAGCTAAAAGTGAAACAAACCCTTCCCTAGTGTTGCTTTATTGGCTTTACTCCCGATGTTGCTTTACAATGTTGTTTACTAAAGCAATAGAATATGAGCTAGAATAAAAACAAGTAAAAACAAATCTACACTGTGCTTCAAAAGTTTTTTTGAAAGCTACATACTTCACTTTTTGTCTGTTTTACATTTACAAAGTCCTATAATCCCTTTTTTAAAAAGATAACAAAATCAGTAAGCATGAAGGAAGAGCTATCCATGATGATAATTATTTTGATATGGTCTTTAAAATACTTTAATTTTTTCTCCATTTTATAAACTGCTTATCTTTTTCTATCTCCTGATATTATCAGTTGAAAAGTCATAAAACATTTTGAAGAGTCACTTAGCTCTTCAAGGGAGCTAAGGTCAAGGGAGAGTGAGAAATCAGCAAATGTTTACCAACAAATAGTCTACCAAAAAAAAAAAAACCCTCTTTCTTGTGACTACTTGACACATTTATAAAAAGTAACATATAGATCTGCACAGAGATCATGTTTCTTTTTTCTCTATTATACAACAACAGAGTCTAGTTTAGAAGTGGTTTTCCAATTTTAGTGCCTCTTGATTACCTTACAGATTTATTAATAAAACAGACTGCTGTGCAAGGCAGAAGACCACTCAACTCTCCCAAATAAACCTACATATAAACTACTGGACTGTATTTCTAATGCTTTAGATCAAGTGAGTAGTGATCCACATGGATTCTAACGATTTTCACATGTACTTCCTCTGCTTTTTACACCTTTCCTGTGCTAATATTAATTGTATTATATTTTCTTTTTCTAGTTTGTATGTTGTCTTCTTCTCTTTTTGATTCTAACTTTTTTCACCACAAACATTTCTATTCTAGATAGTAGCATAAGGAACTGAAATATATGTATTAAAGAACAAGAAGAAAATGAAGAAGAAGAAGAAGAAGAAGAAGAAGAAGAAGAAGAAGAAGAAGAAGAAGAAGGAGGAGGAGGAGAAGGAGGAGCAGAACAAGAAGAAACATGCCACTGACTGAAGGGACTTGTGCTGACTAGTTTTATGACATGATAAAAATTTTAGTCACCAAAGAGAAGAAACCTCAATTAAGAAAATGCTGCATTAAGATCAAGCTATTGCTAATCCTTTAGGATATTTTCTTAACTAATGATTGATGTGAGAATGAGTAGCATATTTAAGGTGGTGCCATTTCTGGGCTGGTGGTCCTGAGTTCTATAAGAAACTCTGTAAGTTTGATAAGTCAAAGCAAGCCATAGGGAGCAAGTCAGCTAGCAACACTCTTCCATAGACTCTGCATCAATTCTTGGCTCCAGGTTCCTGCCCTATTTGAGTTCTGTCCTGACTTTCAATGATGGACTATGATGTGGAAATAAGTAAGCAAAATAAACCTCTTTCCAATCATCTTTTGGGTATTTTTTTTTTTTTGGTTTTTTGAGACAGGGTTTCTCTGTAGCTTTGGTGCCTGTCCCGGAACTAGCTCTTGTAGACCAGGTTGGCCTTGAACTCCCAGAGATCTGCCTGACTCTGCCTCCTGAGTGCTGGGATTAAAGGCGTGCGCCATCACCACCCAGCTGGGTATTTTTTTAATTACAGTGTCAGTAACCCTAACTAAGACAGGACTCATAGCATGTATCTCCTCAATAAGTTTTCCTTCTTCATCATGATTGCACCTAGACAACAAAGAGAACCCTGAGAGAGAAATACATGTAACCACATAGGAAGGAGAAAAAGACAAGATCTCTTGAGTAAATTGGGAGCGTGACAGTCATGAGAGAGGGTAGAAAGGAAGGGGGAGGAAAAGAGGGGTGTAAACAAAAGTGTATAGTGCAATAAAAAATAGATCCTTCTATTGCCAATCAAGACATGAAAATGATCATCCTATGGATAAACCCCAATTTCAGACAAACTGTGGTGATTTCACATCTTCACCAGGGATTGGAAGAACAGATTAACAAGAATAAGTGGTTGTCATCCTCCTATAGTAATCCTTTATCCATCATTTTCATCTTCTCTCAGTGAAGACCTGGGAGCAGAGGGGAACTGTATTCAGAAGTTCCATCACCTCTTATCATATTTCTGGCATGCTTGATTTCGTATGATTTTGGCCATTTTATTAAACACCTTTGCCTCTTAGTTTTTGAAATAAAATATGTTTGTCTCCACTCCATTAATGTCAAAGTATGGTTATGAAACAAATATTTTGTTGGTGAGGACAAGGTCAAATGGACAATGATGTGTCAATTCTTTCAGAGTCTTTTACAGAGATTCTGGGTAATCTATGATGTCACAAATGGCTGAATTTGAAGTCAAAGCAGTGTTGCATGTCTGTGTTGTATATTCTTTATTTTATAAGTCATAATTTTTAAATTAGAAAAAAATAAGCAATTAGAAACATGTTATTAAGTTAATAATCCATAAGGACATCTTAAGACAGGTGAATTATAAATTATTTCCCCCTGATGACATCACTTGATTTCACATTTAGCCAGTCATTGTATATGTGAACTTTATCTTTAGTTTCTTATGGAGAAATGAAATGATCCTTCTCTTCATTTAGGTTTATTCGCCTTCTAATAAGTGTGATCTTTCAATTAAAGACTGGTTTGTATCAAACAGTTTCAAAGCCGGGTGGTGGTGGCGCACGCCTTTAATCCCAGCACTGGGGAGGCAGAGGCAGGCGGATCTCTGTGAGTTCGAGACCAGCCTGGTCTACAAGAGCTAGTTC
>NW_004949098.1:3173991-3175340 GCF_000317375.1 Microtus ochrogaster
CTTGTAGACCAGGCTGGTCTCGAACTCACAGAGATCTGCCTGCCTCTGCCTCCCGAGTGCTGGGATTAAAGGCGTGTGCCACCACCGCCTGGCTAGTAAAACTATTTTCATTTACTTTCCTATCACATAAGAAAGTTTCATTTCAGAGTACTTCAAGAATAGTATGCTACATTTTTGGGTCAAAATATACTTAAAATAACAATAACATTAGGGCAAATAAAATAAAGCCACATCCTACATATTCTTAGTAACTGTGGAGACCAGAGTCTCTAGTGCTTGATGTTAAGAAATTTGCATGATGATTGCCTTATTTATTAGAATGGTTAATTAAGGAAAAGACAGTCAATCACACACAATGATAATGTTCACTAAGATAGTCACTAGCTAACGTATCAGGTACTTATTCTCATTGTTCTGATATCATCTATCAGATTCTCTTTAGAATAATATTATAATGCCTTTCCATTTCCTATACTTCTAAATCATTCTATGGTACAGATACTAATAATTTCCTCTTCACTGCACCAATGTTAAATCTTATTCCTGTTTATAAGATGAAACGGCCTCAAGTAACTGAATGGTGTCTGGTATGTTTGTGTGTGTACAGACATCAGTGCTATTCATGTGTGCACATTTCCTTCTTTCCTAAAGAAACTTCCTTGCATTATCAACTTCTTCACATTCTTCTTCTTTTCTTAATTTCCTTTCATCATTAATAATTTCAAAATGAAAATATGATTTCATATCTAATAGCACACCCCAATTATATGAGAAAGTGTTCCTTAATATATATGGGAGCTTGAGAGACAATCTGTGGCTAAGAGTACTTGCTGCTTTTTCAGAGGATTGGAGTTCTATTCCCAGCATCGACGTTAAGAGGTTTACAATTAGCTCCAGGGGACCGAGCATTCTCTTCTGGCTTCAAAGGCTACTCACATACATATACACATTACATTGCAAACATACATAAACACACACACACACACACACACACACACACACATATACATGCACACATTAACCTAGATCCAGTGACACGATTCAATGAGTAAAGGTTTTTGTCATCAAAACTGATGACTGAGTTTGATCCCTATGGCCCACATGATAAAAGGAGGGAACTAAATCCTGCAAGTTTTCTATTCACCTCCACATATGTGTTATGGCAGGTGGGGGCCATGTATAAATAATTAAATGTTGAAATAAGAGCGGCTGGGCTGCGTCCCCAGCACCCGGCCGCCCACATGGCTAGCTTAGCTTATGACCCGAAATAATTACACGGAAACTGTATTCTTTTAAACACTGCCTGGCCCCAATAGTTTCAGCCTCTTATTGGCTAGCTCTTACATATT
>NW_004949098.1:3178034-3182693 GCF_000317375.1 Microtus ochrogaster
CTTCTTTCTCCCAGCATCCTGTTCTGTTTTCTCCGCCTACCTAAGGGTTGCCCTATGAAATGGGCCTAGGCAGTTTCTTTATTAATAAGAAATCATTCCCACATCAATTAAATAATAAATAAAATAAAAATTTAAATTATAAAATCAAGTATCTAAATGTTAGTTATGTTGATTTTCTGTTCTTTCTCCAAATTTGTATTTTCAGATTTGAAATCTTTCTAATAGGAATAATATGTGTACCTCTTTTTTTTTTTTTACCAATTTAACTGCAAATACCCATAAATTTGCCCACCTGGTGGAAACAGCAATACCTGCTCAGAGCATACGCAGCATGAAGACATTTTATTGCAAGCTGACTCTGAGTGACTGTAAGTGTGAACTTGGTCTCCATGTGAAACTGAAATTAAAGGTGCCCGCTAAGCATTCACCCGCAGCAGTCCTTCACATTTTAACCAGTTAACTATTGGTTCCCAAATATCTGTGTCTACCTTCCTATATCCAAACTGCTCAGGTAAAAAAGATCACAAACTGTCACTGGATTCAGGGATCCTTATAGACAAGCTCACAAGGAAGGTTTGTTTTCTTTGGACCATCGAGGTCCTTTCTTCCTCCACACCGAGGAGAAAGGTAAGACATTATTTTCTTCTTTCTAACATAATTTCCAATTGGTTGTTCTTCAATATTTCAGTCAGGAGGGAGTGATTATAAAACCTAGGAGATGTGTTTTCTGTTTTAAAAACCTATTAGAAGAAAACACATAAGGATTAAGACATAATGTATTTTTTTTTAATCCAAATGTAGTGGAAACAGTGGGATGCCCTTTTAGGATAACTATATCTAGGAAAGAACTGAATGGCTTGCTGAGCCAGAAACATAAATGGCTTTGATAACTCTGGAGTTGAACACCTTGATTTACATTCACTCGGAATGAATGGGAGCTTCCATATGGTCAGACCTGTGGCTGATGAGTCGACAGGGAAGGTTAATATGTTATCTGGCTCCTTTAGCACAAATTATATCTGGATGGCAACCATTAGCCTTCCCAGAGTTTTCTTTCCTTGATGAGCCTTCTCAAAGTGTTCTCTCCCTTGACCTACGCCGTTTCCTTCTTCTCCAGCAGGTTCAGCACGAGTGAGTCAGAAGGTGCATTTTTTTCCTCTCTGCTGCACACAAGCAAAGCTTTGCTGAGAGACTTTTTCTGAAATCACTTAATTGTTTGATACTTAGACCAAAGGAAAAAGAAGACGCATTCTTGGCTTAAGTTGGAGGATTTTATCGCACAGTTATGCTCCTGATGATGAATGATTACAGTCAGAAACATTTTTCCTTATAAAAGTTGATTTGTCAATGGACTGTTTCTACATTTATTGTTTGCAACTCAAATGCTCACTGCTGTCTAGCCTCTTGCTTAAAGACCTAAAATTCTAAGCAAGGAATGCAGTAGAGAGGCAGAAAACAAAAATAAAACTTGGGAACTACCATGCAGCTTTTAGTAATTTCTTTATCTGTTTTGTCTTTATTCATTGAATCCATATTTACAGAGATCCTATCTCTAAGGTTATTCTTACAACAGTAATTGAGATTCAGACTTGCCTGTGTGCTCCTGCAGGCATGTTAAGTATATATTGCCATTTATTTTAGTAGAAGGTAAAAGAGTATTTGGAAGATGACCTTATGAGATTTAGATATGAGTGGGAACCTGATCTGAAAACACAGTGATGTTCCTTCCTGTATAGGAATTTTGGTCTGTGTCTGAGGTGACAGAAATGTATGGATTGCAGATACTGTCTTCATATAGCAGGATATGTGACATGTAGATAACATGAAACCCTTATATCTCCAGACAATGAGAGATGAGAAATGGCCTTGCCATTTTTTTCCTGATCAGAAAATACATAGCCAGATGTTCAATAAGAATAATTGTACTGATCTTCCATTCCAAGGGCTTTGAGAGCTGTGGGATTACTGTTCAGACATGGCCTAGAGCAAAAACAAACAAACAATCCACAGAAATGGCATCAAGAAACCCTGGTTATAAAGATAAGCATCTCTAAGGGGGTTGAACTCTGATTGCTGAGGAACAAGAAGCACAGCAAGAAATGCCTGAAGAAGATGCAGACAAACAATGTGAAGGCAATGAGTGTACGTGTAGAGGCCATCAAGGTCCTTGTGAAGCCCAAGGTGGTTAAGCTCAAGATGCCAAAGGGCCCCAGATGCAGATTCAGCCTTCTTGCTTTCATTACTCAAACCAAGTTTGGGAAGCAGATCAGCAACTACACGGCCAAGGGTCATAGGCTCTTCCAAACAAATCCCAAGGTTCTAACCAAGACAGAGGCCTCAGATTGGACCCAGGCTCGGTCTTCAGTTTCAGCTCAGGCCCGCAAAGGTGTGCAGGCCCCTATGAAGGCCCCATAGAGAAGGTTTCTGTCCACCAATACGAAGACAGATAGACCGATGTGACACACCTACACACCATTTGCAAATGATCAGTACCTTATGTTGTTTATCCAAATAAACATGAGTCAAGATATGTTAAAAATAAAAAAAAGGAAAGAAAAGTAGAAAGAATGACTGTGCTGCTTCTAGTACTAAGCACTTCCTCAAGTAAGTGACTCCAAGTTGTATTGTTTTCAGACTGTGTATGAATGCACACTGGTGTCCCTTAGAGACTTCCAAGGTGTTACCTGTGTGCATTCATGCCATTGAGACTCCATGTGCACAGGTATAGGAAAGCAAAAGTGAATATTACTACTCTAAATTTGACCTCACTTTTGGCTGCAGATTACTAAAGCCAAAGAAGGTCCTTTTGTTTTAATCAAGAGCTAATTTTAATTAGCTAAAATAGCTAATTGCTATTTTAGGTTACAAATAGCAATTATATAAAGGCAATACCTATGTTATAGGAGAACAATATGTTCCTATGCTAAACAACAAGTCCAGGGCATTGGGGATGTGGCTCAGTGGTAGTGTGTGTGCATACCTTACACAATGCTTCAGGTTTGATTCTCAGCAATAAACTGGAAGAGGGCAGGCAAGCATATAATACCAGAACTCTGGAGGTATAAATAGAAATATCAGAGTGCCAGGGTCATTTTCTGTTATGATCAAGGCCAGCCAGGGACATTTGAAGCCATGCCTTAAAGAAATAAATGAAATAAGTAAGTGCAGAACTGTGAGGGAGGCTGTTATAACCCATAGCAGAGTATATGGGAATAAAGAGGCTGTATGCTGGGAGAAAGAAGAGTGGAGACAGGGAGAAGCTGTGGAATTGCTGGAGACAGATGCTGGCAATTTTACCTGATAAGCCACAGCCTCATGGCAATACAAAGATTAATAGAAATGGGTTAAATTAATATGTAAGAGTTAGCCATTAAGAAGCTAGAGCTAATGGGCCAACCAGTAATTTAATGACTATAGTTCCTGGGTCTAAACAAGCCGGATAGCTGGAATCAACAAGCGGCTCCCTCCTGCAACAATGAACCTCTTAGCAAGTCATTCTTTCGTTCATTCTTCTTTGAGTTCAGCTTTTATTTTGAAGAGATGAGCCTAGAGCCTTGCACAAATCAGACAAAAGCTTGACTATAGAACTACATCCTCAGGTCTGAGTTCAGTATCTTACATTTGGAAAAGTGTATTGCATTTACTTGTGTTTGTGTGCATGTGAATGGATACAAACATGATGACACTTTATGTATGTGAAGGTAAGAAAACTTGCAGTAATTGGTTCTCAGGTCCCAGGGATCGAACTCAGCTTATCAGACTTGTCAGCAAGTACATTTATCTATTAGAATATCTTACCACTCTACATATGATTTTTAAATGATAGATGGTAAAGAAAATACAATGGGATATTTGTACTAACTGATAATATAGCTCACAGAAATATTTGAAAAAAAGGGCAGCTCACAGGGCAAAGTGACCCATCCTTCTTGAGTACACTCATTTACATTCATATAAATAAAATGGAGAAACGCTGGCCTGTCATGTTGACAAGCTTAGAGAGCCAGGAAGCAGTGTTTAACTCAGACTCCGGCTGGAAGTCCAAAGTAAGGCCTACTGAAGTGAGCAAAGTCAACACAGGAAGCAGTTTTAGCTCACTCCTTGGTGGGAAGTCCAGAGCAAGTTCTCCTAAAGTTGTTCTAGTCAATATTTGATTTCTCTGAGCAGTTTCCCAGTGTTTACAGCTCATGCCAAAGATAGTGGGGGAATAGATGACATCATTAGCAATTTAAGAATAGTGGAGCTGAATTTAATTACTATTTCTATTAATGACTTGGATTACATTGCTTTTTAATTTTGGAAAGGTTAATGGAAATTGGAAAATTAAGTCTTGTATGGTTACACACCACCATTTAACTGTCCTCATATACCCAGTTAATATATCAACCTCATTTTTTAGCATTAGCTTTGGTTTTCCGGTGGTAAAATTGCAATATGATGGTTAGTCAGGCTATTAGATGCCATTTGACCCAAGTTTAAGTACGTGTTTCCACTATATATGTTTTAAATTTTTTATGTTCAGAATCTTGTTTATCATATGGATATAAAAAAGCTCCTATAGAAGGGCATCTAGGTTGTTTCCAGGTTCTGGCTATTACAAACAATGCTGCTATGAACATAGTTGAGCATATACTTTTGTTGTATGATGGGGCCTCTCTT
>NW_004949098.1:3183718-3185570 GCF_000317375.1 Microtus ochrogaster
CGTGGAGGAGGCGGAAATCCTCAATAAATAAATAAATAAATAAATAAATAAATAAATAAAGCCCCTATAATATATATTCACTCACTATTAGTTCTGAATGACCTTGTCTGAGACACCACATATTGGTGCATGTGGGAACTGAGAAGGTGTGATAATGAAACGGATCATGTGTTCTCTGATAGCAGAGAAATAATTCACTTCTTGACTGTCACTCACTCAAAAATTCAAGCTTGAGACAGCAACGAGGAACAAAAGAAAGAAAGCTCATTCACTTCATTATCTACTCCAGACTGGCCTAGTAAAGTCAGCTGGGCTTCAGAAATCCAAATTGACTTTAGTTATACCAATTTAGTGACAGAAATGCGATCACACACACACATGCACACATACACATATATATAATATATGTATGTATAAAGTATATGAGTATCATATGAATCATAGTACATAAATTCTCTGCCATATAATCTTGATGATTTGTGTTTTGCACATTTTTCCAGAATAATGTTGCTTACATCTTTACATGAAAGTTGTACTAAAATCTATAAATAAATAATTATTTCACAATAGTCGTGATATGCAAAAAGCTAAATGTTCACTAGTTCAGGAATGGAAAATGCAATGGTGAAACCTATACAACTTGATATTCTATCAAGCTGCAAAGAAAAATGAAAACATGGAATTCATAGGTAAATAGATTGTGTATATAATATTATTCTGAGTAAATCATCCAGATACAGAAATTCAAACCCTGCATGTTCTTTCTTAATTGTGACCTAGATCTGAATCTTCAAATGTGAGTATATAACTTGAAGTAAGTATAGAAATCAAATCAAATATTAAATTAAAAGGGACAATGGTGGATGATCTAGAGAGAGGATACAGGCATTATAATGGGGAAAGGGGAAATGGGAAGGGGCTATAACTGCTACGGGAGAAAGGACAAAGAGAGGAAGAGAGGAAGGAAATAAATAACACAAGAGATGTTTGTGTAAGCAGTAGAGAAACACTAATTTATACGCTTACTTTGTGTGTGTGTGTGTGTGTGTGTGTGTGTGTGTGTGTGTGTGTAGTTTAAATGAAGCTGTGCCACATGGGATGATAATGCTTCCCCTCCTCAAGAGCCATAGAGTAACAAAATCTCCAGTGCCAGGCATAGAAAATATCCCTTTATTTTCAGGAGTGTCCAAGATACCCCCAAAACAGTATGTGTCATTGCTATTTTTCTTGGCTGCTTTTCAAAACTTGAAGATAAGACCTATTTGTGAAAATGCTGAAGACTTCATGTACAAGGCTTGATGAGACTGACCTGGCAATGACCAGGAAGCCTTCTCTGTAGGCCCTGGCCATCACAGTATCAAATGATGCTACGCAAATTTAAAAGACTAGAAAGTCAATCTACAGTCCTTCCCATCAGCGAGGCCTATGAACCACAATGATTCTCCCAGTAAAATATCCTCAATGAGACAATACTTTTATCTTTGTGTTAAACAGCAACTGTCTAGTTAGACATAAAACTCTATAAATGACATGAATTTCAAGTCTGGTATTGTAAACCTAACCAACTATCCATGTCTGGAGAGGTCATACACCTCATAGATGAACCTAATACTGCCATTTTTCTAAACAGTTTTAATTTCTAACTATATACTAAAAACACATCTTTATTCCACAGATAATATAGCACTTACCCCTCATAAAAGCAACCTTTTTTTGCAACAGCTGTAAAACTCTTGCAGAAATGTGGGAGCCTAGGCAGTTTGGTTGCTCACCTTACTAGACCTGGATGGAGGTGGGTGGTCCTTGGACTTCCCACAGGGCAGGGAACCCTGATTGCTCTTAGGGCTGACGA
>NW_004949098.1:3186555-3196925 GCF_000317375.1 Microtus ochrogaster
TTCATCGCGTGTGCCTCAGAGAGCAGAGCTCTCGCCTCTGCCCGCAAGAGTGGAGCATCGTGTCTCTCTGAGGCGTCTGCCCCTGAGAGGAGAGCTGTCCTCACTTCCTCTTCCTCCCAGCATTCTGTTCTGTTTACTCCTCCCACCTATGTTTTGACCTATCAGGGCAAGCAGCTTCTTTATTTAATTAACCAGTGACCTTCCTCCATCAAACAGGGACAAGGCAATGTGGGTTATTGATTATTCTTAATGAAACTTGTGTGTTAACATTCTCCACTCCTCTAAAGTACACTAGCAAATTAATAACAATTGCTTTTGACTAACAAACAAAATTACTATTAGCACACATTGATTGTCATCTCTTTTCAAATTAAGAAAAGTTTAAGTTTAAATAATTTTAAATATCTAAGGCTAGGAAGATGGCTTAGTTGGCATGTATGAGAACCTAGGATCTATGATTGTTATTCAGAAATTACAATTAAAACAAAACATAACAAGCACACCAAAAAAACTGGAACCAGTGGCATGGGCCATAGGCTTTTGCAACCAATACTGGAGAAAAGGAGTTAAGAGTTCCTTAGAGGCTTGATAGACAGCCAGTTTCACTTAATTGGAGGGCTTTGGGCCAATGAGAGACTATTACCTAAACAAAAAGGTGGGTAGTTCCTGAACAATACACAGGAGTGTCTTCTGGCCTCTATGCTTTGTCTTATATGAGTGGAAGCGCACATGCACCTGAATAAACACACAAAGACATTTGCACGCGCGCACGCGCACACACACACACACACACACACACACACACACACACACACACACACACACACTACCCTGGCTGCTCCCTGTGTATCACAATGCAGAGAAAAATCACATAGCTTATAGAGCATTCTTTTAGGAAGGTTGGCTGATCTCACAATCATGATATCGTTTTTATTTGATTTTCTCTGGCTTTACTGAAATGAATGAGTGGCTATGAGATTCAATTTTGTCACATGTGATTCACGAAGTTCCTGTAATGGTGCACTCTTGTGTCTTGTGTCACCTTCCCTTCCCCCATTCCTCCTGCTCTGAGCTAGAACATGATTCTGGAGTTGGAAAGGACTGCCAACAGCCTGAGGCCACAGACCTCACTTCAAGGTCCCTGGAGCAGAACAGAAACAGACTCTGGGGACACTGGAGACTCCATGGAGCCAGAGCACCTACATGAAAGAGCTAATGCCCAGCTTTGTCATCCTAAGAAGGCAAACTACTCATTTCACCTCAGGTAATTCTATTTGCTGAAGCCCACAGCATGCTGAACAACTCTGCTCGCTCAAGCCAACTTGATTATCAGGCTGAATGAACACAACACATCCAAATTTGCATAAGTCCCCGTAATGGGAGAGCTGACAAAGAAAGAGTTGTATATTTCCAAACAAAGTTCAGCTAATGTTTAGGATTTTGGAGGGAGTCAGAGGATAACAGTCTCATGGCTGGAATGTCATACACACTCCAAGAAAGTTGTTCTAGGGCACTAATTCTCTTTGAATGTTCAAAATTCATAAATCTAAGTGACTCTTTTTATGCATTTTCTCCAGAGGAAATTCTTCACCTTTTATCAAAACACTGTTATTGTGAAAAAAATTCCTCGAAATTCTAGTTTAAAATTATTTCTTTTTAAAAAATAAATTCTTGATTACATTATTTTGCTTTGCTCTGAGAAAGAGTTTTTCTGTATAGCAGTTTCTGTCCTGGAACACAGAGATTCACCTGCTTCTGCTTCCTAAGTGCTGAAATTAAAGGTGTGTGCCACCAGGCTGGATGTCAACTTGCGGTTTTGATGGGAAGGTTTATGGGAGATATGTAAAAGTTGTATATATCTTAGCAAATCCTCAGCTGTGAATTAACTGGGAAAAGTAATTATTCATTTAGAAAATTGAGAAGTTCCTTTCTTTGTTAGGGAAAAAAAATCACAGATTTGATTTCATCTTCCAGCCTTTGGGGAGGGCATTTCCTTTCTTTCTTCTACCAAGGCCACAGAAATCAGCAGGATACACCAGAAAATCTAGACTAATGCTTTCATATGCCTTGAATGGCAGTGCAGCACACAGGGACATCTTTAATTAGCTTTAATAACACAAAGCAGAATGAAACGTCCCCTCCTGAGACAAAGGCTACCAACTGGTGAGAGGATGTTGGCGAGAAATCTGTTCTTTCAAAAGTCTTGCTGCATAATTTGCAGGACTTAGAAAGGATGGTAGATGATTCTGAGGCAATAAAATATATGGTCTCCGATACTATGGTTATTGTGATTACGTTCTTTATTTTGACTCTTAGGGATGCATGAGCATGCCATGGCATGTGTGTGGAGGTCAGAAGACAACTTGCAGGAGTTCCTTCTCTCGTAGGGCCCAGGGATTGAACTCAGGTTCTTCCTTTGCATCCTTTACTCACTGAGACATCTCATTGGGCCCTTGTTTTGATTTTTTAATCAAAGCTTGACTTGTTTTAATGGCTGGTCTTCAGTATTGCTCAATAGTTCTGTTAGTTTTGCAGACACTCTAGTCCCTCTGGATATATACAACAGTTATATAGTGTGGTCTATTTGTGGGACTCCTGGCAATGGGAACAGGAGCTGTCCCTGTGCTTTAGCTGCCTCTTAGGAATCTGTTTCTCATGTGAAATTGCCTTGCCCAGACTAACTACAAGGGGAGGTGTTCGGTTTTAAGGCATCCTGACATATCATGCTTTGCTGATGTCCATGGGAAGCCTGTCTCTTTCTGGGAAATACAGAGGAGGGATGGAGTGGGAGCAGAGGAGGGAGAAAGGGTGTGCCCAAGAAGTAAAATGAATGAATGAATAAATGAATGAATGATGAAAAGTGATAGACAGTGATGAAGAAGAATGTTTAGACAGTTTGAATCTCAGACAAATAGAATTGTCCTTCAGCTGCTCACACACCTTAGAGCCTTTTAGTTTGCAGAGCAGAGGTTAAATGCAGAGCTTTGGCCTCTGATCTCTACTTCCATCCATTCCCATTCAAGTTCTTGCTTACAAATTTCCAGGAGCAGAAAACAAACCACTTGTCCTCTGAACCTCAGAGCTCACACTCAGGTCAGTCGTTCACTGGGTTGGGTCACATTGCATTCGATATGGGATTCTGGACTTTCCATTCACAATTTTAACTTTCAGTTTCAGCATCAGTATCATATCCAGGAACAGGGGTGAGTAATTTATTTCTATTTGCAATTATGCTAATTTGCGATTTCAACAGAATCTTAGCAATGCTACACTGTTTTTGAGATGTCTCTTGTTCATACACATTTATGAGTTCTCAGTTATGGACTTGAAGAGTGTACCTTTACAGTTTAGGACCTCCTTTGTGCTGGTAAGCTTTTTGTCATCTTGACACAAACTAGAGTCATATTGGAAGAGAGATTCTCCATAGAGAAAATGCCTCTATCAGATGGCCTATAGATAACTCTACTGGCTTTCTCTGCATTGTGATTGAAGTGAGGAGGGCCAGTTCACTATAGGTGGTACTATCATTGAGAAGGTAGTCTGGAGTTGTATAAAAAAAACAGACCAAGTAAGCTGTGAAATCCAGTGTTCCTCAAGAGTCTTTGGTTCCTTCTAGCAGGTTCCTGTTTGAGCTCCTGCACTGCTTTCCATCAGGGATGACTTGTGATGCAGAAATATAAGGCAAATAACACTGGTTAATGTTTTGCTACATCTTTATTAGCACAATAGGACTTAGTCATTCCTGCAACAACTCTAGACTTCATTGTGAAACAATGCAGTACATTTTTTTAACTTCACCAAGTTTGATTTATCTTTTTGTTATAAATAATTTAAGTAGAGAAAATATATTACTTCATTTTTAATAGAAATTTTTGATAGCTTTTATAGAAATTGCTTTATGCATTAGGTAGTATGAATAATTTGATACTAATTTTATCTGAAAGCCAATAGCTGATTCTAGGGAGAAATTCTCCAATAAAATATGAATGGTTCTATGCAAAGCAATGGGAAGCATCAAATATATTATTTTATAAGAGTGACACAGGATTTGTGTCACAATTATAAATATGAATAAAACATAATATATACCACAATATATTACCAAGTTAGAGACTGACTTGGTAGTGAACAGATTTATCAGCTTGGAACTATGTCTTAGGTATTATAACTAGCAGATATTAACAGACATCAGTGGATTCTAGTCTAAGACTATTAGAACCACATAAATCATCAGTCATCCCTTCAAATTACTCCAAACGGAGCCACAGAACTTTGTTGAAGCTCAGCAAGATCGACTGAGTGTTCTGAATAGGATTTAACTATGGCTGTTGCACAGTACATATTGTGGTGAATATCTTTGAAGTCCACATTAGATAATTAGAAACATTAGATATTTACACTCTTCAAGTACACTATCTTTCTTCCCAGTTTCTCCTTTCCTCACGAACTTCACAGTTCCTGCCAAATTTTGCAGGAGTCCCAGCTCCTTCCAGAGAACTGGACAGGTGATGAGCATTTCGGCTATTAGGCACAAATGGGTGAAATAAATCCTTCTGCAGTGTTGAGCCAAACAAATAACCCGGGAGAACTAGTGCCTTGCAAAGCAGCTTAGCCACCATCAATCGTTATGAAAACAAAATGAGTCTTTTCTTAATTCTCATTCCAAGTGTCTTCAAATTGGTTTTGTTTTTCCCAAGAATTTGAAAGCCTTTCTAATAGGTCCTCTTGGAAATTTAATTTCTATAAACCATTACACAAATAGTTAGATTTCATTCTGCTGTCTCTGTGCATTCCTGTGGTGCTTCAGTTTTGTCACTTTTAGACACAGTGCTTGTTTGAAGTAGCATAAAAGAAAGCCAGGCCTGGAGCCCATTTCTTTACTTAATATACAATCATTAGCACATCAACTTTTAAAATAATGTATCAATGATGGTGATCAATTTAAGATGAGAAGACTTTCTTTTTAGACTTACAAATACTATTTATACTTGTATGTACTTATGTGTGGGTTTAGACACATGAGTTCAGGTTCCCAAAAAGATTGGAAGAGGGAGTTGGACCCCAGAGCTACAGATGTGAGCAGTGTGTCTTATGAACAAAACTTGGGTCCTCTGCAAAGCCTGAATGAGCAGTATATGTTCTTAAATGCTTACTCATGACTCCAGCTCCCCCAAATAGTGATTTTTTTTTAAGAAAAGAATGACTTTATAACTTAAAGTAAGGGTTCACTTGTGCTACACCCTGGAGAAATTATTGCCAGATTTTGATATCCATTGTGTTATTATGGCATAAGGAAAGATTTCTCATTTTGATTATAAAAGAAGTCATATTTTAATATGATGCTGCAATTAATTTTCTGCAAAGTAGATTAGCAATAGTTTAGGAATGAACATTCTAAATATTTCTTTCCTGTTTATTACTCAGATTTGAAATGATACTGCTAATTAATTATTAACTAAAAATTGATTCATCTAAAAAGTGACATTTATTTAGGAATTATAAAGAATTACGGTGGGAATATGCTGTGCTGTGTTAAACTAGGGGTTTACCCAAAGTGGTTGAGACAAGAGAAAGCATTAAAAACAAAAATATAGATGATTACATGGTATTTTGAAATGAAAATATTTGGCTACATGATTACTAATAGGGACTATGTCGAAACAAAGATGAATAGACAGCAGCTGGATGGGTGTAATTTTGGATGGCCTTTTATGAATGAGCTTTCAATAGCATCTGGTTATGCGTAGCATTGTGGGAGAATCTTCTGTGAAACTCACATATCCAGTCCTGGGTGGAAAACATTTCTTTATAACCTCCTGAGAGTGTATAATGATGTTGCTTTTGTTAGGGTTAACACAAGTGATCCAATGTAGTATAAGATTATGTGCCTATTTCTTCCACAGCATTAAATCTCACTCAATCTCAGGATCCAAAAGTATTTACACAAGTAACAATGAACAAACTGAGCAGATTATTTTAGGATCATATATGTATATGCATATACTTAGATGCATGCAATAGACATTAGTGAGAGTAAAGGCCATGCATTTGGAGAGGAAGAATATATATATATATATATATATATATATATATATATATAAATTTGAAGGGAGGGAAGAGAAGGGAAAAATGATAAAATCATATTATAATCCCAATATTTAAAAATAAATGCATAGAAAAATAAAGAATAGCATTGACATAATTAGGATTTCTATTGCTGTGAAGAGACACCACGACCCAGGCAACTCTTTTTTTTTTTTTGCTTTTTTTTTATTTATTAAAGATTTCTGTCTCTTTCCTGCCACTGCCTCCCATTTCCCTCCCCATCCCCCAATCAAGTCTCCCTCCCTCGAAAGCCCAAAGAGCAATCAGGGTTCCCTGACCTGTGGGAAGTCCAAGGACCTCCCACCTCCATCCAGGTCTAGTAAGGTGAGCATCCAAACTGCCTAGGCTCCCACAAAGCCAGTACGTGCAGTAGGATCAAAAACCCATTGCCGTTGTTCTTGAGTTCTCAGTAGCCCTCATTGTCCGCTATGTTCAGCGAGTCCGGTTTTATCCCATGGTTTTTCATACCCAGGCCAGCTGGCCTTGGTGAGTTCCCGATAGAACATCCTCATTGTCTCAGTGTGTGGGTGTACCCCTCATGGTCCTGAGTTCCATGCTCATACTCTCTCTCCTTCTGCGTCTGATTTGGACCTTGAGATTTCAGTCCTGTGCTCCAATGTGCGTCTCTGTCTATGTCTCCTTTTATCGCCTGATGAAGGTTAATATTCAGGAGGATGCCTATATGTTTTTCTTTGGGTTCTCCATCTTATTTAGCTTCTCTAGGATCACTAATTATAGGCTCAATGTCCTTTATTTATGGCTAGAACTCTTATAAAGAAAAACATTTAGTTGAGGCTGGCTTATATTTTAAGAGATTTAGTCCATTATCATGATGGGACATGGCAGCATGCAGGCAGACATGTGCTGGGGAAGGAGCCAAGAGTCCCAAAACTTGATTGGCAGGCAGAAGAAAGGAATTTGTGTGCTGGGCATAGCTTGAACATAAATGAGACCTTCAAGTCTGTCCCCACAGTAACACACGTTCTCCTACAGGGCCACACCCACTTCACCAAGGCCACATCTCCTAATAGTGCCACTTCCTATGAATATAGTTATTTTTCAAAGCACCATAAGCATGATTAGCATATTTCTGTATGCTTATCAGACATTATTAAATTTTCTCCCTCAAAAAAAAAAAACAGGAATAAAAACTTCAGTGTTATGAAAAAGATCAGATTTAAAACACTGAGGCTAAATAACAAGATTAGGGTTGTTCTCCCTTGCATATGTGACTTGGAAGCTAAGCAGGTTTGGGCTGGTTACCACTTATAAGAGAGATAAAAAATAAACCTATGATTTTCTTGTAAAAGTTGACTGTTGTAAAATCACTTTGAAGATACTGCTGACTAGTTTTTAAAAGACTTATATCTTTATAAATGTTCATATATGTGAGTGCCGATGTGCTCACGTGTATTTCTGTGTAGGGTTATGTGCATGTGAGGGCAGTGCACACAGAGGCGAGGAGCGCTTCTCAGACCCCTAGGATCTGGAGTTACATGTGGTGTTAGCTGCCCTGTAACAATGAATGGGGCCTGCTTGTTGGGGTTTCTGTCCTGCCCAGTACCCCACAGCCGGCAAGCCCCAAAGAAAATCACACAGAGATCTCTAAAGTTATAAAGTCGATTGGCTCAGTCTTCTTATTAGCTCTTATAGTTTATATCAACCCATTATTCTTATCTATGCTAGCCACACAGCTCAGTACCTTTCTCAGCCAGGCAGGTGACATGTTGCCTCTTTGGTGGTCTGGGCTGGACTGGGAGGAATCAACTTCCTCCTTCCCAGAATCCTCCTGTTCTCATTGCATCATTTCTACTTCCTGTCTTGTTTTCCCACCTATACTTCCTGCCTGGCAAATCAGCATTTATTTAAAACTTGATTGACAGGACACAGACAATTTTCCCACACCATGCCCAACAAGAGTATAGTGGACTCAATTCAGGACATCGCAAGTGCCATTCTCTGAACCCTTGAGTCATCTCTTTGGCCACAAATTATTACTGGAGCTCAGCTCAAGAAAAGTATGTAACAAAAGTTAGTAACTGTTGACAATTCATATTTGCTTTTAATATTCATAGCTTATTTTTAATCTAGGAAAGAGTATAACTCTCCCCCATTGCTTCCTGCTCAGGAGTGACATTCCCTGTTCAAATCTGTCTAAGTTTGGTCAGTTGCTCATCACAAAGCCTCCTATCAGGTTTCATTTGCAGGGCAGTCTTAATAGCTTAGCCTGCACACCTTCCTCTCTACTTATCTGATATTTTATTCTGAATATCAGAGACATATTTTCCCTTTAAAACATGTTCACCACTAAGATATAAAGTCACCCAATCATATAACAAATTTTATTGTTATTATTAATAATAATTATTATGTGTGTGTATGTGTGTATTTTTCTGGTAAGCTTTGGTAGGCATTAGAAGAAATCTCATCTTTCACTCAGAAACCACATGGCTTTTACTAATAATTATGAATTTACATTAGACTAGTATACTAGTTTGTAAACAGAACAAGATTACAGGTGCTACAAATTTTTAACAAGGTTTAATTGTAGAAAGACGTCAGGAAACACTGACTTCCCCAAAAATATCAAAGCTCACAGAATTTTTAAAAATAGCTTTTAATTGAAACACTGAAGGTTTAATTCATGATTCCTTGAATGCACCTCTTAGAATTGGCTGAAACCAACAAAGCATTGCATAAAAGAATGACACCACGTTAATGAGCATGCAAAATTTATTTTCCTTAACAATAAGTATAGCACAAAAGCTTTTATTAGAAAAAAAATGTTGAACTGCGTCTTATAAACAGAGGAAAACAAAAAGTTTTGGCAGCTTATCAAAGTTGAAATCTTACCTTACCCAAGCCCTGAAATTGGAACACCTTCTGATAATTTGGAGTAAATCAAAGGAAAGTTGCAGTGGGGACCTCAGAGTTGGCTCTGAAAGCTGACAATTTTGCAGGTACACATCACTGAGACGTGGGACTGTAGGGAGAACTGAAACCTAAGAAGCTAAATTTCCAATTGTAGATTTTGTTATTTGGAGGTAGAGTTCCGATAATGCATAAAAGGGACAGAAAACATGGAAAAAATTATTTCGAATTCAAAGGGCCATGTAGAAAATCACTTATTCATTCATTTACTCAATGCATGTACACATAGTTAAAAGATACTATAGTCTAATGTGATTTATTTTTTCCTGACTTTGGGAATTTTTATTCAACAAAGTCATGACTTAATGTTTAGACTTGGGGTTTTTCATCAATGTCTTACAACATGATGACTAAGAAAATATCTATGTCATATGAAGCAAAGGAGTGTGAGAAAATTCAGAAGTCCTATCTAATGTTTAGCATCCTTAGGTGCAGCAGTTGAGAGGTCCAACCAAGTGGGATTAGTTCAGCCAACCAGACTCAGAAATCTTGATTGTGACATCTCTGCACAAAGGGGGCCACCCTGTAATTCCCTTATAAGTGTTAGAATTGCCATTTTCACTGTAGAAACTGAATGACCAGCACCAAAGTAAAAAACAAATACTTGCCAATTCACACATGAGTACTACACTAGATCTGAATACCACACACTGAGGCACAAAGAGAAATTTGCACAAAAAATAGACAGAGTTAAGAGAAGAGGTACATTTTAAAATGAACCTACTTTCGATATTCACAACTGCAAAGAAAGTAAGTACAAGTAAAAATCCATTCTGGAAAACAATGAGGTAAAACATGAGAGATAGAAATCCAACATTGACTGGAATAGAAAAGCATGAATTAGAAAACCTAGAATGTAAAAATATTGTAACTAACATTGAAATAACTTTCAAATGGGCTCCTGAAAATAATAAAAAAAAAATGATGGCTAAAGTAGAATGCAAAAAAAAAACATTGGAATAAATGAGAAAAAATTTAATACTTTGACTTCAATTAATGAAAATAATTTGAAGAATTAAAGAAAGAACATGGCAAAGAAGCCATGTTTGAATAAGAAATGGATCAGTTGTTTGGGGAAATCCATGAAAAGACATGAGTCATCAAACATATATTGACAGGGGTTGGAAATGACTCAGCAGTCAAGAACACTTGCTACATTTACAGAGGAGCTGAGTCTATTTCCCAGCAGCCATATGAAGAGGCTTTTAACTGCCTATAGCCCCCATTCAGAAGGTGCTCCATTGGGACACACCATTGCATCCATACATACATAGACTCTCCTCTCTCTCTCTCTCTCTCTCTCTCTCTCTCTCTCTCTCTCTCTCTCTCTCTCT
>NW_004949098.1:3197025-3209024 GCF_000317375.1 Microtus ochrogaster
ACACACACACACACACACACACACACACACCAAACAAACCTTTAGCAATCAAGCATTGATGAAGATAAGCAAATAAGTAAATAATAACTAATAACTATACACTAATACCTGGAAAGGCTTCTAAACAAGCCAAGAATCACTAGATACACAGCATCAGTGTGAAAAACAAGTAGCTGCACAATGGTCCCAAGAAATGGTTGAGAAAGTTCTTTTAGGAGTAATAAGAAATGCCAACAGTCCTAAGGTCTTAATTTCTGAAGTCTGAGAAAAGCTCATACCCAACCTTGCATTTTACAGGCTTATAAGCTAACATTGACAAGCATGCGTTCAACTAACTCTGCTTCCCAACACCAGAAGTCTTTGGTATGAGCCAATGCTCACAGACTAAAATTTTAGCTTGTGCAGAAGAAGACCCCACACAGGGATTGTAGCAATGTCAGGAGGCACAGAGTGGTTACAAGAATGATGGATTACAGGAGAGGGGCAGGCAGTAGTTTCAGTTTTGTGTGCACTGACAAGAACAGCTTCAGGATGGAGGGCTTTAGTTTGGCATAGAGTTTGAGGGTGCAGTCCATCACAGTGGGAAAGGCATGGTGGTGAATATGTAAGGTAGCTTGTCACGTTGCATCTGCAGTCAGGAAGTGGACAGATAAGGATAACAGTTCTTATTCCTGTTGCTTCTTTTATTCAGTTCAGGGATGGAGACATCCGCATTCAGGGAGGTTCTACTCAGTTCTGTGAAGCCTTTCTAGAACTCTGTATTGAAAGGCATAGAATTATGTCTCCTAGATGATCTGAATCCTGTCAGATGACAGTCAAGATGAACCATCGCAAAGGTTAGTGAATACCAGCCAAGGTCTGAGATACTCTAGGCAATGCATTGGGCTGCCCAGATGCCAAAAAGGTTATATTTTCTTGAGCGATTAACTCTTGGGTCAAGGTTTCTAGCCAAATTTTAGTACTTATACATAACCTCTACCTCAGAATATCAAAAGTAGAAAAAGCTATAGAAATTACAGGCAGGCATCTCTTACTATACAATTAACTAATCTTCCAAAAGGCAGTCATGCTTGGGAGATATGAAAGATTGGCTAGGATGCTCCTTTGCTCTTCCTGTTTAGGCGCATTAGTATTGTCTGCCTGTCCATTATTAGCTGTTCTTAAGTTAACACTGAACAAACCAATGCATTATACAATGGGCAACAAAGTATTGTTCAGATAGTACTGAGCTCCCATTAGACAGCATGAGATAGGAGAGACATACATGTTGAGAAGGGAGTTCCATAATTAGCTGAAGAAGTGCCAGGAAAAGACCACACGTGGACAGGGACACTTTAATGTATGTGGACACCACGTCACCATGCATTTCAATTCTTTTTTTAAAATTGATCTTTTATTTGCTTTTGTCATATAAATGTTGTGTCTTTCACGCATATCTGTTCTCTATGTGTGTACCTGGTCCCTGTGGAGGTTAGAAAAGGTATTAGATCCCTGGAACAAGTGTTTACAGGCAGTTGTGAGGCACTGTGTAAGTGCTTGGAGTTAAACCCAGGTCCTCTGACAGAGCAGTAAGTGTGTTTAACTGCTGACTCGTCTTTCTAGCCCTATTTCAGTTCTTGGGATACTTTCCTCATCATCCCTAGCAGAACACATACCAACAAGGTGAGCTTTTTCTTAATCTAAGATTTCTACGGCTGGTAAAGAGGCCTAGTAGGTAAAGACACTTGCAGCCAAACCTGCTGACCTGAGTTCCATCCCTGGAACCCACATGGTAGAACAAGAAAACCCCGACACTTGCATGTTGATATCTGAAGTCCACATTTTACATGTAAACAGCATACATGCAAACACACACACACACACACACACACACACACACACACACACACACACAAGCTAAGTAGACAAAATGTGTAAACAAATGCTATATACCTATATAATGTCCTAGATGCCATTATAAGAGATGAATTACTTGGTCTAGGTAACAGGGTTTAGAAAGTACGTGCCACTGAACCAAACCTCACAGCATCCTCTGCTGTGAAATCATAAAGGAACTAGCACTAATCAGGTAAGTATCTCTGTGGCCTGTAAAGGGGATCTGTATCTATCTCTGTAAATTTCTGGCTTCTGAAAACACAACTAGGAATGAACCAGTTAAACCACTCCTTTGAAACATTGCAGAGAGAAGTCAGCTTTTAAAGATTGCATTCGATAAAGTAAGGTTTTGTTCCGAACATACACCTCTAAAAATTAATAGGAAAAAAATACAAACAGGAAAAACTATAAAGTTCAGTTGATTACTAAGTGCTCTCCATACAGGTGAAGTCTTGTCTGGAAAATGTGACCAACTTCTCAAGTGTTTATGACTACAGTAGGAGGTTAAGAGGAAAATAGCTCTAATAATATTCTTTAGTATTAAATGTACAGAGATGCTAATAACTGACACTAATATCCTGACAATTTGCCAGATGACATATAAAAATAAAAGTGTTTCTGCTGAAAAGAAAAACTTTTGCATATTAGAGTTAGAGGTTCATGATTTACACTGCTGAGAATGTTTTCTTAAAGGAATCGTCATCATCATTTATGACCCAGCGAAGCTTCAACATTCATGGGCAGCCAGCCCATTTATGGTGGTTCCCCAGTTGTTCCTATCCTGGTCAGTTCTAAATGGTTGTGTGATTGTCATACCCAAGGTTCCACAGTCTTCCTTAATGGTGTCTAGCCAGCATTTTTTAGGCCTTCCTTTTCTCCTTATCCTGTGCATTCCTCCAAGCAGTGCTGTCTTCGGATGTCTGCTGTCTTTCATTCTCATAACAAGGCTAAAGTATAAAAAGGGTCACTAAGAGAGACATACATGGATCTAATCTACATAGGAAGTAGAAAAAGACAGGATCTTCTGAGTAAATTGGGAGCATGGGGACCTTGGGAGAGGGTTGAAGGGGAGGGGAGCAGAGAAAAATGTAGAGATCAATAAAAATCCATTTTATAAAAGTGTCCTTGTTGTATCCTGTAGTTTACTTCCTTCTGTAGATGGAGATGTTTCTTATTGTCATTGTTGTGCAGCCTATCTCTTCAACTCATGCCTAGAATCCTCCTGAGACATGCCATCTCAAACACAACCTTCTAGTAGCTTCCTCCTTAATGGTGAGACTGGAAACGATCAGCCAGGTCCTCTGGAAACCTGGGGAATTTAGTACGTGTATGGAAAGAGGTTCAGCTGGTCGGCTAAAGGCTACTACATGAAGAGGAACAGACCTGGGCAGTTATCCTCATTAACTCACTCAACATGGACAAGTTTCTTAGGGGATACACTCCTGAAAATGTCTTGCTATAATTGGACACTGTCTGAGCACACGCAGGAAGCAACAAAGACCAGGTAGTGAGTCTGGCCTCTGCAGCCTGTGAGAGAAGAATGCTGACTGTTCTTGGCCAACAGAGAAGGAGTCAGAGCTAAGCAGTTGTATGCAGTCAGGTTGTTTGGAATATTCATGGAGCTTTTGGATGTGTTCCTCACAGTCCCTTATTTCAAAGCAAATAAAATTTTAATTAAACTAATTTCCTTCTTTCTGATTCTACCCTACCTGAGCAATGATCCATTTCTCAAGTCAATCAAATAAACTTCAAATATTTATGGCATATTTGACAGTGATTTCTAGAGAGGATAATCACATTCAGCTTTCATCCATTTATTTCTTTGGTTGTTTATTCATTTATTTAGTTTCCTATATAGTTTGAATAAAGAGGCCAAGTGTTTTGGTTGCCAATACAGGGATGTTTCCTAAAATCGGTTTCTCTCTCACTATGAACAGGATGACTTAATTAATCTCTTTTTAACACAGTATTTAGACGATTTACTTGAGCATAATTCAGTCCTACTCCTCAGATGTCACAAATGGACTAAGACCTAGAAGTGATGTTACCAAACTGAGGTAATGTCTATGAGACCCACCAGAGACAAGCCAGTTGCCCTTGAGAACACACTGCCCCTCTTGCTCTCTGACTCTACTAATATTAAATTCATTTCAAGACTTAGTTTCTCTTTATAGATCATTCTGGCCTCAAATTCACCATCCTTCTGACTTGACTACCGGGCCCCTAAAGTTATTGGTATTTGCCATGTGTTTGACTTATTCTACTAATTTTTGCAATCCCAATTTAAGCAGAGACAAATATAAAGCCATTATTAAGTATGTAAAGTTAGTGGTTTACCTAGTGGAAGTTAAGGCAAATTTTAAGCATTATTTACTCCATCATGAAACACACTATATGTCCTACCTTATGGAACTTGTTCTGTTTCATGTTTAGTGCTTCATGCATTAGTTTCCAAGGCTACATCATCAACCCAATAGTGAGCAGAGGATGCTTCATGATGTAGGATTTCCCTCTGCATGCTAAGAACATGTTTTATTACCATTGGTTAATAAAGAAGCTGCTTTTTCCTATGACAGAGCAGAACAGAGCTAAGCAGGAAAACTAAACCGAATGAAGGGAGAAAGAAGGCAGAGTCAGGCAGGTGCCATGTAGCTGCCAAAGGAGGAAGATTCCAGAAATTTACTGGTAGGCCACACTTTGTGGGGATACATAGTTTAATAGAAATGGGTTAATTTGAGATCCATGAGCTAGCTAGGAATATGCCTAAACCATTGGCCAAATAATGTTGTAATTTGGCCGGGCGGTGGTGGCACACGCCTTTAATCCCAGCACTCGGGAGGCAGAGACAGGTGGATCTCTGTAAGTTCGAGGCCAGCCTGGTCTACAAGAGCTAGTGCCAGGACAGGCTCCAAAGGTACAGAGAAACCCTGTCTTGAAAAAACTAAAAAAAAAAAAAAAAAAAAAAGAAATGTTGTAATTTATATAGTTTTATGTAATTATTCAGGTCTGGGTGGCCGAAAACCAATGTGCAGTCTCTGTTTAGAGCCTCAACCGTTTTTTTTTTTTTTCCCCACCAGATATACAATGTCTGCCTGCGTACCTTAAGTTTATGTTAATTTGTTTCCTACATACGTTGGAATCTGCTTATGTGCTGATCTAATATAAAGAATCATCCATGCAAGAACAGACATTCCAAAACAACAACAATAGGGGCTAGAGAAATGACTCCGTGGTTAAGAATGTGTTCTGTCCTTAAAGAAGATGAGTCCTATTCCTGTTACTCATATTAGATGCCTGTAACTACAGCTCCAGGGGCCCAACACTTTTAGCCTCCAGAAATACCTACCATCACGTGTTGTGATGGTTTGAATGAGAAATTTCCCTCAGAATGTCTGGAATTTGAACACTTAGGGCCCAGCTGATGAGGCTGTTTCTTGTGGTTTGGTGGTGCAGCTTTACTGGAGGAAGTAGATCACTAGTGGTTGACTTTGAAGATAGAGTGTCTTCCTGTTTCTTGCTTGCTTTCTCTGCTTGGAGATTACAGTTCAAGTTGTTGTAAGTTCTCAGAAAAGGTTTGATGGCATGCCTATTACTTCTGCCATGCCTTCCTGTTCTTAATGAACTATGATTTCTTTAGAACTGTAAAACAGCATAAATACTTTCATAAGTTGCCGTGGTCATGGCGTCTTAACACAGCAGCAAAAAAAAAGCAACTCACACAGTTGCACAAAGCCACACATGCTTACCCTCCCCACACACTCACATGCATGCAAAAATAACTTTGGAAAGTAAAGTAGTAATTGTGATAACAGTAGCCAACTGCAAAGCCAAGGACCTTTAGAGGGAGGCACCTGAGTTTGTATTTGGCAGGACACCCCTGGTGGTTTCTGTTTGCTTTGAATCTGGACATCTGTAGTTATATGTAAATCCCTCTTGTAGAAAATATCAGCGTGAAAAAATGAGAGTCATTTCCACCACTCTATTTACCTTTTCCTCATTCTTCCCATCCCCTGCTTTTCATCTTTCTTTATCATCCGGGAAAAGCAAAATTTTCTGTTGGTCCACTCTGACTTATGACTCATGCCAAATTCTTTCCACTCAAGCTACTGCAAAACCAATAAATCATCTTAATTTAATCAGAGTCATAAAGACTATTTCTCAACAACAGAAGACTTGTAACTACCAGCCTTAATGCATGTTCCTTACATTTCCCATTTAAAGAGAAGATGCAATCCTCAAGTGAGCAGTTGCAGAAAATATCTTGATAGAATCTCAAGATGTACTTGAGCAACTGGCACACAGTAATGGTTACTTAGCTTTAAGATCTCTGGGGTTCAATCCCAGAGTCATAAAAATACAGCAATCCAGGAAAGAGAACACAAAAGGAAACAGAGGGGGCTGGTGAAGCAACTGCAAAAGTAGTGTGTGACACACAAACCATGTCTCTGGATTTCATAAAACTAGTACACACTTTATCTAGATGAAGTCAAGAAGACAACATCTGCTTTGAACCATGAAAGGAAGTGAAGGACCTTAGAAATTTTTCTGCCTTTTTCTACCTTTCCAAATTTAAAACTGGAATTAGTTAAATTGTGAATATGGAAAAAATCTGCATAGATTAGCCAAATCAAATTTCTGTAGTTTTTATGATAGGGTCTCTTATGGTCTTGGAGTTTGACCTTTCCAATAGAATGGCTGGTCAGTTCACCCCAGGGACTCTTCTGTCTCTAACTCCCAGCACTGGGATTTCAAATAAATAATCTATGTTCAGTTTTATTTGGGTGCAGAGCTCAGAACTCAGGTCCTAATGCTCACACACCCAGTACTTTATTGACTCCCCAGCTATGTAGATCCCAAACTTTCCAAAAAGTATGCCCACATGGCATTTTTAGATGGCTCAGATTGTACCTTAAAACTATGTTGTTACAGTTTAAGCCTGTATAGGCCATAGTGTGACAGCCCAATAAACTATGAAAAGAACCAAATGGACAATGATAATAGCTTCTTTCAGCCAGAAAAATTGTACAGTAGATCATTCTCCTTTACACTTTACTGAAGGTAGACTGAAAAATAGAACCTAGATTGTCTCTCTTCTTAGCCTCATTTAACTTGATGAATGAGGCAAACCCTCTGACAATGGCTGAGATAGATAAAGACAGGGAGAGTGAACCCACAGGTGGAGAAGCATGACCCTGAATCAAAAGCAAGAACGAGTCTGCAGAGGCAGCTGGAGCTTGGTGGCGTGCTAAGCCCTCATTAGGGAGCAATTTCCTCGCCAAGACTGAATGTACAGTCCGCCTCTCTCTCTCTCTCTCTGCCTTAAAGGACTTCCAGGCAAAGCAAAGTGATACTAATTGTGTGGTCTTCCCCATGACAAAGCTGCTGACATTTCAGATGCCAAAGACTGCTATAAGCAATGTGCTAAGAGAAGCAGGCTTAGTATGCATATTCACAGTAAAAACACTGCACACATTCATGTTCTTTCTCATGATGGTTCTTCTCCTTGACATATTAGGGACGAATTGAACTCTAAGGAACCTGTAATTTCTGATACTGTTATGTGTCTGGAGGAACAGCAGACTGCAACTGCTTAGAACTGGTGATGGTGATGGTGGTGGTGATGATGATGGTGGTGGTGGTGGTGGTGGTGGTGGTGGTGGTGGTGGTGGTGGTGGTGATGGTGTGTGTGTGCATGTGCCTGGGTGAGGAGCTGAAATGTCAAGTTTGGGGGCCACTCCTTCAGCACTATCAACAGTTTAAATTTTATGAGACTGTGTCTGTCCCTGACCTGGTACTCCCTGTGAAGGTGAAACTAGCTCACCAGGAAGTTCCAAAGACTAAACTTAGATCCATGCCTTTGTGAGGCAAGCGCTTTACTGAGAGAGCCATTTTCTCAGCTCAGAATTGCCCTTTTGGAGAAGGACATGTTCTAGATGAGAACAGGCGCAATACTATTTATAAGTTCATTCTGATAACTTTCAGTCCCTCATGGCATTAGAAAGCACCACCTTGCTCTCTAATAATTCTTTTAAGTTTGTGGACCAGGAAACAAAAGATAAGTGTTTGCTGGGTTGCCTTGGAAACCTGCAGATCAAAAGAGTGACAGCATAACCAAAGTCACTTCCTCTATTCACCCATCTTCCTATGGGTTTCCTCTGTCCTTTTCTTTGGGTTCTCATATCTGGCTTAAGAAACTTTTTTATGATTATTTTAGTGTTCTCCCTCCCTGTCACACTTTCTTTCCTGTCCCCATGTTCCTTTTGCCCCTCCCCATGATAGACCTAAAAGTCAATCTATGTCCCTCCATGTTGACAGTAGAGGGAAGCTTCTCATATGGATCACTAGTTTTTATTTGCTCAGAATTCATTGGCTCTTGGGAAAGCATCACTCCTTTCTAACACTGTTATAAGAAATGAAGAGAAGTATATTAAATTTGCTGGATGTGTGCATATTTGTAATTCCAAGAGAAGATTAAGAAATACGGAGGACTGTGAAGACAAAGGGGGTGTAGCTGTCTGTCTTGCCTTGTGTACAGTGTATACAGTGCTAAGAGTAACACTGAATATCTGCAAACTGCACAAATATAACAATTTTTAAAAGATAAGAAATATGACAATCACGTATGTAATGTCTTCTAAGATCTATTAGCTTAATTAATAATTCTATTCTCAAATCATGAAACATATGCAGGAAGCAATTAATGACTCTAAATTATATATCTTAGTGGGTGTGTTATGTATGTGCATGTTTATGTATATAAGTACAGGATTATGTACACTGTGGAGCATGTGTTGTGATTACAGAATAATATCAGGTGTTCCTTCTCAACTTTCATCTCATTTGGAAAAAATAATTTTGGTTTTGGCTACTGTAATCATCAGACTAGTTATTCCTTGAACTTCTAGAGACTTTTATGTCTCTGTCTTCAAACTCATCATAGGAGCATTGGATTTTCATGTGCCTACTATCATGTCTGGCTTTGTGTAGGTTCTCAGGATTTAAACTTAGGTACTCATGCTTGCTAGTCAAGCGCTTTACTCACTGAGAAATATCTCCAGCCGCAAATCAGCATTTAAATCCATAGGAAAACTGAGAAGAAGTATTTCTGGGTTCTGAGGAAGGGTTATATGTAATGGCTTTTTCTATGCCCACTAAAAGAGCAACAGAGGTGTGTTCACTGATTGTACGTTTAGCTGGCAAATTTGCTGCAAGTAAATCTCTCTTAAGGAGACAGAATGAAATCGGGTATTTACTGTGTGCTTACAGTGGGTCAGAGCAAGGGGATTGTCCTGAACCTTTGATCCTGCTTTATAGAGAGTCCCGTGGATAGAAAATTGGCTGGTTTTCTAATTGATCCCCTGATATGAGCAGATGAGTATAACTCCATCACCTACGCCATCTCTAAAAGATGCAGCAGAGGTTAAATGCTCCTGCCCTTCCTATGAGATAGCTTCCATGGAGCTTCATTGTTCCTTTAATGAATTGTGAATCTTCTCTTTTGTAGTATTTCCATTAAATTACTTAAGATATTAATATCTGCTATAGCAATGTTAAATAGGAAAGGAAACGAGATGCCATATCAGTCTAAATAACTGTGGAATCCTATTGCTCAGGCAAGTTCTTATCATGTGTTGCCAGACATACCAACAAAGGCAAAGGTGGGTAAAAAAAAAAAAAAAAAACAACAAAAAAAACCAAATGATTATTTCCAATGGTGTTAATGTCATAGACAGCACCAAGCTTTACATTTTAATCTGACTACACGAAAGAAGATTTATTCGAGTTTACCATAGCACATTTATGCATATCCCAAAATCCTTCATAAAAACTATTGTGTTAAGACTGTAACTTTGATGTTCTTCCTCATTGTCTAATTTGTGAGATCATTGTAAAAAATTCATTTAGAAACAAAACAAAGCAAAAAAACAAACAAACAGCTAAAAGACAGCATTAGAGAGATACCCAGGACACCTAGCTCAAGTTGCTCAATGCAGTAAAAAGGAAGCAGCTTTGTTTCCCAGCCAACAGCACTTTGGGCAGCTTGACTTCTCCACTGATGTGATTCTGGTTAAACTGCTGCTGTTTTGCCATGAGCAAATAATGTAAGCTTGAAGGGGATTAAATGCACTGACTATTGGGAATACAGAGCCTACCAGCTGTCCGTTTGAATAACATCTGGACAGTGGGCTAAACTCCAGTCTTTGTTATTGAGGCCTGTCCACCATATAGAGAATTCCTTATCAGTGTTATATAATTTGCATTAACTTAAACCAATGTATAGCTTCTGCCTAGAACATCATGGACTCCTCCAAGTATACAGGTTGGATAATTGTTTACCAGGCCTGAAGGCATCAGCAGGTTATAGCCGATTATGACTTCTGGATGACTTGCTTCTTTGTTTTGTAGACTTAAGTGTTTCTGTCTGAGTAAGTACTTTTTGCTCAACCCTTCATTGTATCTTGCCCTGTGCAGGCTCTTGACCGCACTGGAGCCCAGAAGAAGGAAATTCATGCTGAAGCACAGTTAAACAGTTTTGCTGACATCCCCCTGCCAGGTTTCATTCACACAGAGTGAACTCCTGGAGTCTGAGCACCACTTGAGATTCAAACGCAAATGCAGACAGCACACTCTCATGAGAACTGGCACTAGGGAAAAAAACTTTGTCAAAACAGGTTTGGCACTGAAGCATCAAGTGTTTGCAGCACTCAGCACTTAGAAAAAGCTGACACCATTCTCCTATGACTCACGGGACAACCCGAAGGGAAAATGTCAGATGCACTCACTCCTCTTAGGAGCTGTGTGATTTCAACCTCGAAGTCTCTAAGTGATCTGTTTTTTCCTCAGTATGGCTTTTCTTTAACAGGGATGGGCATCTTTGCCAGTCCTCCTTAGAATTGGAGCATGCAGTTTGAAACTGCATAGTTGTTTGAATTTCAAAGGAGATTACAGATGTGATTCATGTGTCCTGGTTCATCTCTTAAAAATGTAATTGTACAAATGAAAACTTTCAAAGCATCCTATGAACATATGAAATAGCAACAAGTCCATTCTCAATCACCAAGATGTCTGTATGGTGCCTTCGTGGTTGCAAATGAAAGTGTAGTTGATCCTCTGCTTTCTGTCTGTGATTCAGACTAAAGCTGAGAATGTTCAACTTTCTGTTACATACATCAAATTTAAGCTCCCTTTAGGTACTTCTTAACTATTCACCATCTACTCTATTTTCATGTTCATAGTCTACTACACTTCCCACTTTTGCTGCATCAAATTGGCAAACTAGAATTATTTGCTCTGAGAAAAAAATTTCTATCAGTAAGTTCTGGAGTTTTATCATGATGTGAATAAATTTTCTGAATAATATGGAAACGAAACAAGAATAGATTTCCCAGGCACTATTCTCTTGCTCTCTTATTTTGTCCACAACAGTTTAGCATCATTTTCTCTCCTTAAGCAAAAAATTCTTCAGTAGAGAGAAAGTCGTGGTTTTATGTGTCACCTGGCAATACGTGGAATCATCTGAGAAGGGAGTCTTAGCTGAGGAATTACACAGATTAAATCAGTCTATGAACATATATCTGTGGGGGCATTATCCGGATTGCCGATGGATATAGGATTCCCCAGCCCAGTCTGGGTGGCCTTGTTCTCTGGGACACAGCCTGAGTTATATCAGGAAGCTAACAAAGCATGATCCTGAGCAAGTGAGCCAGCAAGGGATTTCCTGCATGGTTCTTGCTTTAGCTCTTTAGCTGCGAAGTAAGTTTGTTGGTCAAAGGTAATGCTGTGTAGAATAGCAAGAAGCTCCATCTTCAGGTTCCTGCCTTTGCGCCCCTGCTCTGGCTCACTCAATGAGAGGTCTGAAAGTGTAAGTCAAGGTCTTTCATTGCTCTGTTGCTCTTGGTCATACAGTTTCACTACAGCAACTTTAGAACTGAAAAATTGAACAGGATCTCTTTTTTATAAAGTACATCTTCATTTTATTTTCCAATGACAAGGTAAGAGTTTTTTGCATGTATAATTTACAGCAAGTTCTTTTGGTCATTGAATGCATCAATGTAGTAATAGGAGCCGTGGGCTGCGTCCCCAGCACCCCGACCGCCTGCCCGGCTAGCTTATGCCCGAAATAA
>NW_004949098.1:3212344-3217182 GCF_000317375.1 Microtus ochrogaster
AGGCGTCTGCCCCTGAGAGGAGAGCTGTCGAGTCTCTGAGCTCACTTCCTCTTCCTCCCAGCGTCTGCTCCTCCCACCTATGTTCTAACCTATCAGGTCAAGCAGCTTCTTTATTTAATCAACCAATGACCTTCCTCCATCACATCAAGAAAAGGATAAATCAAGATTGATAGCGTAAGCATGAGCTCATACTCTCACTATTACTTTTAATGAAAACTTTCAAAATTTACCCTCTTAGTTAATCTCAGAAAACCCATTATTGAACAATCACTTTAATACACAATAAGTTGCTTGAATTCACTCCTACCAACCAATGTAAATTTTACATTATTTGTATTCTGTCTTTTTATTATCCAAAATTCCTGTCTCTCATGCCTATTTTTTATTCTTTTCTTTATAGTTCAATTTTTGAGTGATGTACATATAAGTAAAGTTGTATTGTCTTGTGTTTCCAAGCCTGTGTTACATCACAGATCACAAGTCCCCAGGTTGCCCAGCCTAATCAAAACTAGTTGGGTTTTCTTCATATTCAAAGGAAGAGTAAAATTCTGTCATATGTATTACATAAATCATGTTTTATTTATCAATTTTCCAACCAATGGACACAGGTATATTCCATTTTTTGGTTACTGATAATTGCATTGTAATGGGCATGAGAGATTTGACACATTGTTCTCATGAAGAGCAACATTCTTCAGGATCTTGAATAAAGTCATATGTTTATTCCCGTATTGTATCTGTAAAAGTGACTGAGGCTTCTAGAAGCACTTACTAAAGAACATTGGCTAACTGAGTAACTGGGCACATTTACTTTCCAGAAAGAGATTCACCATCTAAAGTCTTCTCTATGGGCAGCTTCCTAATTGCAGACTGACCGTATGCTGAAGACGTAAAAAGAGATGTTAGCTCATTTTTCTCACAATGTGACCGCAAGAAAACAACAGTGAAAAAGAATTGATGAACTGCACATTAGCTTTCATCCTTAGTGCTTTCTCTAAGATGATTTGTCAACCTCCAGAATAAGTAACAGATAATTTTTCGATCACAGTCATGAGAAAAAGTAACCTATCACAGCACAAGCAGAAAGAGAAAAAGTTAGTCACATATTTTAGGCATGAAGGTCATTAACAAATAATCTTTCAAGTTTTTCCTAAGCACTACTTGCTAAAAATTTATTTTTTAAATTTTATTTTATGAATACAGTTCGCTTGTATGTATACATGTTCACCATGTGAGTTGTTGTTGTTACCCTCAGAGCCAGCAAAGGATCCTGGATCCCCTGAGGCTGGAGTCTGGTGCGAGTTGCCATTTGTAGTCTCTGAGAATGGAAATTGGATCTGCTACCAGAGCAGGAAATGCTCTTAACCACTGAGTAACCTCCCTACTATAGTCACCACACTTTTCAAAGTTAAGGAAAAAACCATTAATTTTATATATTTGACCTAACCCATTACATTCATATATATATTGCTTTAATATATAACTACATTTTTTATTAAATCACCCATAAGATAATTCATACAATTTTTGTTTGAAATTCACATTAGGTTTTTTAAATCAAGCCTGCATTTTTAATTTTTTTCCTTACATTAAGACATTTGAATAGAGACCAGGTACATTAATGATCTCACATTGGGTAATACAGAATTTAAGGATGCATTCCTGTTATCAAATCTTATATACCTATGGGAATTGCTATAGGAGTCTATGCATGTTTTTTTTTTTTCTTTTTCGGTTTTTCGAGACAGGGTTTTTTTAGGAGCCTGTCTTGGAACTAGCTCTTATAGACCAGGCTGGCCTCAAATTCACAAAGATCTGCCTGCCTCTGCCTCCCGAGTGCTGGGAATAAAGGTGTGCGCCACCACCGCCGGGCTGAGTCTATGCAGGTTTAATTTCTGTCTTCAGTGTTGTGCATGGTCTCCGTGAAGCTCAGCTTTTGAAGGTGAAGATGATGGTTGAGAATGAAATGAAAGTTTGAAGCAGAAGGTAAAATTGCAGCTTACATATGATTACAGCTTTTCCAGTCTGGGCACCTTGACTCAGAACAGAGGCTGATGCTCTTTACCATGGACCTAACTTCCTCCATGGTACAGAATAGGCGTGTGCCAAAGGAAGAGACCTGTTGGGAGTTGAGAGAGCTCTCCACAACTACACAAAGACCTGGTAGATCAACACAGCAGGGAACGGATGACGGTTTCAGGTTCTGCACCAAATAGTTGTATTTTATTATTTTAAAATTGCATATGCAGAGGTGTATGTATGTGCATACAGGTGCCCCTACAGGCCACAAGATGGAGTCAGATTCCATGACGTTAGAGTTAAAGGCAGCTTTGAGCTGCCTGATATGGGTGCTGGGAGCCAAACTCAGGTCCTCTGCAAAAGTAGTATATGCTCTCTTAGTCACTGAGCCATCTCTCCAGGCCCTCTATCAAACTAAATAATAAACGATGGCTCTTGTTTTCTTTCTGTCTTCTAGTTTCCAGCAAAATGCTCTTGGTGGCTGATACAAACCCCGATCCCTATAGGAAATGAATCCTGGGAAATATAACTTTAGTTTAGCTAGATTGATGCAGTGTAACCACTCGGTAAATGGGTGGTGAGACTTACTTGGTGATTTCCAAATTCTGTCAAACTTGGAAATATCCTTCAGAAATATTGTCTCAATATTACAACACAGGGAACTGGAACAGATGTTCCAATGAAGCTTGCTGTATTGCATAACCCAGCTTTACATTGGGAAATTAATGCCTACCCAGATTATGTTGGTGTCTTTCTTTATTCTTGTAGTTCATTCCTTTTTTTCTTAAACCCAAGCTATAGACAGCAACTCTACATAATTGAAGTGCTAGGATGTTGAGAGATAAAAATAATCACACCTGCAAGGCTCAGGCAGGATTGATGAATGTTAGTTGGGCATGAAGTCAAAATTCTCCTCTTTTTTTCTTTTTAAAGAAAAGTAGCACAATCTTTACAGCTAAACGTGGCCTTACAAATGCTCAAACACCACACTGGGTGACTTTCATAATCATGTCTATGAAACAGTTTGGCCAAAACAGGAATCTGTTTTCAGAGATCTAACAGAATATAACTCAAAGAAAGCCTGGAGCAATGGTTCAGCAGTTAAGAGCAATTGCTCTTGCAAAGGATCTGGCTTTCCTTCCCTGAACCCACATGGTTTCTCACAAACATCTGTAATTCCATTACCAGGAATTCTAATGCCATCTTCTGACCTCTGTGGGTACCAGGCATGTATATGGTAAACATATATACATATACAGGAAGCATTCTTACACATAAAAACGTAAATTTAGCTGAGTGGTGGTGGCATATACCTTTAATCCCAGCATTCGGGAGGCAGAGGCAGGTGGATCTTTGTGAGTTCGAGGCCAGCCTGGTCTCTATAGAGTGAATTCCAGGACAGGTTCCAAAGCTACACAGAGAAATCCTATCTTGAAAAACAAAACAAGTTAATTTAAAGAGATTACTAACTCAATAAAAGACACATACTTATTTGCAATTGCTTCCACTATGTACGGTATACCTAGAGAAAGAGTAGTTGTCATTAAATAACTAAGAGTCTGACATATCCATAATAAACACAGGATAAATATTGGAAAGATCTTTTATTCTTAATTGCCACATAATAAAGAATATAACACTATAAATATATAAATAATACCATGAAAGAATGACCGAGTGGATAAATGACCATCTCCACATTTTCCATAGTTCTTTTATTTCCTAAGTTTCCTCAAAGCTTTTCCTCTGTAACTACTCAGTCAACTTTGTTTTCACCCTGATGGTGAAAAGTGGAACCACACAGAGCCCCTGAGACAGATGTCCAGGATGTGTCTGGGCCTTGATCCTGATTTGTTTCTCCTGCTTCTACAGGTTGTCTGCGCAAGGAAAAGCCAGAAAAAGCATGTTCCTGTTTCTTTCTAGCAACAAAGAAGGGTGTCACAGTCCAACCACCTTGCCTATGAGATCCATCCTAAGAAAAATGCAGCCTTGAAATGAACTTCACAGAGAAGTCACTACAAAAGTTAAGTGCTCAAGGAAAGTTCTAGACTATGAAGTAAGGGCTACTGAAATGGCTCAGAGGCTTAAAGACACTTTCTTCGAAGCCTGACTACACAAGCTCCATCCCTTCTGGTGTCAAGTTACATGCTGATCTGTAGGCCTATATCCTTGCTGGTGGATGTGTGTACACAAAGACACACAAGCACATACACACTCACACACACACACACACACACAAATACATAATAAAATGTAACAATTATTTTTTTTTTGTTTGTTTGTTAGTTTTCTAAGTGAAGTGACAGGTAGCGGCAAGAATATCTGAAGTTCCAGGTAATTTTTAGTCTCCAGGGTTGGAGCCAGCCTGGGCTACACACGTCTCTGTCTCAAAAACTCAAAACAAGTAAATGAACAAACAATAAAAGTGTCGTGACTAGGATATCAGTGACAATGGAATTCCTAAAATAAGATAATCAGGGACCCAGATTCTGTCCCATGGTCATAGGGCTGTGACCAACTTTAAAGCCTTTGAGAAGAAAAATCTTCCCTCCACATCCACAGACTTTGTAGACAGAAGAACTGAAGGTAAATCAATACAGAGGGGGTGGAGTCAAATACAAAAGCATTCGGTTTAACCCACAGTATGATGAAATTCACTGTCAAGTGGGTCTGAGCACCGTGGCTTTGCTATGTTCACACTTTTCATTTGCCCTTGCTGATGATTGATGATCTAGTTTACGGATGGCAGGATGGCAGGCTTTTCTCTCTCTCTCTCTCTCTCTCTCTCTCTCTCTCTCTCTCTCTCTCTCTCTCTCTCT
>NW_004949098.1:3217282-3233474 GCF_000317375.1 Microtus ochrogaster
CTCTCTCTCTCTCTCTCTCTCTCTCTCTCCCCCTCCCTCTCTTTCTTGTTTTGTTTTTTGACACAGGGTTTCTCTGTAGCTTTGGAGCCTGTCTTAGAACTAGCTCTTGCAGACCAGGCTGGTCTCAAACTCATAGAGATCCGCCTGCCTCTGCCGCCCAAGAGTGCTGAGATTAAAGGCGTGCGCCACCACTGCCAGCTCACCCATTATCTCTTCATGGATGTCCTCTGATTCTCCCTCAATAGGTGTTGAACAAGAAAGGTTAGAAACACTCTTTTTAAGAGAATATGAACAGTGAATGAGCAGGAAAAGCTCGTCTGCCTACTAATGCAGGAAGTACCTAAAGACACACACACACACACACACACACACACACACACTTGAGAACTGCAGCTTCCACTGAACGAGAGTCAGCAAGGCTAATTCTGTGATTAGAACTTCGATGATTGTGGAGAGTTTGAAATGTGGCTTGACCAGGGCCCAACTCTTTTGACTATTTTTAGCCCCATAACAAGCCATTTATTGTCCTCCTCTGTATGTGACCTATCAGATTTGTGACCATTAATTAAGTCATCTAAATTATCTGTAACATATAAACACTAATAATATGGTCAAATGACACTGAGGCTAATTATAGAGGCCCTTGTTTTTCATGTATGTGAGACTTCTCCCAGTGCATTAGAAGTATCTTGAGTCACAGCTATTCTTCTCTTTTACCTATAGAAACTTTATAAAACTGTTAAACACATCAGAACATAGAATTTGGGGAGATCTAAATCTCTGTTTGGGGACAAAGCTCCTTGAGCGTGTGTGGTAGTAACACGTTTTCCAAGCGGAGAGAATGGGTCAGCATAAGAAAGACATAAGGGGATGTTCTCCTGGCTTCGTATGGCCTGGTGAGCATGGCTTCCAGGCCAGTGGGTCTCACCAGCTACAAGAAGGCTCCACTTGTACCAGGATCAGACAACACCAGGCTGGAGGACTATCAACTTCCTCCCAACAGAGTCTGAGTTACCTCTCTCCCCTCAGGCTGTTTCTGAAGAAAGCCAGCAAGTTTGGCCTCTGCAAATGCAAATCTGCATTCCCCTACAGAGGCCCCTGCTCAGATGATAAATAGAGGCCTTGAAGTGTTTCCTCCAGCAAATTACATATTAGAATTACACTTTCTATTTCTGGGATCTCCAGTTTCTCACCTATTGCCTTGCTCAACATTTGCAGCCTCTGGCTGCAGAAACTGATTAGGCAGCAAGGCCAATTGGAAATCCAAAATGATACTTTATTGACTTTTTTTTTTTTTAATAAAAGAAAAGTAGCCAGAAAAGAGACTTGTAGTCACACTCTCTCCTTGACTTTTGTTAGGGGCATATCTTGGTTTCTTTATTTCATAGGGACAAACCAGGGTTACCCCTGATTCCTTTCAATTGCACTCAGCTGAAACCTATCAGTTGTGACTTGTTTTAAAGGCATAAGTAAAGAAGCAACAGAGAGCTTGGTGCTTGATATCCCTCACTGCCACGGAAAGAGGACACTGGTCATCATAGAGGAGAGACAGGTGGGGTCCAGAAAAGAAGAGAGGCAGGGCATTGTAACAAACATTTTCTGTTGTACTCAGTCACGACAGAGTTAAATTATGTCTCCTTGTACTTTGGAATGACTAACTGTAGGCTGAAATCCCAATTATAAAGCAAACAGTGTGTTTACTTCTTTTTTCTCTTTTACTTAAAAAAATACCTTTTAGTCCATATTACTTATTTTGTTGGGAGTGGGGAGTGAAGGCACACATGTAGATGTTAGAGGGAAGTAGGCAGGTGCTGGTTCTCTCCTTCCACCCTGTGCTGGGATCACACTCAGGCCATCTGCTGCCTTTATCTCCTGAGTCCTCTTTCCAGCCCATGTTGACCCCTTTATGCATCTTTCCTGTCTGAGTTTGAAGAAGATTTCAAAGATTCTTTTCTTCTTACTATAGCTTCTCCAGCACCTCCACCAACTCTTAAGATGCAAATATAGGTGAAGGGAACATTTTTCTAATGCTAAATAAAAGTAGGGCCTACATCTGACATGTGTTTGTGTATCTCCCAGAGAGAAGAAAATTTCTATATGTGTCAATAAAAAAAAAATAAAAAAATTTCTATATGTGTGGGGTATTTCATCAGATCTAGTCATCGTCATAAAAGATGTAAACAAAATATATTTGTTTAAATATCTTCTCCCTTCCTGCTTTTCTCCTTGTGATCCAGGATTAATATTCAAGTGTAACTAATAGGACAGATAAAAAAAATCACTGGCTATTAAAGATAAGTTTTTAGAATATTTATAATTAATTTAATGATTAATTAATTCAGCTTTCACACATTTTAACATATATAGATGCCATACACTTGTGCTTAGCATGGTTTTACAGCCACAAAACAGTATATATTAGGAAATATATGTAAAAATGTGTTAGGGCTGGAGAGGTTGCTCAGCGGGTAACAACTCTTGCCTTTTTCTGGAAAACTGGAGTTCATTTCTCAGCACCCACATCAGGAGACTTACAACCACCCATAACTTCAGATCTGACACAATCTTCTTGTCTATAGAGACATCTGTACTCACGTAAACACACACACACACACACACACACACACACACACACACACACACAATTCACATGAATAAGACAATGAGCCTTAAAATTAAATAAAAGGACAAGATGAGTTGAAAATAGATAAGATGTGACACAATAGTCATATGACACTTTCATATGAAATGATGGTTTGTGTAGAATTGGGATAAATAATCCATGGGTAAATTTAAATGACTTATTTACAGATGATCCAGGGATTAGTTAGTGGGAAATATTTAAAAGCGAGGGGTGCACCCACACACTAAGACAATGGGAATGTTCTATCAGGAACTCACCAAGGCCAGCTGGCCTGAATCTGAAAAAGCCTGGGATAAAACAGGATTGCTGAACATAGTGGACAATGAGGACTACTGAGAACTCAAGAACAATGGCAATGGGTTTCTGATCCTATTGCATGTACTGGCTTTGGGGGAGCTTAGGCAGTTTGGATGCTCACCTTAATAGACCTGGATGGAGGTGGGGGTTCCTTGGACTTCCCACAGGGCTGACGAGGGAGGGGGACTTGATTGGGGGAGGGGGAGGGAAATGGGAGGTGGTGGCGGGGAAGAGACAGAAATCTTTAATAAATAAATAAATTTAAAAAAAAAGAATTTACTTGCACTTGATGGTTTTGAAATATAATTTTCATTTCAAACATTTATTTCTGTGATATGATAAAAAAAAGGTTCCCTTAAAAATGATTTGTTTTCTTTGTACAAATGCCCATTTCACCTAGCAGTAGGCTCCAACCTCTGCATGGCTTTTGCTTTGTGCCTTAGCACTTTCTCTCACTGTGAGCAGGTGACTGTTGAGCAGGAAGATTCTTTGATTCCAGAAGGACCCCTGAGGGATCTTTCCCTTGTTTGTGACTGGGGCTTTTCCATTTGCATTCTTTTGAAGAACAAAAAAGCTTCTGGAGAACCTTCCTGACTGCTCTGCTGTGTGAAGACCTCCATGGAGGATGGCTATTCTTGGGTGTATGTGGAGGTCCGGGAGGGCTTTACGCATGCACGTGCAAAGGTGAGGACACCTGCATGTGTGTGTATGTTTGTGGTGTGAACAAAGAACAGGAATACATACTAAATTTTGTTCTCAGTTGCTTCCATTGTGTTGGGTATAGGTTCTCTCACTGAGTCTGGAATTTACCAAACAGGTAAACCTGCTGCCCTGCAAGCCCCTGAGAATCCCCTTTGTATCTCCCCTTGCCAGGTTTGCAATGCCTGGCATTCACCTGGATTCCAGTTGTCACAACATTTGTTCCTCATGTTTTCAACCTGTACTAACCGAACCATCTCCCCAGCCCCTTGATTCAGACTTCTCTCTTCTGGTACCCCCTCTATTCCTTAGGGAAATGATTACATTCCTGCCAATTTCTAGACTCACTAGACTTTGATTGTCTTAAGGGAAGCATACTTTGTCTTTCTTTGACTTAAATTGTAAATTGCTAACAATTCAAATGAAATTAGGAGAACTCAATTTTAGAGCAGAGTTTAAAGTCAATGAAGGACTCATCCTTGATGAAGTTCACAACCTATAATTTGCCTACAAACAAATGGAATGCCTACTATATCTTGTTTTTGTAACAACAAACCTTTAAGACTTGTAGAACATATCACTATTGTATTTTAATTTAAGAACATGTTTATAGTCGAATATGCTCTAGTATAACTTCGTGGTTTGTTTGGGGCTTTTAGGGGTATCTGGTTTGGGATAGTATGTTGTGTGTGATGGTGTGTGTCTAGGTGTGCATTGTGATGGATGTGTGTGCATACGTGAGTGCTGCCTATGTGTGTATAATGAGTCTAAAGGGCAATGTAGGAGTAGGGTCTTCATCTTCACTCTTATTTTCTTGAGACAGGGACTCACATTGACTCTGAAGCTTGCTGGTTCAGCTTTGATGGCTGGTCAGTAAGGTTCTAGAATCCATCTGCTCTTCTCTTTCCCTAGTGATAAGATTATTGTCACTCAGTGCTGTGCCTGTCTTTTCCACTGGATATCAGAGATTCAAAATCAGGCTATTGTTTGCACACAGCAAATACTCTTTCTCGCTAAGTTATAGTCAGACCTCCCATAACTTAAAAAAAATAAATCTCCATATTTCTACCTAGCCTTTCTTCTATAGCTCTAAATAAAATATAGAGTAATACTGAAACAGAAATATAGTGAACTTACAACTCCAATCTCAAATATATCCAGGAAGATATCGAACAGACTGTTTGTTGCATGGAGCTGTATAAAAACCCAATAACTAGGATAATGAAACCAGATTTTAGACTTGTTATAGAAAGTCAGAATATAGCTTCCCTAGCAAATAGAATATAATGATTGCTAGAAAATGGGGTATATTCAATATTCAAAGAAACAAGTCTTCAAATTATATTGAAAATGCTGGTGGTGCAAGTCTTTAATCCCAGTACTAGTGAAGCAGAGACAGGTAACTCTCTGCTGTTTAAGCTCTACATTAATAACTTCTTGGAAAGACAGTACTATGTGGAGTGGCTGTCTCAAAAAATGTATATAGAAAAGACATATCCTTAGGGCCTTCTCTGGCATATGATACCTATGACAGTCAGTACCTGCTAACTCTGCTCAGGAACAAATGTAGATAAAGTCAAATTCCAGTTTCTGAAATTCCCAAGGCAATTGTAAGAGACACAAATTTAGTTATAATAATAGATTATTACATCAATGTTCTCATTACGCAGCAGTAGATAAAGAAGACCAGGAAATTTTATTAGTAATAAGGTTTTAATGAGATTTTTAAAAATCTTTAAAAGAAGTAGTGATTTCCTTGGAGAGAAAATGCTAGAGAAGTGACAAGGAGGCCATTGGTGAGGCTTGAGGAATGACAGCAAGAATTCAGGTGAGGCTGAGAAAGAAGAGAAGTGATGTTGAATCAAATGACGCTCATTGGGTCTTTTTTCTTGTCGATACTGAATTATTGGCAAATCCACATTCTGAGTGACTTGAGCAACATGAAACAATTCTGTTTCTATGGAGAGTTTTAGCTGGATATTGACATTTACTTCTTGTTGCTCTGTCTGTACAGATAGAGGAAGCTAAAGGATGTTTGGCATAAAATCTCAGCTTTACAAGGTATTATATGGGTAGGGTTAGTATAAGGTTCACAAGCAGTATTGGAAAACATACAGTGATACAGAATTTAGTCTGAAAGAAAAATATCTTATCTAGTCTCCCACCCTGAAAAGCTCCTCAGTTTACAGAATAGCTTCATGGTATGAATTATGCCTACCACTTCAGTTAGACCCTTGTTCAATACTAAAGAATGATTACAGACATATTTAGTACATCCCTGAGCTGCTCAGAATATTAAAGTTATGACTTCCCTTTATTCATACTTTAAAAGACAGATGCCAATTTCACAGTATTCTACTCTGCTGATATAATACAAGCATGAACTATAAACACACCTTGTCTACAACATTTTTAACAGATTAAAATTTGGAATCAGTGGGAGGTAGTTCAGCATGGAAAAGAACTTTCAGAAACATGATTTTCTGACTTGATGTAGGCCAAGATGAAAATCTGCAGCACTGGTCATTTCTCACATGAAAGAAATTGTCTTAACTCTTTGTCTAGGAGGTTCCAGTGCAGATATCCCTGACCTGAGTCACCCTTACATGTTGAGATAAGATGAGGTAGAAGCTGTTTTACGTGGGTCATGAGCCTCTGGAATATCCAAGGTACACAAAATGAGCTGCAAACAAGATGTTCTGCAGAAATGGTGTAGGAATGAATACATCATAATGAATGTGACATTTTGATTAAGATAGTGGAGTTGTTTGGAGGTTGTGAGTATACCTTATAGATGAGAACATTTACTCTTTTGTATTGTTTGAGAATTTCATATACAAATATGAAATATTTGGACCAAATCCAGCTTTCTCTCGTCCTTTCTAAATCCTGCCAGTGCCTGCCCCATATTACCCTTCCCAACATCATGCACTTTTAAATTAAGGCTCCTGAATCCACTCAGCATGACCATCATATACACAGATGTAGGACCATCTTCTGGAGGATGGGCATGAGAGGTGAGATCCCTGAAGAAAACTGATACTCTCTTTCCTTCAGCAGTCATCAGTTGCAAGTAGGTCCTCATCTAGGTGTAGGACTTCATGAATCCCACCATAGTCCATGCTGAAATTTTGCTGACTTAATGCTGTATGGGTGGTATGCATATCGTCCTAAGTGAGTTCATGTGAGAAAGAGCCCTGTCGTGTTTGGAAAACACTGCTTCTTGGCAGTTTTCCACTACTTCTTGTTCTTCCGTCTTTCTGTCACCTCTTCTGTGATAATCTCTAAACTCAAGGTGCAGAACCTCTGATATATAGAGAACACTGAGTAGTGAGGCTAAGAAGCATTTTAAGATAGTGTTCCATCCATGGTCTACAGTGAATCACTCCACCCAGCGATTGTTCATCAAGGTGATACTTTTTCACATGATTTTATCTAACACTTGGGCCAGAGGGGTCTCACAAACCATGCCACAAGCAACGGCATGATAAGTGACTGAATCTTTAGGGTTGCCAGTTGCTGCTGTGTGAAGAAGTAAAAGTAAACCCCTTTACTGAGAAAAAAGACCACATGGGGAGGAACGGCTCAATAATGTCAACTGAGCCCATGAAACCTAGCCTTCAACAAAACTGGCATTGGAAGAGCATCATGAGTTTTATAAATAACTTAAATGATATTAGTAGAAGAGACCTATTCAAATAAAGAATAATACTGTTAGCCGGGAGGTGGTGGCTCATGCCTTTAATCCCAGCACTCGGGAGGCAGAGGCAGGCGGATCTCTGTGAGTTCGAGACCAGCCTGGTCGGCAGAGCTAGATTCAGGACAGGCTCCAAAGCCACAGAGAAACCCTGTCTCGAAAAACGAAAAAAAAAATAAAATAAAATAAAAGAATAATACTGTTTTGTTGATTATTGAGGTTTCCAATTTTTCAAGAAGTCATATAGCAATAAGTAGTAAAGATAAAATGAATATCAATTAAAAATTAGTTAATAATTGTGTGTGGTATGTATATAGATGTTCATGTGGGTGTGTGCATACATATGTGTACTTAAGTATAGGTGAATACTTGTCCCCATACATATTTAAGTCAGAGGTCACATTGCAGTATCTTTCTTAATTCCACTCTTGCTTATTGTTTTGACAGTGGTTGCGATAGTGCTGAATCTTAAGATTATGAAATTGAGCGGTCTGGCCAGCATGCTCCAGAGAGTCATCTGGCTTCTCACTAACCCATATCTAGGTTACAGATAACTGTCACCAGGCCCAGTTTGTATAAAGGTGCCAGGGATCCAAAGTCAAGATCAAAGTCCAAAATCAAAATCCAAGATCCAAGTCTCATGGTTATTTGGCGATCACTTAACCAACTAAATTATCTCCAACTCTGTTATATTTTTAACTATATGTTCAAAGCAGGTAGTATGAGTTTATTCAGATATATCCTGTGTTTATTGCCAAAATCACAATGATTACAATGTTTTTCACACTCATTGTTAGATTTGTAAGCCCCAAGGTTTGGTCACCTCATAAACAAGTTTTGGTTTGGGGATACCATTTTCAACATTCCAAGCCTGTCCTCTACTGAGTTTGAGGCTCATAGATTGCACAGAAAAGTTCTGCCACGTGATACCTTTCCTTCTGTGCTTAGTCTATATCCATCCTAAATAAATCAAGAATGTCTAACATCCTGGTTCACAAATGTCTGCTATTAGTTGTAAGGACAATATACAGATAATAATATCAAAGTTCTGACAAAAAGGAAAGGGGGAGTCACAAGAAAAATAAAGAAGAGAAGAAATAATACAGCAGCATAAACAAAGCATAAAAAAAACCCACATTTTTTCTGTTGCTGTGAAAAAGCAAGAAAACCCTCGCCCACTGCTGTTTGCACTGAATTTTGTGGAGACTAGTAAAGCTACTTTACTACATATTTTCCCATGTGAGAATGGGACCCTGTGTGCAAATCACTGTGAAGGAAAAATATTCAGTTTCTACATTCATAAGGGTGGGTAATAATGTTATTTAACTGAGAAGACAATGATAAACACTGTGGAGTTTACACCATTGTTGGGTGCTGAGACAAATGGGCAGGATTCACTCTTGTTACAAATGCAGTAAGGCCTTTGATGGCTAATGTAAACTGGATAAAGTTTTACTTAAATTTTTAGCTGCTTAACAATATGAGAAGTTGGTTCCCAGATTTGTTCCAATTATTTGAAAATGTATTATTTCAAGTCACTCACATCGTTTATATTTCCACATTTATTCACTTATCTGGGGGTTTTGTGTGTATGTGTGGGGAACATGTGCAAACCACAGCACATGCATGTAGGCCAGGGGACATTTGCTACCATCATTTCCTTCATTCCACTGTGTAGTTCCTGGGACCTAATCCCAAGTCATAAGGCAAGGCATAAAGAGCCTTTACTGTTAAACCATTTCAGTGACTGTATATTTCTGCATTTTAAGCTATGATAAAAAATATTTACCCTTCCATAATAACTGAAAGTTTGTATCACTTACACAGAAATTTTAAATCCTAACAAACTGTGAGATATATAAACGCTTTATTTCACTTCCTAAGCACTTGATCCCTGAATAAATCATAAATATTGTCTCACAAAACTATTTTGAGTACTTGTGGTATGTTACTAGTAATCCTTTCAAATAATTCTTTTGAAATCAGTTGGTTTATGCCTGCAAGATTCAATGCTCCTCTTGTGCTGTTTATAACAGAGCTAATCTTTGCTCCTTGAATAATATCAATAGGTATTTTTATCCTTAAGGACTCTATAGAAAGTCTTAGAAGAGGTCTCCTCTGAGCATAGATGTAAGGGAAGTATTGCTTGTCCCCAGCTTCTAATCCAATGAGCAATTATCTCCCCTTGTTCCCAGCACACAGTAGAAAGAAACGGAAACGTGCTTTATCCCCCTCCTTCCCCACTCTCGCCTGTTTGTTCCTGTTTCCAGCATTGCAAATCTATGCTGTTTTGTTCCCTTAAATCCAGAATGCAAGTAAATTGTCAGTATTTTAACACTCATGTATTTCATAGTGTGAACATTACTGGCTTCACACAAGAAGACTACTTTCTGTTTTCAGCAACTCGAGACTGAGAAGATAGAGGAAGTCAGAGGCTAGACAGCAGCTTAAAACCCTGGGGATGCAGACTTAGAGCTGATGAAGAAGACCCGAATGAGGAACATAATGTCATGAAGGCTTGAACAATCCCACCCTCTCATCTTTCTGTAGGGGTTATTTTGTCAACAAACAACCCCGTAGTCCATCAGAAGACTCTAAATTAGGTCAGTGTTCAAAAACCATAGAAAGTCACCTGTGGGACTTGGTTGCCTAGTAAATCAGCATATACAGCCCTGAAAAAATGGATACATAACTCCCGGATAAATTAGGTATTACAAAAGTTTGTTTTCTTGGGATTAGGGTTCTCCACATCTCTTCTTTGGCATATGTTTCATATTGACCACTCTGAGAAAAAGAAATCTGCTCTGAAGAGGTTTTGTCCCTCCCCTCCCCTCCCCTCCCCTTCCTTTTCCTTTTCAGGCATTTTTCCTACAACACTAGGACAATTATCCCAGAAACCTAAGAATGTAGAAGGAATGGTCTCTTGATTTATAGAATAATCAAGTTCAAGATTTTATAGATTTGAAAAAAGGAATCTACTTCCAGGAATCATCCTTGTCAAATGCATTAACCAAAATCTAAACTATCAGAATAATTTATAATGACATTTTAAAATACTCTAAGTGTTTGTGATTATTATAATCAAATCAATGTCATGAGAATATTCTACATATCTCTAAAATTTTATACAGTAAAATCTTTCTTCAAATCTTGAAAAGAAGTTTACGATCTTGAATAAATCATAATTTTAAATAAAATATGCATTATCACCAATATTTATATACAAATGCTTATATTATCCAAAATGCCCTTTTAAATGTTATTGTCTGAAATAAAATCATATTATTTAGGAAAATAACAATATTGGAATGTAGAGATATTCAAATTCAAAAATTTTGATTTTAATATTTGTACATACTATACAAATAATTGCTTAAGATATTCACTAACAGCAGGGCGGTGGTGGCACATGGCTTTAATCCCAGCACTTGGGAGGCACAGGCAGGCTGATCTCTGTGAGTTCGAGACCAGCCTGGTCTACAAGAGCTAGTTCAGGACAGGCTCCAAAACCACAGAGAAACCCTGTCTCGAAAAAAACCAAAAAAAACCAAAAAAAAAAAAAAGATATTCACTAACATTTAGTGGAATATTCTGTAAAACATGGTCTTTTCAAGGAAATAAAAACAGGATAGACTAAAAAAAAAATATTTCTTTCCTTAGTTACAGTTCTCCTACATATTGTGAACTGTCTGGTTCCTTCTTTCAGTGTTATGATGTCTGCCACAGCACAAGACTGTATTGTGACTAGGATAGTTCTCACAGTACTCCATCTCTTCTGTCCTGATTGTTCTTTGGGTCAAGATGTGACTGTCAACAAGACTAGATTTTGAATGACCTTGGGGAGACACCTTCAGACATGTCTGTGATGTTGTTTCCTATGATATACAGGTATAGCACTGTTCCAGGGTGTGGAGTTCAAGATAGAAAAAAAACCAGGAAAGCAAGTTTTTATCTTTCTCTGCTAATGAGGCCAACTGTATCATGCCCCTTCCAACATGTGTTAGCTCTATTCAGTCTTAAACCATGGGCCAAAACACACCTTTTATTCTCTAACTTGCTTTTATAAGATATATTGTCATAGCACTGTGAGAATTAGTGAGAATGTTCCTTCTTGCTTTTCTGGTAAATTATTTATGGCTCATCTCCAGAGCTAGATATGAAGATGCTTTGTTGACCCAGAAAATGTAAGGTCATCTCCTTTTATTCCCATGTCCCCTTATAACAAAGAAAATGTTAGGTGAGTGCAAGACTCAATTTTTGATGGGAAATAGAAACTTTAATCTGAACACTGCTTTTTAAGGTTACAAAGTTTGAGGAGATGTATAGAATTTAGAAAGTAACTAATATGTGATATTTAAAAATAGCCTAAGTACTAGAGTAGATGGTCACAGCATGCTGAAATTAATTTGCAGTGCATGCGTGCATCAGTGCATTAAAGGGTAAGAAGCAGCGACGTGCAGCTGATCTTTCTCCCCAGGTGTGATCAGAGGAGAAAACATGGATGTGCACTCATGGTAAAAGTGACTTGCTAACCAGTACAAAAGCATTTTAATTGTTTAGCAGATGGCAATTAGGCCAGAAGAGCATCAGTTATGAGTGTGTTACACACCTCCTGAATCGCCGAGAGCCTTTTAAATGTGTGTAGTTAGTGGGGAAATTTTCTTCACAGTCATATTATCCAGTTCATTCGAGGACTGTTTCTGCAAATCACGTTAGGGAGCAGAGGAGATGGCTCAGTGGGTAAGTGTGCTTGCTGTGTAAGTGTGAATGCCTGAGTTTGAATCCCCAACATTTAGGCAAAAAGGTAGGAAAGGCTACATGGGTCTATATTAAGAACTGTGGATAAAGACAGGAGGATCACTAGGTTAAATGAGCACCCATACACACATATAGAGTCAAAGTGACCTTCTGCATTCTTCTATTGTACTATATCTTCACAAAGAAATAATAAAAAAACAAACAAAATTAAAAACAAAACACTAAATATATATTACAATAAAGTTTTAAAGGTGCTTTGATTAAGTCAGGTTTTTATTTGTCCTTTATTTTACACATGAGATTACCACATAGAATATTTCTCACACATGGTATGTTATGAAAATACTCTAAACTTCAAGGCATTTGATCTTACATCCACTGTAGCAGTTTTAGAATGCATAATTATCCCAGTGTCTTAAACATATTGATTTGAATGTATTATAGTTTTAATGAACAAAAAACATGTATTCACTACACTTTTATTTAGAGAAGGTCAATCTTTCTCAATACGGAATTAAAATTGTTATTAAAATTAATAATAACATGTTTTGTTAGATTGCTTTATGTAAAATTTTGAAAAGAAGTCAAGCTTGTAAAAATTACAGAAACAAACTGGCCTGTTTTGAAAGAGAAAAGTCCCTCATAGGATCATGTATTTTAATACACTGATCCAATTTGGCAGCTAAGTTTTGCAAGGCCGTGGAATCATTAGAGCAGTAGTTCCCATCCTTCCTAGTGTGGTGCACTTTAATGAAATTCCTCATGTTGTCATGACCCACAAACATAAATTTATTTCACTGCTACATAATAACTGCAATTGTGCTACTGTCTTCCATCATAATGTAAATATCTGATATGCAGGATATATGATATGTGACCCCTAAAGGGATCACAAGTCACAGCTTGCAAACTATGATTTTAGTAGATGGAGTCTGAAGTGAATACCTGAGGGTGGACTTTCAAGTTTGGTGGCCGAGTCCCTCTTCCTGTCTTCTTTCTGCTTCCTGAGTGGAGAGGAAATGAAGTTGTGTGTCTCATGTTCTCACTTCTATCTCTTCTCTGCTGTGATGGAGTTTGTTTCCTCCAACTGTCAGTCTAAATAAACTTTTCCCATTTTAGGATGCTTTGTGCTAGTCATTAGGTCACAGTGATGAGAAAACAAAATAATGCACATACCAACCTCATTATTCCCATCTCCATATTCACAGCACACTTTACAAAGTTTTATTCATATGAAAAATTCATGAACAATTATTGCTGCTATACACTATAAGACTCTCAGATAAAAGAAGAGTTATTTCAATTTTCCTGAGAGATGGAGAAGACAACGCAGGTAAATTTGAAAACACAAAGCAGATTAGGAAGAAACAAGAGGTATCAGAAGGTAGCGTTTGACTCACCAAGGAATGAAAGGTACAGAAATTAAGAAAGTTGGCAAGTATTCAACAGAGAAATGAATGTGATGAGCCAAAACACGAATAGTAATCTGTGTCAGAAACCACTTTAAAATATCAATCAGAGTATTTCCAGGAAAAACCTTGAGTGTAGATCAATGTTTTATCCTTCCCTGCCCTCCTCCCCCATTCCACTAAGACACTTTGGGTGATCTCAAAAGAATATATAGAGGTGAAAAGATTATGATTTTTCTCGGTGATTAGATTCTCTGGGGTTATAATGAAAGATAGTAAGAGGAACAATGGAATGACCTTCCAAGTTATTTATTCTGCATTTCCAACAAAAACTGGGGTAGTATAGTTACCAACAGTAGAATATAATAAAAGGGGGGAAATAATTCTGATTAAAGGAAAATAGAATGAAAAGAAACAATAAGTGGGATTGTGTAGATAGAATTTTCTGTCCAGCCCAGTTCCAAAGCCATTCAGTCCCAAATAAACACAGAGGCTTATATTCATTATAAATTGTTTGATCTATTGCTCCAGCTTATTATTAACTAGCTTTTATTATCTAAATTCACCCATAATTCTTGTCTCTGTTTAGCTACATCGCTTGGAACTTTTCCTCGTTAAGGCATTCTAAACTGCCTGAGCTGGTAGCTTTATCATGAATTCATACCTGAAACATTGGATACCAATCATAATACGAATAATAAAAACCCAGATACAGATATTAGGGTCCAATCTGAAGGTCAAAAAAGCAAAGCAGCCAGCCACAGACTCTTACCTTTCCCTCAGTCCAAAATGGTCATCCTGCCTCCAGAAATCTCAGAATGAGACTGTGTCTGAGAGCTGTCTCCTCCCTTTTATATTTTTCTCTAGGGCTGGGATTGAAGGCATGCACCAATACTTCCCAGTTTTTATGGCAAACTAGTGTGACTACTGGGATAAAAGGTGTATGTGACCACTGTATATTCTGTAAGGCTGACCAGTGGGACTATTTTACTCTCTGATCGTCAGGCAACCTTTATAATTAAAATACAAATAGACATAAAGCCAGCCACACTGAACCTTATAGAAGAGAAAGTGGGAAGTACACTTGAACACATTGGCACATGGAACCATCTCCTAAATATAACCTCAGCAGCACAGACACTGAGAGAAACAATTAATAAATGGGACCTTCTGAAACTGAAAAGCTTCTGTAAAGCAAAGGATATAATCAAGAAGACAAAATGACAGCCTACAGAATGGGAGAAGATCTTCACTAAGCCCACATCAGACAGAGGTCTGATCTCCAAAACATACAAAAAACTCAAGAAATTGGTCATCAAAAGAAGAAATAATCCAATGATAAATGGAGTACAGACCTAAACAGAGAACTTTCAAGAGAGGAATCTAAAATGGCTGAAAGACACTTAAGGAAATGTTCAACATCCTTAGTCATCAAAGAAATGCAAATCAAAACAACTCTGAGGGTCCTGTAAGAATGGCCAAGATCAAAAACAATGATAACAACTTAAGCTGGAGAGGTTGTGAGGAAAAGGGAACACTTCTGCACTGCTGGTAAGAATGTAAGCTGGTGCAGCCCCTTTGGATGTCAATGTGGTGATTTCTCAGAAAATTAGAAAACGGCCTTCCTTAAGATGCCAGTAATACTACATTTGGGTATATGCAAAAGATGCTCAATCTTGCCACAAGGACATGTGCTCAATTATGTTCATAGCAGCATTGTTTTTCATAGCCAGAACCTGGAAACAACCTAAATGCCCCTTTACTGAAGAATGGGTAAGGAAAATGTGGTACATTTACACAATACAGTACTACACAACAGAAAAAAAAAGACATCTTGAATTTTGCAGGGAAATGGATAGAGCTAGAAAACATTATTTTGAGTGAGGTAACCCAGACTCACAAAGACAATTATCACATATATTCACTCAAAAGTGGTCTTTAAACATAAAGCAAAGAAAACCAGCCTACAAACCACAATCCCAGAAAATTTAAAAAAAGGAGGTCCCTAAGAGAGACATACATAGATCTAATCTACATGGGAAGTAGAAAAAGACAAGATCTTCTGAGTAAATTGGGAGCATGGGGACCTTGGGGGAGAGTTGAAAAGGAGGGAAGAGCCAGGGAGGGGAGCAGAGGAAAATTTAGAGATCAATAAAAATCAATAAAAAAAATACAAATGGAAAATCCCTACAGGATGGTGAGGATGGTGCCAATAAAGGTTAAAGAATGGATGTAAAACTACCAAGAATGAGCATATCAGACAACATAATGTTAGAATCATCTATAAAGAATCTATGATATAGAGATAAGTAGAAAAACTTGAGCCTAGGAACAAACTATTAAACAGTATTTTCCCATTTCTTCATTGCTCCATAGTTTCTGCTTAGAATTTCTGCCCTGCTGGGATTCTTCTTTGTCTTCCCTAGATAATGGGCTGTTACCTTTGAGCTGAAATAAATCCTTTATTTTCCAAATTGCTTGTGACCAGAAGGAATAATTAGAACAGCAAGTAAAAAAAGCAACAACTAAAAATATAAACCCTAGGAACTGTTATTTTACTCAGACTAAAAGTATACTTCTCTTTTAAAAGAATCATTGTCTTTGGATTCACCTTCTTATTTAGCTTCTCTAGGATTGCAAATTGTAAGCTCACTGTCCTTTAATTATGGCTAGAAACCAAATATGAGT
>NW_004949098.1:3235444-3250095 GCF_000317375.1 Microtus ochrogaster
TTGGATGCTCAACTTACTAAACCTGGATGGAGGTGGGCGGTCCTTGGACTTCCCACAGGTCAGGGAACCCTGATGGCTCTTCAAGCTGATAAGGGAGAGGGACTTAATAGGGGGAGGGGGAGGGAAATGGGAGGCGGTGGCAGGGAGGAGGCAGAAATCCTCAATAAATAAATAAATTAAAAAAAAAAGAATCATTGTCCACCTCAAAATGGTTTACCAATGAGTATCTCCAAAGGATAACAGATACTATTATCTTGTTCCCATTCCCTTCTGTGTTTGTGTGTATCCTTGTGTATGCATCTCTCTGTAACATAGATCTATGAATTAATATTTTGCAGGGATTTACTTTAAACTGTAGTTATCTGTCTAGTTAATATCTTTCTGAACTTCTACCTTCTCTTTCCTCTCCATCTGAATAGTATATCTCTTTTTGATGCTCAGGCCCAAGTTTGACTTAATTGTCAATTCTTTTATTCCCAACATCTCTGTGCATCAAGACACATTAAAGATATGATGTATCAAATTTTCCTTACATACTCTTCAGTAATTACTCCAGGACAAACCACCACCACCTTAGGCCTGAAATATTCCATTTGTCTTCTGATTTGCCACTCTGCTGGTGTCTTCTCCAACTCTGCACATCAAAGCCACAGTGAAATATCTGTTTGCAGAAGTCAATCGGAAGCTGTACCTTCTCCTCCAAAATTCTTTATGGTCCTCATCTTCATGTATGAATCCAACTGCCGCACCTTATCTTCAGGATCCCCAAGCTCTGTCCTCAGCCTCCAGCCTTACCTGCTGTCATTCTAGCTACACTTGGCCTGCATCCATCTTGACAGTCCTGGGCCTCGATGCCTACACTTGCCTTCTATGAAAGAGTTCCCTCAGTTTGCCACCTGGATAGCTTCTTGATTTACTCCACATCCCTTCCCAGTTTTCATCATATCAGAAAAGTTAGCACAATAATCAAGAAACAGCAGCTAATCTTGCTCTGTCCCTCTGTTAATTATCTGTTAATTATTTTATCACATTTACCATCTGACGGCATCTATCTTCTTATTGTTCTTTTTGCCTTCCACTTGTTTATAATTTTGTGAAAGTGCACATTTATTTTTTCCACATTCCCATATGCTAGACCAGAAACTGGTACAACAAAGTAGTGAGATAATATGTTTGTTGAATGAGTGGATAATTAATGAAACCACTGACAATAAAAGGCTTGACTATGAAGGTCATTTGCTTGTATTTTAGTTCATTTTCCTAAGAAATGTACAGTTTGAGGAAGCCAATTGCTAAATGTATTGCGAAGTTGTATATTCAAAATCTGATGCAAAATATCACCACAAAAGTATGGTCTGAAACTTCGAGAGGCCCCTTTAAAGCACTCCCCATTTTCAAGCATATTTATTTGTCTTAATTATGTTTTGAGAACAATACGCTTGTATTTACCGATTTGTTCTACCATTGGCTTTGCTTGGCTAATTTTATGGAGTTTCTTTCTTGTTTATATTAGTGGTTAGGCCCTAGAACAGGGTTCTACCAATTTGGTCAAGTCATAATGACCCACCCATGGTATATATGCTCAATATTTTTGCTTAACTATGCAAGAAAGAGTACAACTACAAAAATAAGAATTACAACATATATAAGAAAAAAAAGAAAGCTGTTTTGAGAATTGTTTTGTTTTTGGTTGGAAAGAAACAGGAAGAAATGCCTTTAAACATCACTCAAAGGGAAGGAACGGTATTGCTTAGGAAACAACATGGGCTCTAATCTATTCAATATTTAAAAGTCATATTTTCTAAACAAAATTGTTGTCAGCACGATTGATTATTTAAAATGGGCTCTCTCAAGAAAGCACTGGATTTATATTTATGAAGACGTTTATTGCACACTAAATGCCAAGTAAAGTTTATAAAAAATATCTTTATTGAAGTCTACCCACAGTGAAAGGCATTTTTCTATTAGCAGTATAATTAGATCATAATTATGTAAGCAATAAATGCATAATTATGTTTTTATTCTTACAATATTAATATTGCATACAAAGTTGGCTATGGGGCTGTAAATGATATTGACAAATTAAATCAGCATTTTCCTATGTGGTGAATGTGAATTCCAGTTAGGAAGAGATATTTATAAAACTGAAATGTGAAAAGTTCTACTAGTAGCACACACTCCTTGTCCCTTTCTGTTATGCTAATAGATGATAATTTCTCATAATTGGGGTGAAGACAGCACTACTCTAAAAGCATCTAAAATTTATCACTGGAAGTTAGATTGGTCCCTTCTATTCATGTACTTCAGTTCATTTGAACATGAATACAGATAATTACTATTCTACTATCAATCTGTTTTGTCTCTCAGAATTTAACTGTTTCATTAAGGTAATGAGAAGTTCCAAATAACTTGCTTATAGAAGAAAAGAGCAGTTCTAAAAAAATGTTAGGTATATAATGGATATTATTTGTGCCCATAATCCCAGGGCTCTTAAAGCTGAGTCAGGATGATTGACTAATAAAGGCTAGTGTGGGCTATGTAAAAGTTAAATGTCATCTTGGGTGATATACAGAGACATTGTGTCTCTCTGCTCCATTTTATTTCCCTGATAGGGATCCTGAGCTGTGTAAAACAGAGAACACAGCCAAGAATACATGAGTCACTTTGTGCTCTTAGCTGCAGATGCAATATGGCCAGCTCTCTCAAGTGTCTGTCTCTGCAACTTTTCTACCATGATGCACTGTGCCAGAATAAACTGTTTCTCCTTAATTTGTTTTACTCAGATTTCTGATTACAACAGAGAAAGCAGGTAATCCACACATGCTTTCCCGTGTATATGATCTGATGCATAGGGCTACTGAGCCTCAGAACTTAGACACTGAAAAATGACACTTGTCTTCCCTCGTCACCTGGCTCTTTGTCACCTATGACTTTGCCGTTATTATTTAGAATCTCCAAAGCATATCATTAACCAAGAAAAAATATTGGAAATATGGTTTGTACTGAAGATGTATTGCTATGAAAAAATGTTAAGCAACATGATCATACATTGGAGACCATCTGTGTACACTAAAGGTAACAAAATATAGATTTTAAATCATTCGTATGATTTGGAAACTTCAAATTTCAAAGTCTGCTCTTAAATATTTAACCCAGAAAAGGCACAGAAAATGATACAGGACTTCAGAAGATATTTTAAATGGAGTATTCTTGTAGTTCGAACTCAAGTCAAGAAACATGACTGCACCATCAGTGTTTTATCCCAGAATCTCAGTTCACTCCCAATGCCTCCCTCCCTGGAGAATCAAACTGTGCCTTTGCTCGTTAACACAGTTGTATGCTTGTGGGTGCATATCTAAACTTTTATCTACTTTTTCTTTTGAAAAGGAAATTGTTGACTTTTTCATAGTATGCATGTGGCATATTAATTTTTCCTGTCATCTCCACACATTCTAGAAACATCAGGGATAGGTATCAGTGAGGGATTGTCTAGAACAGACTGGACCATAGCCAAGTCTAGGTGGACTTAAGTTCATTGATAAGGAAAGACATCAGTCATAGTTTATGGCACCATTAGTAAGCATAGATTCCTAAACACATAAGAGGGAAAAGCATGAGGTAATAAATTGATTTCTGCTGCTGAATGTGGATACAGTGTGACCAGTTCTCTTCAGCTCCTGTCCCATTAACTTCTCTCAGTGATGGACTGTTACCTGGACCTATGTGCTACAGCAAACTTTTTCCCTATAAGTTGTCTTTGTCAGGATATTTATTACTGTAACGGGGAGCAAACAGGATGTAGCATCTTGCATTCCTGCCAGCAATGTTCAGAGCGAGCCCGTCCCTCTAAGTCCTCTCCATACTTTGGTGTGGCTGCTAATATTTTCTAACCACTCTGACTGGTGTAGAATGACCTTTCCCTGTGAACTTAAGCTGATATTTCAAAACAGGTTGGATTAGATTCACCATGATCTGCATAAAATCTAAAGTGCTGTGTCTTTTCACATCCAGTCAATGAATGGACTTTTTAATGATTAGATATTTTTAATTCTAATTTAAAGAATACATTTATTTTCTCATTATTTGTGTATATTGAGGGAAGTTTTCTGTTTGTTACTTGCAAGTATAAAGATCAGAAGACAACCTGAGGGACTTGGTTCTCTTCTCCACTGTCTGGGTCCCAGGCATCAAACTCAGGTCTTCAGGCTTAGTGGCAAACACTTTTGCCACAGAGGCATCTCACCAGTCTCAAATTCTGTTCTAGATTTTAATCCTTTGAATGATATATTGCAGGACATACTATCTGCTACTCCACACTTTCACTTTTGCCCATTAACAAAGGCTTCCTCTGGTTGAAAGAATACTTTGTAATTGAGTCTAGTAAATTTCTAGCAACACCTTTATCCTTTGAGTAGGTGGTCTGTTAGTTGTAAAAGCTTTTCATCTATCATCCTTTCAATGATTTTATTGAAGTTCTTTCCTGTTCAGTCGTTGTTCTTTTTGTATCATTTTAGTGTTTTCTCTCATTTTCTTAGTTCCTTATGCTCCTTTCATTGTGTACATTTAAAAATATATAGGTTATGAAGATGGATATCAGTTTTCAATATTTTATTCCTGTTATTATGCTATGCAATTTTATTTTTATTTACTGTCAGTTTTAACAGTCAGATTATAGTTGAGGATTGCATTTGTTCATTGTCTTCAGACAGAGCCTCTCTTTGTAACCCACATAACTTAGGTCAACATCTTCCTACCATGATTTCCCAGGTACTGAGGTTAGGGGCAGGCATGTATAGCCAGGCCTGGCACTTTTATGTTTTCCACTTGGTTCTTGAAATGGCAGCTCTGGATTTTGATTTAATGAGTGGAGGCTTTTCTTCTTATACACATTATGCATTTAGTGTTATAAATTTCCATCTTACCAGTGCTTTCTCTGTAACCCATAAAATGCCCTTAAGTAAGATTTTCATTTTTATTTAGTTTAATATGCTTCATCATTTTCTTGAGACTTATTTTTGGTTCACATCTTTTTAAAGGGTATATCATATAATTTCCTATTATGGAGAAAATTTTGTGTGAAAATGCAGGAGTCTAATTTCTTCAATTTTGTTGTTAACACTTAAATGGTTTTCCTGTTGTGATAAATTTTTGACAAAAAAAATTTAGCTCGGATGAAGAAGAGTGTACCTTGGTGCTCAGTTCCAGGTTCAAGTACTTTGTGACAAAAGGTATTCTTGGTTACAGGAGATGGAGACACCGTGTTTTATTATATAAGTGAATGATGAAGAGCCGAGAGTGGTGAATTCATGCTTGAATTTGGCTTGTATTTTCTATTTAATATAATTTGCCCACAGTGAAGTTGATTGTATATCAAGAAACACAGTCAAGAAAATCACCCAGAATCCCACTTCTCAGGTGTTTACAGATTTTGTTGAGTTGACATTACTACACATCATATCCCAAAAAGAAATATACCTTCATTATTTCAGAGTGCAAATTAAGGTTTCAACTTTCCATGACATCTTGATTGGCAACACGAAAAGGATGGTGCTCATTGGACTTTATAAGGATGGTGTCTAGTCAAGAGCTATGAAAAGCCTGGTCCTTGGGGATTTCTGCATAGTCATCCTTCAGGGAAATGATAAGGGAATTAATCATTTCAAGTCGGTGGACAAGCATAGCAAGCCCATGTTCTTGACGGCAGTTGTGGCATAGCAGATCCCTTTTCCATCCAGCCCTGAAATTCCAGCTCTTTACTCTGCTTTTACTGACTCTACTTTAATGGCAATATTAAGGGAGCTTGTCACAGCCTCTGGATAATGCATGTCTTCTCCCCTCATAGCTGTTTCTGGAGCAGGTGACAGTGGGGTGGGTTTGTTTTTCTAATGGTGCTTGGGTAATAGCACTTGTTCTATAAGTGTGGTTTCTGTTCACTTGTTTGTTTGATTTTTTCTTTGTATATTGTCCTTAGGCTAGAGAAAGCTCACATTTTTTTTTCTTCTTAGCTTGACATTTCTGGGCTATTGACTCCTTATGTTTAAACATGAAACATATGAGGCAAAATGCAAATACAACAAACACAATAACAGGGGAATTTCCACAATTCCATATCTCAAGTCCCTCAGTTACCCTGCTTTTTATGTCTGTCGTTAAAAGACTCACAAATTTGACTTATGCGTGATAGCTATGAATTTTAGATCTCTTTAGTAGAAAAAAACAGTGCAAACTATATTCATTCTATTATTTTTTAGAATTTTATAAAGTCTAAGGTTTAGATTTTGAGTAAAGAAGGAAGAGGAGGAGAAGAAAAAAAGAAAAGTACTTATAGGGTATAGTTGCTAAAATGATTAAATTATTCTAGTGCAAAAAATTCATTACTGACATATTTGCAGATGCTTCTCCACATTTTTATTTTCTATAGAAACCATCTAACTAAGTACTAACTAGATTGAAATTTACATAAAAATCAAATCTTAGTCAGGACTGTTACACAGAGAAATCCTGTCTCAAGAAAACAAACACCCCCAAAATAGATCAACAAATCTTAAAGTCGAATAAAGCATTTTCTTAGTATCATGAGAAATCATTTAATAAATGTGATTAAATGGAATTGATTTAATTATATCTAATAGATTTTATTAATCATATTCTTCAAGCATAAAGAAGAATAAAAGGTTGCAGTATGCACTGTTCATTTTAGGTTGGGCACTAGCTAATTTTCACATGAATCCAGAAACCTGATAAACAGGTGTTTTTACCCTTTTTTTTCGGTCTTACGTCCATAACACTATGTTCTGTGTTAACTGATGTGGACATTTTTCTGCTATAATTTTAGTCATCTAATTTTGATTTGCTAACAGGCTTCACAACCTCCTGGGGAAGCTAATTTGTGAATTCCTACATTCTACTTAGAATTTGTATGCACTCTTTAGATTTGAATGTTGAAAAGGGTAGATAAAAAAATCTTTGCTTAAAAAATTTTCATTATTTCTTTCTCTTAGGGGTGTGTGTGTGTGTGTGTGTGTGTGTGTGTGTGTGTGTGCGCGCATGTGGGTGTTAACCTGCAGAGGCCAAGGAACATCATGGTTATATTCTCTCATCACTTAGCTTATTATATTTAGACAGTGTCTTTCACTGAACTTCAAACTCGGCTGGCTGTGAGCCAGCACCAGAGCCAGCAACCCTCCTGTCTCCACATTGCGAAGACCGGATTATAGGTGGGTATGGCCACATCTTAATTTTCATGTAGGTTCTGGGCTTTGAAATCAGGATTTTGTTTGAGTAGCAAGCATTCTTACCCACTGAAACGATTCCTTGAGTTTTCTATTTATTATTACTTTAAATATGCATTGATATTTTTTCACTGGATAATATTTATATAGAAAATTTTAGTTGATGACCGATAGTTATTGGTATTCAGATTGTTCGTAAAATCAGCTTGTTTCTCTGAATCACATCTGTCTGTCTTCCTTCCTTCCTTCCTTCCTTCCTTCCTTCCTTCCTTCCTTCCTTCCTTCCTTCCTTCCTTCCTTTCCTCTCTCCTCCACTCCTTTCTGTCTTTCTCTTTCTGTCTCTCTCCGTCTCACCCCACCTCTATCTTTCTCTCTGTCTTTCTGTCTCTGTCTCTTTCTGTGTCTCTATTTCTGTTTCTCCTCTCTATCACCCTATACCCTGTTTTATTCTTTCATAAAGGCTGTATAATCCATTCAGTGTTCATTGTGTGTGATCATCACTCTTAGGAACGTGTCATGATTCTCTATGATGGATGTTTGTCACCTGTCAGATTTTTCTTTCCCTGGGTTTAATGTTTGTATTGTTTCATGAATATTCAAGTCTTTTCTTCAAGTTTTCTTGAAATTGAAATTATTATCCATTTTAGCTTACATTTTTCTCAATATGTATTGCTCTCACACTCCTAGTTTTATTTGATTATTAGTTTTTTTGTTTTGTTTTGTTTTTTGAGACAGGGTTTCTCTGTAGCTTTGGAGCCTGTCCTGGAACTTGTTCTGTAGACTGGGTGGCCAGGAATGAAAGAGCTGTCCTCTGTTCACAGTGGACCAGGCTGGCCTCCAACTCTGAGAGATTCGCCTGCCTCTGCCTCTTCAGTGCTGGGATTAAAGGCATGAGCCACCATCACCTGGTTATGCTAGTGTTTCTTAATCTGTGTTCTTTCTTTCTCTCCTTCCTTCCTTCCTTCCTTCCTTCCTTCCTTCCTTCCTTCCTTCCTTCCTTCCTTTCTATTTTCTTCCTTCCTATTTTCTTTATTTCTTTCCTTCTTTTATTCTTTCTTTCATGCTATGCACTTTATTTTTAACGTTACCATAGTTTGGATGAAGATTCTACTTTGGGCCAAACACATCAAAAGGTGAACTATGGTCTTTTTCGCTAAACCAATACAACTTCTAGCTTTGTTCAAAACACTTATCCTTATATCCACAAAAGTGTAGCTCTCAACCCTCATCAAAGAAGTTTCATTTTGCAGCAGATTAAAACTGCTACCAAGATAAGCTAATAACTGATTGTAGGTGCAATCTCCACCCATAAGGTTCACAGAACAGAGTGGTAGAGGCCCAAAATTGTTCTAAGAGTTTAAGGACCATTGATGTCTGATGTTAGATAGTATTTCGTAGATTTGATAAGGAAACAAAAACGAAATCTTAATGATATGATTTCTTAAAGAAGAACTGCATAATGACAGCACTGGTTGGCATGGCAACATGAATGCAGTTTATTCCTTAAGTTCCTTCTCCTCTATGAATACACGCACACGTGCACACGCGTGCACACATCCACATACCTGTGTCTGTACAAGCATCAGTGTGTGATCATGTCTGTGTTTGAGGGTATGTGGGAAGAACAGAAGACTGACTATAAGTTTAGAAACATGAAAAACTGCCCTAAATGTATGCAATTTTGATAGTTCAACTTTTATTTTATTTTTTGAAAGACACTTCTTGATACAGCTGCAAAGAGACGAAATTCTAGCTTGCCTGCTCTGTCCCTCATTGCCTCTCCCGAAACAAAGTGTGCTCTAGAGATCAGACCTTTGTCAGTTGCAGGGTTGGTGAAGATCTTCTCCCAGTAAGTGGGTTGCCTTTTTGTCTTAGTGACAGTGTCCTTTGCCACTGTTTGCTCTTCGAGCTGATGAGGGAGAGGGACTTGATGGGGGGGGGGGAGGGAAATGGGAGATGGTGGCGGGGAGGAGGCAGAAATCCTTAATAAATAAATAAATTAAAAAAAATAAAAAAAAGTGTGCTCTACTCTTGGGTAGCCTTAACTGTAGCATCGCATAAGCATTTGTCTTACAAATATTTTAACTTCACTTGTTAAACAAATTTAGCCAATAATGACATTTAATTATTATCAGGGGCTTTGGTAAAACTCTGCTCCCTTAGAAAAAAAAAAACCCGATTAAGCTCTGAGGAGCAGCCTAATGCTTTCAAGACTTGAGGTTTCGACTATCCCTGGAGAGTTTTCACGTGCCCTACTCTCCCAGAATCAGTTTAGACTCCTCGTTAATGAAGATGTGTTACTCCCACAGAGATGTGCATGTGACCATGTAGAGGCTAAAGAACACAAATTAATAGCTTGTTAACACATGAGAATAGCAACGGATCACCCACCTAAAGAAACAGTGTGGACTGAAAACCAGATGTCATAGCAAAGCATTTGTATTGGGTAAAGGAGAATTGGTAAGTACTGGAGAATATAGACAAATAAAATAATTGCAAAATAAGCTTCATTTTGGGGGCGGGGAGAATAGAGCCTCTGATTTTGTTCATGCGGGGATTGCTCAATATTAAGCAATATAATACTTTTGACATGCGGGTTCCTGTTTTGTTCAAAACCTAACCATCACAAATTTCTCTATGAAAATCTAAATATATCTTCTGTCAATCCATCCAGACATTGAAACTATTTTCTAAACTAGGATTTGAGAAATTATTCTAAAATTTTCTATAGGTTATTAAGCCCTATTTAATTCTTTTGAAAACGCAAGTTACCAAGATACCTTGTACTCCTGAGACTCCCAAATAACTGTACTTTATTACCTCAGATGCTCTAGAAATTAGACTAGAGTGGGGGAATGAATTTCACCAACTTTATTTTACCTAATTCATGTCACAGAGGAAATAAGGAGCGTTTCCTCAAAGAAATACTACTGTGTAGAAGAGAATAAAGGTATAAATAGCTTCAAAATCTCCTCTGTATATTGAGGTAGAAAATATTGGATTTCTAGAACTTGACTTCCTAATAAAAGTCTCCATCTAGTTAAATAAGTATCAACACAACTCAGCAGTTTTCCATTTGACATAAAGACAATAATTATTACCAAGCAGCATGGCCTCCTCTTATCTCCCTTGAAGTCTTCAGTTCATAAGGAATCCCATCACTGACATCTCTGTGAACCATAATATTTACCTCTGAAATCATTGCCTTATCTTTCGGATATGTTTTTGATATAGAATTCCCACACAACTTCACATGCTGAAGTCATATATGCCAGCTGCCCACATTTGGAGATGCAGCTATGGGGCTGCAGAGATGGGGCTATGACAGAGGAAGTCGTTCACTGACGAATTGCTCAGAAGATAGATTTTGGCACCTACCCCTGTTCTGTCTTTGCTTTTCAGGTGTCATGATCAGTAGAGGGTTTTCTTGTCTTCTGCCCTCCTGACATAGCATGCTCCATTATCCAGCAATCACAGAAACTGCTCATCTGAACCAAACACTTTAAATGCACTAGCCAAAATAAATAGTTCTTCTTTTTATCTTTGTTATTCTAGATGTCTGTTACAGTGATGTCACCCTGATTATCCTACTTTCAAGGCATGGGATGTCACATATTACCCAGCTCCTAAAGATTCTGCTGGCCTTTCCATGTTTAAAGCATTATTAACATAAAATGTGCAAATATCCGTAGGCAACATTATAAAATGTATTATCTTGTCATTAGTTTAACCATGTAAAACCTCATTCACTCAATTCACTGTTTCTGATGTGAAGATCACACACAGATCTCCATTTAAACGTACATAAGAACGTAAATAGCCAGACGGGATATTTTAAGTGGTACTTAACTCACAATTTGTGTATGCATATTTTGATTTCTTTTTCTTTTTTTTCCATTTCTTCAGCTTGGAGCATCTACAACTAGAGTTTATTTCTGCATGCAAAATTGAATAATTACAGATTGCACATGCTCCCTCAATGTCAATCTCAGATATTAAATTGGTTTCATATTAAAACAGTTAGTAAGAAGTACATATTCATGTTACTTGCTATTTGGAGCATAGGAAGAGAATTCTGCAGGAAGGAATCCTGAAGTCAGCAAATCCCTCAGGCTCTCTGCTGTATTTGGAGAGCTAAGAGTGGCCCTCCAACTACATTCATTAGAATTAGCTAACTCTTTTCTACCTTGAAGAACCCTTAAAGCTGTTTATGTTCTCTTTCTAAATATTTATTAATGAACATCTATTTTAGTTACATGGAAGTTCTCATTGTAATTTTGTGTAGAAAAATAGGAAGGACAAATTCAACAGTGTTAAAAAAATTTCCAATGCTTCTTCATGAGTAGGGCAAGACAAGAGAGGAATACAATTGCCATATAGCATTCAAAATTCATTTTCTGAAATGAGCCTAAATTTATTATTTTCCATGGACATTCCAGCTACAGTTCTGAAAGCAGGGCTCAGTTGACCTTAGGCACGTTGAACTAGCTAAAATCCTAAAATAAGAACTGCTGTTTTGTTTTACATCAACTCACAGTTTTTATAAGTTGCCGTTGTGTTATAAATGTCTAAATTTTAATATCAGAGAAAAGTATTCAGATTCCATGGAGTTTCTAATTTGGTATCATAAATTTTAAATGCCAAATACCAGAGAAAGAGAAATATTTAGGCTCCATGTAATTTAAGTTGCTTTAATTATCCCTACAAGTGCCTAGCAGTGGCTACTGACGATGCTGGACTGGTAGCCTGGATATTTTCTCATTTCTGTTCTAAAGTTTGTCATCCTTTGTAAAGGGAGACTTCAGGAAATTTATTGAGACATGTCTAGGGTTGGCCTCAACAAAATCAGTTCTTTCCAAGTTAAAGACATGAGAACTTATGAGTAAAGAATATAAAGATGCATAAAAATAATAAGACAAAAACATAAAATAATACCAGGAGGGGCATTTCAGTAATTACTGAAATCACCTGCGTTTAATTTTCTACAGCTTTTATACCCAACATAAATGGGGTGGGGGGGAGTAGAAGAAGGTAACAAAACACTTTATTAACATGATACAAAGGCTAACTCACAAAGTCAATCACTTTATCACTCTGCAACATCAAATAATTAGCATTCTGTTGTCTAGGGAACAAAGCTGCTCTAAGACGCATTCTAAACAGTGCCCTTCTCCAGGTGACCTCATAGTTAGAAAAAAAGGAACAACAGTACACCTGTCAGGATGGCATGGAGCTATCTTAATTTAAAATAAATAAATAAATAAAAACAAAGCAATTACATCCTGAGTTGGCGCATACAACTATGCTTGTCAATCTCCAACCTCTCTGACCATCAGACAAGGTGGAAATGAGCCTGCATTTTTCGGCCTCCACAGAGGCATAATTAAGAATTTCCAGGTTGTGTGTGGTGGTTCACACCTGGAGGGGGATGATACATTTGAGGGCAGCCTGGTATTCAAAGCAAGATACTGTCTCAAAACACCAAACTTATGTAGACTAAACAAAACGAGACTGATACAGAAGAAAAGTTAGTTTTGTTTTTTTTTTTTTTTGATTATTCAAGTAGGTAATGGAATCGCTGGGTTTTTTTAGTATACTGGGATATATAATTCTAAGCTTTAGAATTGCATTTAATTGCTTTGTAAATTTGATTCTACTATCAGACTATAATGAATGAGTCAAGGTACAGTATTAAATAGGGATCATTATCGTCATCCAACAACAGGCATTTTCTTACTGCATATTATATGGAGAAATTTGCATATCTCCTGGTCTGTGGGTGGAATCAATAGATTCCTAAGTTCCCATTGTCATTCCTGAGAAGGCAGAAGGAGACTACATAATTATAATATAACAACCACCATTATTAATTGAAAAATAATCGAAACTTTGTTGCTTAAAGATACATAAAGGAAGTTGTAATTTTTTTTTGGGGGGGGGGGTTCGAGGCAGGGTTTCTCTGTGGTTTTGGAGCCTGTCCTGGAACTAGCTCTATAGACCAGGCTGGTCTCCAACTCACAGAGATCCGCCTGCCTCTGCCTCCCGAGTGCTGGGATTAAAGGCGTGTGCCACCATTGCCCGGCAGAAAGTTGTAAATTTACAAATGTGCCGAAGAACCATATAGGATTCATTTAAGAGTCAATGGATCTGACATGTTAGAATGAGAGAGAAAAGCAAGTTGTTTACAAAATGACCACGTATTGGCTAGTCATGTTTTCTCTTTGAAATTGATTGTAGGCATGAATGCATCACAAGAAATAGAGTAAGCAGAAATTAATAATTCTCTTTTAAAATATTAAGGGAAGCCAGTGGATAATATAGAATGTTCTACCATCTTTATTTATGATTTACACCCTTTAAACATTGCTGACATCATTTTCCTTTCAATGATACAGCCGAATCCTCATTATCTGCCAACATTATAGTTCCACATGGCTATACTAGATAATTAAAGAAATTGACTCCACTAGTACATTGTCTATCTGTTGAAAATATAGTAGGGGCCAAAGACATGGCTCAGTGGGTAGGGTCCTTATCCACAAGCCTGAGTACCTAAATTCAGTCCTTGCATAAAAAGAAAAAAGGAGAAAATTAAATCCACATAGTTTTCCTCTGACCAACACAGGTACACCATTTTACCAACATAGTAATAATAAATAAAAAAGTATACTATTTAAAAACTGAAAAAGCCCACCTCTTTTATTTAATCATGCTTTTGTTTGCCTATTGAGATGAGATCTATATTAGAATATTCCCTTTTAAATATTAGTTATTGTTTGATCGTTTTTATTTTGCCTTAGTCTTTATACAAATGCAAAATCCATTACAAATTAGAACAATAGGCTTCAAATATTGGAGATTATCTTTAAAATTTTATAGAATACTATTGCAAAAGGAACAGAATTCAGCATCATAAATTTATTGTCAGATACTAATAGAATACTTCAAGACAATTATTTTTCTAGGTGATGATTATTTGACATTATAATAAACCCATTTTATAAACAACTGCAGTCTAAGGAGTTTTGTAATGCCTAATTGGGTAAATAGGGTTATTTTAAATAACAGTTTAATATAGACAGGATAGGAAGAAGTATAAAATAAAAGACAGTGTTTGATAATCTGTAGACTGAATTCTGGTTCAAGTCTGAGTCCATGTAAAACTATAAGAGATTCCAAGAATTTGTATTTAAGAAGATACTGATTTCCAGGCGATGAAAGGAGACAGAAACAGAGATCCACATTGGAGCACCAGACTGAAATCTCAAGGTCAAAATAAGGAGCAGAAGGAGAGAGAGCACGAGCAAGGAACTCAGGACCGCAAGGGGTGCACCCACACACTGAGACAATGGGGATGTTCTATCGGGAACCCACCAAGGCCAGCTGGCCTGGGTCTGAAAAAGCATGGGATAAAACCAG
>NW_004949098.1:3250332-3381448 GCF_000317375.1 Microtus ochrogaster
TTAATAAATAAATAAATAAAAATAAAAAATAAAAAAGAAGATACTGATTTTAAAAGGTAAGCCCTCCTATTCTCAGTGCTGCTCTTCTAAGCTCCTCTTGTTCTGTTCCTTTCAGAACAGTGATGGATCCAGGTTACTGGTATTCATTTGCTAACTACTCAGAGGAGGTAATGACTAAGAGGCAATGGATTCTGTTTAATCTACTGAAAATCTAAATGGGATGCACATAAGGGTATGGAGTCTATGAGGCAAAAAACATACTGTGTAGTTGATGAATTTCACTGAAGCCTTGGCAAACTCAGAATTAAAGAAACCATCATCAGGTTTGTCTTAATAATACTCAATGATGGACTCAAGCAAAGATGTGAAGGAACTTTCCAGTGCAGTTATGTATTTTAATGCAAACCACATATACTTTCTAAAGCACATGATCATGGTAATTTGCCTAAGGATGAGTCTGTGAAAATAAAGGAACAGATATTGAGACTCAAACCTGACATTTTTTATCATTACAGAAAACAGAAATGGTGCAAATCGACTTTTTCTTCTTTTTTATACAAATATTTTAATAGCATTTTGAAAATTACGTACAACATATTTTGACCATATTTGCCCAAACTCCTCCCATTAACTTTCCCCTTAACTCCTCCTAGGTCCACCCTACCTCTGCAACTTCACGTTCTCCAGAAAGAATCAATAGCCTATGAACTCCACTTAGTAATGCCTGTATGTTTCTGGGTGTGGGTCAGACACTGTGGTGTGGTTAATTTGACAGGAGTCACATTTTTAAAGAAATGCAACTTCCTATCCAATAGAAGCCACCAAGTGCCACAGTTAGGGATGGGAGCTCATGAACTTATCCAATCATCATTAGAATGTTGACTAGACTTTTATCTTTTCCTGGTGACTACAGCTTCTGTGAATTCATCAAAGATTGTATAAAGGGTTTTAGCGGCTATAGGTCTGTCTTTTTTGCTGTCGTGGAAGAATAATATACATACAAATGGCACTTTTAGTAATGTTTCAGGTAAAGAAATATGTGTTATATTTCCATGGACCCCACCCTTTCCACCTAAAATTCTCTAGGTCTCTTGATAGTTAATCTATTTTTCTAAAAAAAAAAATTATCCTCACTTAAAAAAATATTTGTATGTGTCTGTATTCATTTCTGTGTGGTTTCCTAGAGAGGTGAGAACAGGGCATCTGACTCTCTGCTGCGGGAATTTCAGGTGGTTGTGAGCCTCCCAAAATGGACCTCAGCAAAAGCTGTGAGTCCCCTTAACCAGTAAGTTCAGCCCCAATCAATGGTTTTTGTGTATTAACTCTGCCTGGGAATTGGGATGAAAGTCTGGCTACTCAATCCTTGGTGGATTGAATCAAGTTCACATTTCATTGTCATTGGTATGTGAGCTCTGCAGGAAAAAAGGTCACCCTTTCAATTTTGGTTACAGATATCACAGGCTAACTTCAGTCTAGGCATTAAATTCCAGGGTTATTTCTCTTACTGTTACCTAGTCATTGTCTTCATGCTTAACTTTTAACACCAACCGCCTGACTCTGCCCCAAGGGACAAAGGATAATGATTCAGACAAGAGTCCAAGCATGTTTTATTCTTCTCCAACAGGATGTACAGCATGGCAAGAAATATTTACGAAAAATATGTAATTCCCTGATGGGAATTCTTATAATTCTTACATGGGGTTTTAAATCTGCATAAATCACTGACATTGTTTTCAATCTATGCCTTCTACAACCATCAAAATCAAGTCATAAGCCACAGTGACGTCTCATGAGGGGAGAGACAGAAAGGTTAAATCTGTACAGTCTTACTCAAAAGAATGAAATGCAAGAACATTTCATTGCAACCAGAATATTATCATATAAATGTGAAGATTACAGCCAAGCTCTGTGAAGGATGATGAATTGGGACTAGCCTAATGATCCTATAATCTGGCCAAATACTTCCTGCAGACATCCTTCATCTTAAATACATGAGGGACTCCTGTTGGAATGATGACTAATAGATGTTAAGTTCTCTGTGTAAGTCAAAAGAAATCAGTTATAATTTATCCCCAATTAGCCAAACAGTGTTAAGCCCACCACTTGTGTAAAATTCAACCCTACATCTCCACTAAGTCTGCCTTCAGATTTTGTGATAGGCAGTGCATCTAGTGGGAAACAGCAAGCTGGGATGGGTATAGGCTTCCTCCATTTTCTTCTGAACCATGATGTGCTTTAGGCATTGCTGTATTCCAACATTTAAAAAAAACGAAAATAGTAAAGACTAGTGTATCTGAAATTTTAAGGAAGGTCCTCTAGATATTTTAATGAGCATTGTATATTTTGCAATATTTCAGGTATGGTCTTTCAGTCTGGAGATGTACTTTGAAGAAGAGGCTACCCTCAACTTTTGAGAACCGTGAAGCCGTTTGAACATAAATCACACAAAAGCTGTGAAGCTAATATTATTTTAATAGAGCTAAGTATATACCATGGGAATAAAATAGTTCAGGCAAAGAACATCTGTGAAAGGTGGTGCTTAGATTCTCTCATCATTCTGCCTCTTTCATCAGACAGTTTAAACATCAGTTTCTATAGAAAGCTCTAAGCTGCTAACCTCAAGCCCAGCCTCTTCGAAGGAGAGCTATTTTGGAAAAAGAGATCCATCTAAGTCTTAAAGCTGCTATCAAAAATGTCTGTATGATAGTGCATTTTTTCAATAAATTGAAATATTATTCAGGCATGCTTGCATGTGTGTGTGTGTATGTGTGTGTGTGCATGTGTTGTTTGCAAAAGGTGGAGAATTTGACAGGAGTGAAAATTATCTCATTGGTCATCTTTTTCTTGACTAGAAGTGAGATTTGACTATGAAGAAGCAAAGTCTAAACAAAAGCTTATTCATGCATTCAAGTATATAAGCAATGCCAATATATTACTCATGCATATGCAATACTGTTATCTATTCCTATAAATGTGTGTCCATATATATTTATATATGTATATGTATAATATGTATATGTGTGTATGTTACACACATATACATATATATACACACAAATGAGGCTCATATGAAGGTAGTAAAAATTGTGTGCTTATAACAATGATGTGTTATTGTGTTTATTGTATTATATATGTTTCCTCCAGATAAACTAATTTGGGATACAGTGAGATTATTTAGTAGTTAACAACATTACATCTTTATTCAGATGGCACAGATTCTATTCCCAGCACTCACACAGTGGGAAAACACTGTCTATTTGTCTAGTTCCAGGGGATTCATCTCCCCATCTGGTCACACGGATCACCAGGCATGCAAGTGTTTCATAGATGTTCATGTAGACAAAATGCCCATACAGATAAAAACTTAAATTGTGTCTATATATGAAGATAGAATGACAATTGGTTTTTTTTTTCAGAAAGTGATAACAGGGTCATAAAGATGGATCCACCCCAAATCCACTATACTGAAATGGGAAATTTTCTTTTTTTTTATTCTTTATTGATTTTTATTGATCTCTACATTTTTCTCTGCTCCCCTCCTTGCCTCTCCCTCCTGAAATGTGTAAAATAAATATTGGCATTCTTTTAAATAGTATTTATTACAAAGCCCTCCAAACTTTTCACACATTAGAACAAGTCAAATAAAAGTGAACCAAGACACCTCTGAGTGAATTTCAGGGGTTCCTTACTGAAGTAAGAGAAAAATAACTCTAGACATTCTATCATTTCATCAATCAATTATATATACATTTGCTCACATCTTTGTTTTTCTATGTATATATTTGTTTGTTTGTTTATATGAGTGTAGGCACATGTGTGGTGGAGAACAATTTTTGAGAGACTGTTTTCTCCTGCTACCTGTCTGTCCTGAGTTTCTACACTGAGGCGTCAGGTTTGGTAGCAAACACCTTTAGTTATCCAGCCGTATTGCTATTATCTTCCTTGTTTTCTCAGTACCACTGACTCCTTAGGAGATCTCATGAGTTGTTCTCCAGTAAGTCCCTCCCTCTGGATTTATTTTCTTTTTCTTCCCACCCTCTAATAATGCTTTTTTACTTTCTCACATTTCTTGAGTAGAAGTCAAATCTAACATCTTCTTCAGGTCAAGCCTTTCAGATAGACAATCTCATAAGTGACTTGTGCTTTGTACACTAACACAGAGTCAGTCATGCAAGCCCAGAATTAGGGATAACTGCTTACAAAACACATGCTTTCCTTTTTGAGACAAGTTGCCTTTTTATTTCAATTTTTATTTTATTCATACGACTATGTTCCTATGTGAACTGGCAGCCACTGAAAGCAAATACAGTACTAGCTGTCTGACAGCTGGAGTTACAGTTAGCTGTAAGCTAACCAATATGATTGCTGGGAACAAAACCCTGATTTTCTACAAGGGTGGCAAATAATCTTAACAGGATCTATTTTTTTCTAACCCCAAATTTGTCTTTATTTAAACTTCTCTGGGAAGTCCATTGCTGGGGAAAACTTTAAAGACACTAAGGCAACAAAAGTGCAAGATTGACAATGAACAAATACTTCATTTCTTGAAGAGAAAATAGCTATGATTTTTGTTGAAAGTTAGATTGGTGCCAACTAATATGTTCTATGACTGTACTAAACAGTGCTGTTGAAAGTAATCTGCATCAGGATGACACAAAGCCCTAGAAGGTGCATGCCCTGAAGCAGAGTGTCTGAAGTGCTTACTGTTCAGTTGGAAGACACTGATGTTTTGGTCCAGGGAATGAACCCTGGTAGTCCTATGAACATAGTTGCTCATTTACACAGGGAAATGGTAGGAAGTATGTGATTAAAGATTACAATTAAATTGCAGTAACAAAAGGTTCAGAAGGGAGTCTGTGCTATTTTACACACACACACACACACACACACACAGAACACACACACATGTAACACACATATGTTTACATTTATGTAGATATATGTGTGTGTGTTTGTGCATGTATATGTATATACACATGCATGAGAGCACGCATGTGCGTACACACACATACACACACATACATACTTATATATGCACCAAAGAGATTTTTTTGCAATTTGGGAAAGACATAGTGACTTTGAAGAATGTGGTTTTTTCATCCTAGTTATAAACAAAACAAATGAGTTTATTTCCTATGCACAAATGAATGAAAGGGAAGCAGAAACCTAATGCTTAGAAATGAGATTCTTTTGATTGCTAATTTCTTCTAGGGTAGGACATCCGGTCCCTTTCTGGAAGCAAACTTTCAACAATCAAGACACCATTCTAGCACAAGTTTAGAGATGTGATGGAAATTAGTTCAGAAATGTGTTACATCTCAGCTGGGGAGGAAACTCTGCAAGAAAAATTCCTTTATTTTGATAAGGCAGCCCAATCTTGCTTAACCTTTAGCCAAGTATTTGCTCAGTACAGTGTTATATGAATAAGCCATCCTCAGTCAATTCAGGGTATGGAGCTAATTATTCTTTTATATTAATTCCCGAACAGAATCTTCAAATAAGCTAAGTACTACTAGCACAGTGTATTAGTTGACCATGGCTGTTCTAACAAATAGTAGAAAGAGTGATGTCAATAGCTGAATATGTGGGGAAAATTTCAGAAGCTAGAAGCTCATATGGAGCCTGGACATAGGGTGGGATAATTCCTTTTGAGATCAGAGAAAAGAACCTTTTCTTCTACTTACATTTTTTTCATTGAACATTAAGTCTTCACTGGACCGCAGAAGTACTGCTAACATTGCCAGTTCTCTAACACGATCTCTGTATGTGCTGTATTCACGTATTTCTGTAAATATAGCAGTTACCGAAGAAAGTGACCAACCTTCTCCAGTACCACCCAACCACATCTTTAGCTGGAATTGCCATGATCTAATTTCTGAACAAATTCACAGTTGAGGTAGCAAGAATTACACTACAATATATGGAATCTAGAAGGACACATTTTTAACCCCCAAATAGCAGAGCAGTCCTACTACCATGACAAGCTATATGGGTTTTTAAATATTGCAGCTATAGGAAACTTAGATATTGTGTATTTTTTGTGATTTGCATCTAGGGTTTTTCTGTATATTATAGAAGTTCAGTGGATCTTGGTAACATTCAAACTTCTTGTCACAACAGCAAACTGGACTGCTTTAACTGCTCCAAACTCTCCTGTAGGGATAAAGTAGAATAGGGCAAAACTTCTTCAATGAAGACAGATTATGAAGCTTTCAAGTTGTTTTCATATCCCCACTAGAACTTTAAAAAATATATACCAGCTCACTGATATTATTGTCCTTCTTCAATAAAAGTGACATAAGGTAACTTTTTCAAAGCAAGTTGTTCTGTGTGTTGTTGTTTTTTAGTGATAACTTTTTGAGATTATAATATAATTACAGCATCACCTTCCTTCCCATTCCTCCAAAATAATTGTTTTCATGGCCAGGAACAGAGACACATTGTTATGAATCCCATCTTCCAATTTTCTCATTTTGTAACTCTCTGGACTTTTAATTTTATTTCCCTTAAAATAAACCTAGGTATTTTATTTGTTATTCTTCTCATTGCTGTAAAAACATGCCTACAAAAACAGTTTAACAGAGGAGGAGTTCATTCTACTGCATCAAATAAGAAAAGATATAAACCATAGTGAAGGGAAGGCCATAATGAAACAGTTGCTTCCATTGAGACCAAATTAGGAAGCAAAGATCAGACAGATCTGAACCAGTTCTAGATCTTCTGATTCATCAAAAACATCAGTAATTTCAAATTTCTGCATGAAGTATTACAGTTTTATTGTTTGGGTGAATTGAAATCAAAAGAAGAATGGGGAAATGAGCTGCCAGAATGAAAAATATATGCAGCCAATGACAGTGACTTGGTTTGGCTTCAAGATGGAATCTGTGGAAACTAAGGTAGCAGAAATTTCTGGAAGGGTTTTGTGCAATCGAGAAGAATTATCAGTGTAAACCTGTGTGCATGATAGTCGTATTCCCACCACGGAAAAATTGTCATGATTGTCTGCTTGGTAGTCTTAGAAAGATTTGTTTATGTACTTTATTGGGTTTGCAGAAAATTATATGTAGCATGTCATTGAAGAAACCCTTAGAAGCCAGAAGAGGCTGTCTGATCACCTGAAACTGAGGTTATAGGTAGTTGTGAGCTGCTGTGTGGTTGTGAAGAACTCCACCTGTATCCTTCGAAAGAGCAGCAGGTACTCTTAGCTACCGAGCAATTTCTCTAAATGCATCTTGAGTACTGTCAAATACACTTCTCACCTCAATCCTCAGCCAGTTGTAGGACCCTGATAATACCTAATTCAACTAACTATCCTTTATAGTTCAGTAAGATGGAAAAGAAATTCTATTTTTTGTGGGCTTTAGAAGTAGAAATGTAAACATACATACACTTGTTGCTAAGAATTATGTTCACCAGAGTAAACACTCACTAAATATTATCGATCATGTATCATTGTTTGTATAAGAAACATTTTGGTAATCCGATCTCTCATTTTCTAAATAATCAGCCCATCAATGGCTTATGTTTTCTAATGATCTAAACACATTACTTATCTTTGCTCTTATTTATTGACATAAAGAAAACGAACAATTGACAGGGCTAAAACTTAGATTAATGGTCCTTAACCATGGGTGCCTTTTTTTCCTGTGGGATACCTGGTCACACTTGCAGACAGTTTAAATTATGAAGGTAAAATAGAGATACTCCTGTCCTGCAGAAGAAATCCAGGCATCCTGCTAACATCTGTTGAGCACAGTGACCCCACCTCTATCTATAAACTGATACAAATTATTAGATTTATTTATGAACAGAGATTTATGAATTGAAGCTGTGAGAGTGGTAGAAAATATAATCAGAAAAGTATGCAGTATTTAAACAATGAATGCTCCCGCACTCACCTACCAACTGGTTATCCATACCACTTCCTCTAGTACTTGGCGAATTATACAAAGAGAAGCTGGGAGGAATGTGAGAATCAGAAGACACAGGGAAGTACTAGGAAAGTTTATCCTCTGGGCATGACACAATCAATCATGACCTCACGGCATTACAGGCTGTCAACAAAGAGCCTACACATGGCTGGACCTGCCAATAGTCATAATTTAAGGAAGGCCTCAGGTAGCCCTACTCATTCCTGCTGAGCTGTGGGCCTTTAATGGACTCAGCGAGGGATAGACATCATCTTCAGTGTGTATGTAAATACAGCCACACATTTTAATAGCAGCAAAACCATGGAAACCCAGACAACCTTGGTTAAATTCAGTGTCTCATAAAACTGAGCAAAATGTCATAACTGTTGGTAAGCGATTTCTGTGGGTTGGTGATAGGGATGGAGGGAAATAAGAGGGAATGCAGTATGTACATTTGAAATTGTCCTAATCACAAAGAAAAAGAAAGAAAAATCTAGAAACGTGAATGAAAGAGAAGGCTTGCCTCCCTTGAAGATGAAGTTCTCTCTGCCTAATGAATTAAGAGCTCCTGTCATGAATGCAGGAGCTTGACTTTCAAAAGAAGGCTTCTAGGATCAGCATAAATCCATCATCTTTACATCTACCGTAGCACTAAGTAGTAGAAACCAAAATGAATGAAATTCCCCAGTGGGTCACTGGTCTTGTGTGCAGGCCTACTCAAAAAATTATTATACATGACACCATAGCTTGAGATGAGTTCCCAGACTTTTTCCAAGGAATAGATAATATAACACATTTTTAAAATGTCCCTAGGTAGCTATAAAGGAGGTTTTTGTGTAAAACTGTCATCTGTCTGCATTAACTGTTTACATAAAAACTAAATTGATTAGAAATTTTACAATCTGAACACCTGGATAAAGTCCCTTTTTTTAAATGTCTGCTTTCTACTCTATCACCTTGACAATTAAGAAACTAAGAGTAGTGGATGATTTCCAAGGCAGTATTGGAATCAATGCATATTCTTCCAGGTCCTCCCTGCCTGCTACTGGTTTAAAATAGGCATTTACTTCTAATAGTTTAAGTATTTTCATCTCCGTTTCCTTGGCAGCTTTTCAAAACTGTTTAGCTTTTAAGAAATGTATTTTATGTTATCTGGTTTAGATATATGGTCAATCATCTTTGACCACAAGAGACTTGGAGACTAATTTAAAGCAAAACAAACCAAAACAAAAGTTGTCAAGCAATAACACCAACCAGTACTCACAACATCAAAAAAAAAAATGGAATGTTCGAAGTAATCAAGGGGCAGAGTGTGTAGTTCAGCTGGTAGAGGGCTTGCCTTACACTCAAAAAGCTCTGATTTCCATTCTCAGTGGTGCATAAAGTAGACCTGGAACTTGGCAGGCAAAGTCAGGTGGATCTCTGTATTGGAGGCCAGCCTGGTCTACACAGTTAGTTCCAGCATAGCCAGTGAGTTCCAGAGATACACTGAGAAACTCTGTCTCACAAAAACCAGCAAATGAACAAAATATTCTACCCTGGATTGACATATGGCTTTACATTTGCATACTTGAACATGCATACACACGTCAAACACACATTCAAACTGATGATGACAGCCATGATTCTCTAAAAGCCATCATACCATTCCCTGCTGTCTTTTGCCTGGTCAGGAGGAGGATGCAGTGCCATCCCATTTTGGAAGTACTGCTCTGTTACGATCTGCAGACCGGAGTTGATTCTCTACATTTTGCAAGGCTCACTTTCACCGCCCTAGGCTAGAGAAGGACATGTATGTAAAGATCCTCGTGAAAAATTCTGTTTATTTTCCATTTAATTATTTTCTTAGAATACTAAGGCTGATTACATAGAGATTCATAACAAATGTGAATAATGTCTTTGATGTAAAGTTTAGCTTCATTGGTTTCCTTGGGGACACACAAAATAGAAAAGCTTGCCATTTGAATTCACGGATATAACAGGCTGTAGCACCCATTCAATGATTTTTTTTAAAAGCATCTACTGATCCTAGGATAGACCTAAAACAAACAAACAAAAACATTTTAAAATGGTGAGAAATGATACCTTTTTCTACATAGATCAAAGAAAGACAAAGAGATGCTAAGAATCAGTTGTAGTGACTATAACCTCATTGCTTAAACAAACAAAAAACAAAACAAAAAACAATCAGAAGAAAAATGTAAATGTTTCACTAAAGTAGAATGTAAACATGGCAGAAAACATTTATGCAACAGGAAATAGTAAATCTCTCTATAGGTGTATGACAACCCTGCTCCTGTCATCTTTGTTGTTAATTGCTATTAATGTTTAAGTATAAGTGAGATACACATATCTTAAAGTTTAAAATACATAAGCAAGACCTTTATCATAAAGGGGTGTTGAATTTTGTCAAATGCTTTTTCAGCATCTAATGAAATGATTATATGTTTTTTTTCTTTCAGTTTATTTATATGATGGATTACATTGATAGATATTCATATGTTGAGCCAGCACTGCATCTCTGGGATGAAGCTTACTTGATCTAAAGGGATAATTTTTTTGATGTGTTCTTGGATTCAGTTTGCCAGTATTTTATTGAGAATTTTTGTATCGATGTTCATGAGTGAGACTGGTCTGTAATTCTCTTTCTTGGTTGAGTCTTTGTGTAGTTTTGATATCAGGGTTGATAGTCACATTGATAAATATCTTGAATATCACCATAGAACTTTCATCTGGCGATGGATGGAGATAGAGACAGAGGCCCAAATTGAAGTGCTGGACTGAGCTCCCAAGGTCCAGATGAAGAGCAAGGAAGTCAGGACCACGAGGGGTGTGCCCACCCACTGAGACAGTGGGACTGATATAATGGGAGCTCACCAAAGCAAGCTGGTCTGGGACTGAAAGAGCATGGGATCAAACTGGACTCTCTGAATGTGGCTGACAATGGGGGCTGACTGAGAAGCCAATGATAATGGCACTGGGATTTGTTCCACTGCTTATACTGACTTTTTGGGATCCTAGTCTGTTTGGATGCACTGGATGGAGGGGGGAGGGCCTTGGACTTCCCACAGGGCAGGGCACCCTGACTTCTCTTAAGACTGGAGAGGAAGGGGGAAAGGGAGTGGGGGAGAAGGAGGGAAATGGGAGGAGGGGGGAGTTGGAAATTTTTAATAATATATATTATATATATATGCAAATCTTCTAATTTAGTAGGATGACCCAATGATAATGCTCAAAGGTAAGAGGAAAGTCAATAGAGGAATGAAGGTATAGGATACAACTTGGTGTTCAACAGTATGTAAAAATCAATACATAGCATCAAGAGCTAATGGTAACAAACTTGGGCAAATAAATAACAAAATGACATTTGTCAGTATAAGACTCTCTATTTCAGAACAATGACCTTAAAATTTGCTTTGTGTTTTCTGCAGATTTATTTGAGGTCCAGAATGATTGCTTACAGCTGGCAGCTTGCTAGTCTCCCAGTGATTCGTATAATTATCTCTATTGAGTTAGTGTATTGATCTGTAGCTGCTAGCCATTTCAAAACTCCCCCTTTATCCTGCAAGAGGTAATGGAATTAATGAGTGTCTTTGCCAAACATCACAAGAAAATTAAGCACACAATTAGGTCAGAATATGAAACTGGTGGAGGGGGGATAAGAACCAACTAAATATAAATTTTAGTTAAGATAAATTGAAACAAGATGTTCCTACTTAATTTGTTAAATAAATGCATGATATAAAAACAATACCCAAGAAACTCAGATAAATCGACTAGAGAATCTTCACACCACCTGCATTGCTATGAGTGGCAGATATTCAAACCTGAAGGAATATGAATTAGGAATGTATTTTGTGAGTTAAAAACCAATTTGTGCAGAACTGTAAAGGAGGGTTCAGAATTCTGCCTCTGAGTTGGTGTGTCTGCAGTGGATTCCAGCTTTAGCTGGTATCCTTTTGTTAAACATGAAGGGAAGACAATACTCACCCCCGGATGTCATTTAGAGGCATCCATTCTGAGGCTGTGATAATGGATGTAGGGATGGCCACTGTTGACTGTGTATGTTGCTACCTAGAATGGTTAGGGGAAAGGCACATCTTTTTAAATAAGAAATGGATGAATTTATGGCTAGAAACCAAATATGAGTGAGTACATCCCATGTTCCTCTTTTTGGGTCTGGCTTACCTCACTCAGGCTAGTGTTTTCTATTTCCGTCCATTTGCATGCAAAATTCAAGAAGCCCTTGTTTTTTACTGCTGAGTAGTACTCTAATATGTATATATTGCATACTTTCTTCATCCATTCTTCCATTGAAGGGCATCTAGGTTGTTTCCAGGTTCTGGCTATTACAAACAATGCTGCTATGAACATCGTAGAGCATATACTTTGAGCCTATAATTAGTGATCCTAGAGAAGCTAAATAAGAAGGAGAACCCAAAGAAAAACATATAGGCATCCTCCTGAATATTAACCTTCATCAGGCGATGAAAGGAGACAGAGACAGAGACTCACATTGGAGCACCGGACATAATTCTCAAGATCCAAATCAAGAGCAGAAGGAGAGAGAGCACGAGCAAGGAACTCAGGACCGCAAGGGGTGCACCCACACTCTGAGACAATGGGGATGTTCTATTGGGAACTCACCAAGGCCAGCTGGCCTGTGCCTGAAAAAGCCTGGGATAAAACCAGACTCTCTGAACATAGAGGACACTGAGGACTACTGAGAACTCAAGAACAATGGCAATGGGTTTCTGATCCTACTGCACGTACTGGCTTTGTAAGAGCCTAGGCAGTTTGGATGCTCAACTTACTAGACCTGGATGGAGGTGGGGGTTCCTTGGACTTCCCACAGGGCAGGGAACCCTGATTGCTCTTCGGGCTGAGGAGGGAGGGGGGCTTGATTGGGGGAGAGGGAGGGAAATGGGAGGCGGTGGCGGGGAAGAGAGGGAAATCTTTAATAAATAAATAAATAAAATAAAATTATTTCAAGAAAAAAAAGAAATGGATGAATTTGGACTATGTATAACTTACTGATGCTAAAGTACTTTCACATAGCTGTCCACTCTTGCTTTGTGCATGGCCAAACCTGAAAATAAAATCTATATCACAATCATATCAAAGAAGAGAATGACAAACGAACATTTCTCATCAAACTTATGAAACAACCCCAATAAAACTCAGTGACCAGAACAAACAAGCAATAACAATAATGAAAAGAAGCAAACAGACAAAAGATGTCAGAAAAGTAGGAGGCGTTTTTAGGGTGAAAAGTTTCCATGAGAGATAGAAGGGAAAGGAAATAACTAAAACTCGATATGCTCCAGTGGATGGCTAGACACCCTTGAAAATAATGGTGGCAGAATGAATTCACTCACTGGCTTAAGAAATTGCCATTGTTTGTGGTTGCCTTCCAGAACTTGATGAGGAAAAAAAAAATTCTCTTGCTGAAGGAGGCACACACTTGAGTCATAGGACATGGAGAAATGAAAGTAGTGCTGATGTGGAAGTTCCACCACTAATAGAGAGATTTCTCTGTGTTGGAAAGTTCTGTGAACTCTGCTTGGAGAAGCATGTCAGCAACAGTATTTCCCTGCTGGGTACCCATTTGAGCTGCGGTAATGACTGGACAGGCAAAAGATACACACTGGTGCAACAGTGACACAGATGCAATGGGAATAACCGACCATTTATTAATTGGATTTGAATCCTATTCCACAAGATAGAGCCAAGGCCTATTGTTAACTGTAACCCCAAACCTTTGGCTATCTTGGTCGTAGGTCACATGTGAGAACCCAATAATAGTAGTCAGTGGACCTATGACCAAGATAGCCAAAGAGAGTGGGGTAGAGGGCATGGGAAACAGAAGTTGTGAGGGAAAGAAGGAGGATAATTGGTAAGAAAGGAATTGGAGTGGAGGGAAATGGGGTGGATGTGATAAAACACATATGCAAACATGAAATTAAATAAAATATTTAAAATTTAAAAAGAGTACCTAATTTGGAAAAAAAGGCAGAGGTGGAATATATCAGAAATTGAAATGGAGGAAGTAGAGGGTGTATTATATCAAAACATATCATATACATGCATGGAAAATAATGGGTATTATTGAGTTTCATTTTGCATTTTATGACAATGGTTGTATCACAGCCATTTAGTTAATAACAGAAATGAAAATTTGTGTAGGGGGAATGGAATAAATATCTCTAGGTAGTTAAATTAACTGCTTTGAAAAAAACTTTAATCATTTATTTTTCAGTTATTTGGCAATCCACCCCCAAAAATACAGACATTACTAAAACTTCTGACTTAACTACACCCATTTATAACTTCAAGAACTATCTGCATATTTAAGGGAATCATGGGTCATTGACAGAAAAAGGTTACTGCTGGCTTAACACTGTTTTTAGAAACAGAAACCATCAGAATACAATTTCTTTCATTTGAGTAATTGCTGTTTTTAAAAGTGAAGCAGGAATCCAGTGAGTGGGAAAATTGTAAAATCAGTGACTGGAAAAAAAATTTGGTTTTGGCCGATTTCTCATCTCAACAAGTTTTTTTTTTTTTTTGACTTACTCATTTGCAACCGTGCTTTGAAAAAAAATCTGTTCATAATCATATTCCCAGATTCTCACAGTGCTGGGACTCAGCAGCTGCGGTGTCCTCACTCCAGTGATAAGGTTGGTGCAGAAACAGGCGCTGGGACAGTTGGCTCCAGCTCTCCAAAAGCAGAACAAGAAGATGAGATGCTGGCTCCGCCATCCAGTGTTTCGACATTAAACAGGAACTGCCCATCACATGGTTAGCTCTGCCTCCTGCCCTGTCTATTTGTTTCGTCTCCTCACTCTGCAAAACTCTTGAAGGAACAAATTTAAAGGATCATGCAACTAAACTACTGCTCTTACTTGCAAGCAATTCTGTTTGTTTGTTTGTTTGTTTTTGCTTTTGGTTGTTGTTTTTTGAGACAAGGTTTCTCTGTAGCTTTTGGTGCCTGTCCTAGAACTAGTTCTTGTAGACCAAGCTGGCCTCAAACTCACAGAGATCTGCCAGTCTCTGCCTCCTGAGTGCTGGGATTAAACCTGGCTACTTGTAATCAATTCTATGTCACTTGGGAAACATATAAACAACTTTCAAATTAGACTTTTATTTTTTTCTAGGTATGCATCTATATCTAATATGAGAAAGCATCCAAAGAACATCCAGTGGTCTAGGAAAAGAAAATGCCATTTAAGGACAATAGCCAAAGGATTTGAGGACATGCTATTTTGTAAACTAAACTAGTTTCAGAAAATTAGAAGGCAGGAGATGGAGCTCACTAGCAGATTATTGGCTTAGCATGAGCTTCTAGAAAAAGGAAAAAGAGAGAGAAAGAGACAGACTGAGATAAACAGTGACAGGAAAGCAAGAGAAACAAGATATAAGAAAAAGGAGGAAAGAAAATTAAAATTACTGTCATAACTTAAACTTACATTTTCTTCTAGAATTTACATGCACTATTAAGCTTCTGTATATTGAAATGCAACTGGATGACAATGACATCATTATTATCTGAGGTCAAGGACAAGAACAAGAATAAGGTCGATCTCAATCCAAAAGCAAACTGGGCAATAGGAAACAGTCAAGAGCAGAGAATTGAATAAATTATAATTCAAGGCTAAAATTCAGTGGAAAAGAATTAAATGAAAGTGATTGGAAAATAAAATTAAAAACAGGAAAAGACTAAGGAAAATTGCTCATGAAAAGATATATCCACTAAAGTAATATTTAATATATGAGATTACTATGCCACAAGTCAATTGTTCTATAATTATTCAACGTTTCTATCTTCAGGATGTCAGGGATGGCTCACAGATTCAAATCTCTCTTCCCAAGAGAATTGACTGCAAAGTCTATCTAATTTTATTTGCCATTTCTTAGTTATATAAAGACAAGCCAGTCTATGATTACTTCCACAGAAGTCTCAGCCACGCTCAGAGTGTAGTTCATAGGACATAGCGGAAAGTAAACTAAGTGCTGCTGACAAATTAATCCCAGCTTCTGTAGCCTTCCATGAAAATCTGGTCATGAAGACTTCCATATATGCCTGCCATACAATGCAGTGTCAAGGTGACTGTCCCCGAAATGCTGCAGAAAATAATTCGGCAAAGTGCCCATGCTTTTTTTTTTCCACGTTGAAAAATTACTTTGTGGGGCATATAAATATTAGTTATATGTAAATATTTGTGATACTATGATTAAGCATATTTGGGGAACCTCTCATTCAGTAACATAATTGTTTTGATGATCATGCTGTCTAGAGTTTAAATCCCTAGAGCTCACACAAATTCTAACATGGTAGTATGCACGTGTAATTATGTAAGTCTAGAGGTAATTGGAGGAACAGAGTCAGGAGTATTACTGGAGGTCGGGAGCTAGCTGGTGAAGCCAAGAGCAGAACACAAGAGACTCTATCTTAAACACAGTGGCAGGCAAGGACCATCACCCAAGGTTATTGCGAGAGCGCGCGCGCGCGCGCACACACACACACACACACACACACACACACACACTTCATCATTCACACATACATACAAAAAGTGTACATAAAAATTTTAAGTAACAGTCTAACACTTTGATGTGTACTTACCATTAAAAACAATTGTGGACATATACATGAAAATGCTTTGAAGCTTGGAGTTAGCTAAACAATATAATTGGATTATCATCTGAAAGGAGGAGACCATTAATTAAAGGAATGACTACTCAAAGTCAGATAACATATAATTTAGTTGTTAAATGCTAGTGCAAAGATGGTTATTTTTACTTTTTCTTACTATTCATAAGGTGCATTTTAAGATTTGAGAACCAGTGAAGTTATCTGGTGGCTCTAAATCCTTCTCTGCACAGTACAGCCAAGGGAGGGAACTTTCAAAGGGAATTTCCTTGCTGCATCAACCCTAGGAGATGACAAGCCCACTGAACTATCTTCTCGTATGCTTTTAGTGGAAGGTCAGTGTCAAGAAAGATGGAGCTCTTAGGAAAATCACCTATGCCAATTTCCTAAACCAACATAATTTCTAACAGAATTCTAAATATTTATCCTGATTTCCACAGATAAGTCAGATTTCACCCCTCATCAAAGAAGCTCCTTTTTGCAGCAGAAGAAAACAATTACAGAAGGCCACAGCTGGTTAAAATAAAGAGAATGGAACAAGTGACAGTAGAGTGGCCAAACTGAATTACCATACCTACAATGGAACCTATAGGCTAAGACTCAAGGAACACTGAGAAAGAGGGGGCAAAAGGGGTATAAAAACAAGGAAGACACTGTGAGGCAGTGTCTTCTGTATACAATAGGGTTGCTACCTCCAGAAAATCACAGGATCGCAACCCAAATAAGACCTGCCCAAAGACAACAGCAGTTCACATAGATGGGAGAAATTTCACAAGACCCATCCCTAGAAAAAAAGCTACAAATAGCCAAAGAGATGAGAGAGGGAGAACAGTTTTCCTTAGGGACAAGAACCCTAATAGATTATCCAGTCCCATATAGTTAACTCTAAACACATATACATACTTGGACACCAAGTGGATTCTCTAGCAGTACACACACACACACACACACACACACACACACACACACACATCTGTGTACAAACACATGCATGCTATGAAGCTCTGAGGAAATGTAGAGACATGGAAAGAATAGATGGGGGAACAGGAGGGATGCAAGTGATATGATACAGTACTCATATAAGAAATAAAAAAATACCTTCATTGATGTGGGATTTCCCTCTGTATACTGTGATTACCGTAAATGAATAAAAAAATGCTTTGGACCTATAGCAAGGCAAAACTTAGCTAGATGGGGAAAACTAAACTGAATGCTAGAAAGGAGGCAGAGTCAGGGAGAAGCCATGGAGCCTCTACCAGAGACAAACATGCCAAAACTTTGCTGGTAAGCCATGACCTTGTGGTGATGCACAGATTAGTAGAAATGGGTTAAATTAAGATCCAAGAGTTAGCAAATAAGAAGCTAGAGTTAATGGGCCAAGCAGTGACTTAAATAATATAGTTTCTGTGTGATTATTTCAGGGCTGAGCAGCAGGAGGCCTTCCTTCATGAATTCTGTTAATACAAATGCACATGTGGAACCTGTATTAATTATGATAGGAAACAGGAAGGTGAGATTTCATGAAGAGCTGATTGAGATTCCCAATAGCTCTGAGAGCCATGATCTCTGAAAACAGAACCCACAGAAGTCTACATGCAGACTACAGTTAATCAACTCTATTTCCACTCACAGTTTCCAGAGCCTACTATTCTCTTCATCCATGTGTTTTTGTCAATAGATTCTTTTCATAGGCCTGTGTGACATCCATTCCACACTATGGTAACATTTCATAATAACATTAAAAGAAAATTCTCTCCTTATACCTGTAGAGTATTTTTATTTTAAACAAACCAAATGCTACTACCACTAGCAATAGAAGTACCAAGAAAAAGTAACCTTTTCATCCAATCAGTATCTAACGTTATTTAACCACAGATCAGAAGTCAGTAGTTAGTGAACCTCATGGTATTTAATTACCTTTGTTTAGTAATGCAGGAAGAGCATCTTGTGGTGAAGTTGTTGTCGTGATAGATAAAGTGCTTGGTGCCTAAGTGTGAGGCTGGAAGATAGGATACACAGAGTCCAGAACAATGCCTAGTTGTCCTGGCACTCTTTCTGGAATCCCAGTACTTGGGATATAGAGAGTGGAGCCCTTGAAGAAAGCTGGCTAGATAGATTAGCCCAGTATATGGTCTCATGGTTCAAGAGAAAGAATCTGTCTCAAAACATATGGTGGTGAGCAATCAGGAAATATTTCAGTTAACATTTGACTTTGGCCTTTATATGCATGGGCACACTTAGACCTAGACATATTTGTCTCTTCATGGGAACACAGACTGGGATTGCACAGAGAGAACTAAGAGAGACTTTCTGGGATACAGACTAGGATTGCACAGAGAGGACCCAAGAAGTGAGTGACCAGCCCCTCAGCTGGAAAACCCAGACTCTAGGACATAGGCCCCAGGACAAACCCTATGCCCCTCCCCCACCTGCCTCACCTGCACTAGCTAGCCAGGGGACAAGCCTCCTGCAGGCAGGCTGCCACAACACCCCCACATTAGAGCCTGTAATCTACAAATCCCACTCCAACCCCAAACCCACTCATCCCGGGAGACCTCAGTGGCTCCCCATGACACAGACAGCGACTTCACGGAGAAGACCAACAACAGCTTCCTGAAATACGGACAATTGCAAAGATTGGTCCAAAATAGGATCCCTAAGACACAGACACCAACTGCAAGGATTGGACCAAGAGGCAAACACACTGCCTGCACCAATGTATTCTTGCATTGGCACCTAACAGTCTCTTCCTCAACAACCTAAAGAACAATATGGCAACACCAGGACCTAGTGGTCCTACAACAGGAAGACCTGAACATCTTATCTCAGAAGAAGCAGAACAAAATGATCTTAAATAAAAGCTCAGGGGCTCTTGTTTTTTATCATTAGTGAAAATCTGGGGGCTACAGTGAAGATTTTTGATGTCAGTAATGAATTTTGGCTATGAAGGCAAAGTGTGGGAGATATTTACTTTTCCTCAGGCAGGCTCAGGCATTCTCAGTTACCACTGAAACCTAAAATGTGTCTCTGCTGTCACTGTCATTTACTCAAGTTTATCCTTCCTCTTATGTGTCTGACCTTCCACAAAGCATTTCCTTTGACATGTTGACATGTTTCATTTGTTCTTTAGATATTATGAAGAAATAACAAATTCACCTTTTTACTTTTTGATTAGACCAGAACACATATTATTGTAACTATAAGACAATATTGTACACACTTAAACATATGAAACACTTTTGAAATTTTTCTATATTAGCATTGTGATACAAACCTTCTTTATTTGGATAACTAGTTTAAAGAAATATGTCAATTTAATATATTTAACATGGAATCAATAATATTAAATATTAAGTCAGTAACTCCCAGTCTTATTACTTGAATTTATTGTTGAATACCTATAAACACATTTATAAATTAACTATCTTAATCCATGAAGGACTGGAGTTGTCTTTTATCTAAGCTTCTTTTGTAAATCTCTTTATTACTTAAGCCAGTTGACATTTTGAAAATACATTTTATTCTTTTCTCACTAATTTTTGTCAATATCCTTTTTTAATCTGCTGAACCTGTGAACTTCACAACGGTTTATAGTATCTGGTTCTGAATTCAATTGTTTTTCTTGTGGTTATTTAGCATATTTGCAGCAAAGGAACTAGGCTGTCATCCTTAAAGAATGTACTGTAAAATAAAAAGATTATGTTTGTTACAACTAAAAATAAACCCCACCCGACAAATATCTTTGAATGTGGAAGACCACGATCCTTTTGAGAACTAACCTATTATCTTGTCACTGTGAATGCTTCTTCAGTAGAGTTGTCTAAATATTCCAAAAATCTTTTTCTCTTCTTGCCTCTCCTTTTAGTTCTTCTCTTGATTCTTTTCCTCCTCTTCTATGTATTTATCATCCCCCTTTTCTCCCCCTTTCCTCATCACTCCCATTTTCTCCTCCTTGTGTTCTATTATATAACATTAGCACTTATATATTGAAATGAAACAAGAAGAACTGAGCAAAATGCCTTGTGTTTGGCAGAGAATCAATGCAACCTCTCCCTGTGAGATGACTCAGGCAGATGTGAGATGCCTTGATCACAAGTTGACCAGCATCACTTATTTATAATTGAATCAATGGTAAGAGACTTAACCATTTTGCCTCCTATGCAAACAATTTGCATGGGATTTCTAAAACCCGAGCAAGATCACCTTTGATAGGTATTTTCTTTTTTTTTTTAAATTTATTTATTTATTGAGGATTTCCGCCTCCTCCTCGCCACCCCCCCCCCCCCCCCGGATCAAGTCCCTCTCCCCCATCAGCCCAAAGAGCCATCAGGGCTCCTTGGCCTGTGGGAAGTCCAAGGACCGCCCACCTCCATCCAGGTTCAGTAAGTTGAGCATCCAAACTGCCCAGGCCCCCCCAAAGCCAGCACATGCAGTAGGATCAAAAACCCATTGCCATTGTTCTTGAGTTCTCAGTAGTCCTCATTGTCCGCTATGTTCAGCAAGTCCGGTTTTATCCCATGCTTTTTCAGATTCAGGCCAGCTGGCCTTGGTGGATTCCCGAACGAACATCCCCATTGTCTCAGAGTGTGGGTGTACCCCTCGCGGTCCTGAGTTCCTTGCTTGTGCTCCCCTCCTTCTGCTCCTGATTTGGACCTTGAGATTTCTGTCCGGTGCTCCAATGTGGGTCTCTGTCTCCTTTCATCGCCTGATGAAGGTTAATATTCAGGGGGATGCCTATATGTTTGTCTTTGGATTCACGTTCTCATTTAGTTTCTCTAGGATTGCGAATTATAAGCTCACTGTCCTTTATTTATGGCTAGAATTTTCTGTAGCAAATAATCGACCCACATACAGAAGTTCGTCTGATGGCAATTGTCTATGTGTGATAGTAAGTGTCTACTTGATGGTCTATTCAATTGATTAAATGTTTTCCTTGAGCCGGGTGACAGTGGCACACGCCTTTAATCCCAGCACTCGGGAGGCAGAGGCAGGCAGATCTCTGTGAGTTCGAGACCAGCCTGGTCTACAAGAGCTAGTTCCAAAACCACAGAGAAACCCTGTCATGAAAAACCAAAAAAAAAAAAAAAAAAAGAATTTTTTTCCTTGACAATTTCATACATGTTTACTTTCACTCCCAACTCCTCTATCTCCCTCCCTTTTTATACCCTTTTCTCCCCATAAATCCCTTTCCCACATTCATAACTTTTTCTTTTGTCCTATAATCATCTGATTATATTCAAAACTCTATGTGTGACCATAAGTTCAAAACTGCCTATTTGAGTCTGGTAGGCCTATGTTTGACTACACACCTCAACACAATGGTTGTCTCTTCCCCAGAGTCTATCTGTAATCAGTATTTCCCTAGAACAGGGTAGAGTCCCATGAGCCCCACTATGATCTATAATAGATTCTTGACAATCCCACTCTTATTTAGGCCCAGTGCTGACAGCCGCAGTTTCTGTGAGTTAATGGTTACATTTGCTATGCCATGATAAAAGATGACATCACACAGATTTTCTTGTAATCTTCTAGCTTTACATCTCCTGCTCAAAAACCATAATCTTTCCATTTCTCCAAGACCCGCAGGTTGCACATATCCAGCTGGTTGTCATGGAAGGGGTTGTTTTACAAAACAGCACAGATAAAGCACAGGTTTTGTTTTTGCTGTTGTTGTTGTTTTTTATTCATTTTGTTTCTGAAATAATGGCAGGAAGGTGGTCTACTGTGCTCACTGGCAAATGCTCTGGTTTTCATGGTCGACATGACCTTCCCCCATGGGGCAGAAAGGAATAAATCTCTGAGGACAGACATCTGGTGCAGGGTTGAAGTGGAGTCTGTTTGCTTCATCCAGGCTTTCATTTGGCTGTGTAATCTTGAGTCAGTTCCACAGCTATTTTAAACAAATATTCTCTGGCTAAATATATAATAATTTTGTATTATAAAGAGGCCCTTCAAGTAAGTAAGTAAACATGGAGAATTCAGACAGTTATACTGATAAAACTACATTAGTTTCATTAGGAAAGGAATTTTAGGTGTGTGGATTTTGGACTTTTTAAAACTATCAAAAGAAATGTTTTGATTTATTTATTTGTATAAAAATGTGCTTTGGTACGCCACACCAGGAACATAATATAAATAAACTTTATAATTTAATAGTTATCTAGAGTCATAGCAAAAGGTAGGATGTGTAATGTTAAGACCAAGGAATATCTAGGAATGGTAGAGTTTTGGATATGTAGTTTATTTATAATTTATTATTTTTGTAAAGATCTATTATTCATTATTTATTTATTTGTGTGTGTGTGTGTGTGTGTGTGTGAGTTTATACTGCATGTGTGAATGTGTCTGTGGAGTCTTCAAGAGGGCATCATACACCAGGAAGATTGAATTATATGCTATTGCAATCTTTCTAACATAGGTTCTAGGAATTGAACTTGGCTCTTCTGGAAGAGCAGCTAATGATTTTAACCATTAAATCATATCTCCAGATATATTTATAATTTACAAAATATTTTAAACTACTTAACTTTATTTAAGAAACAAAACGAGCCATGGATGAGCCTCACTGGGTAGAATGCTTATTTAGCTTGCAGAAAGCCTCCAGTACCAGTTCTGGAAACATATAAACTGGATGCAGTGTTGGACAGCTGTAATCTTAGTACTTGGGAGGCAGAGGTAAGTGGATTAGAAATTGAAAAGATATCACACAGTTCAGAAGTTACCCTAGGCTACAGGAGACCCAATCACAAAAAGGTAGGAGGGACCTATGTCTAATTTTGTACATGTTTTTTGATGAATAAGTAAAGGAACTTTAGTGTGATGTTTGGCACCCAGTGTTTAACTAGGACATTATCAGTTATTATCTAAGCATAGTCTGCAAAACAGAATCAATAATACCACTCATATTTTGGAAGTAACCAAAAGTTTCTAATTGAACTTAAACATGCTCAACAGTCAGAAAATCATGACTGTCATTGGCCACCTACAACTACTCAGGGACAGTGGGGCCATGGATCTTAGAAAAGGACATACTACTGCCATTTTACTAAAGTAGTATAATTCCATCCCTACATTCTGAGCATATATTGATTTGTGAATATATAGGTGTAGATCTATCCTGCTCAAAGAAGTTGCTCTTTGTAGCAGGCTGAATCCATTTCAGAGGGTCACTATTGTTAAAAGTGAAGGAATCAAGTGACTCTGGTGTTGCCAGTCCCAATAAATACATGTGCAATACAGTCTCTATAAGTAAGGATTGGAGAACATAGCAGAAGAGGGGGCAGAAGCAACACAAGAGTCAGAGGACCAGGAATCTTCAGCTAGTTTTTATCTTCTAGATATGACAGGGAAATGATATCCATAAAATCTCAAAAACAGGGCTGCCAACTAAGACCTGAAAAATAAAGCATCAGTTGACAGTCTAATTTGGATGTTGGAAATCTCTTGGAGCCCCACTCCAGATGAAGAGCTACAACTATGAAGGGGAATTAAACTTCCCAAGGATGAGAACCTTTAATGTTATCCAATGCCAAGAAGTCAGCTCTCAATTCATATACATTCAAACCACTAAATGAACTCAAAAGGTCGTATATATGTATGTATATATAATCTATATATGTACAATGCACATATTTACTAAATATATATGTTCTTTTAATATACACTATGCATATTAAATTTAATTAAATAACAAAACCATAGAGATGTGTCATTAAAAACATAACACTTCACTGCAATATTATAATTGGCATACCATTTGGAGTACAAATGTTGATTTGATTTTTAATTTTGACACATTCTTCACTAATGACACTAAAAACTATTGAAATGATTTTTATTTATTTATTTATTTATTTATTTATTTATTTATTTATTTATTTATTTATTTGGTTTTCGAGACAGGGTTTCGCTGTGGCTTTGGAGCCTGTCCTGGAACTAACTCTGTAGACCAGGCTGGTCTTGAACTCACAGAGATCCGCCTGCCTCTGCCTCCCGAGTGCTGGGATTAAAGGCGTGCACCACCATCGCCCAGCCTGAAATGATTTTTAAACCTGAGTATCTGTATATCTATGTAGTAGGCTGCCCTACTTACTGTGCAGCTTCATGGAGAGAAGCAAATTAGATAATGGAACATTCCTTAGATTCTCAATCTTGGGACCATTTTAGTTATGATAATTATATTTGGCTAGTCTTAAAGGTAAATTTGTGTCGCTAATGCCAGGGATTCAGATCTTAAGCTTTAAGGCTGCCTTCAACAGTATTTAATTCACTGTAGTCTGTGGAATCAGGAGGAAAAGTCTTCAGAAATCAGAATGCTGTAATAAACCTGCTGAGATACTGAAAGCCCACACATTAATTACTTCTTCACTCAATTTGATGTGGAAACTTTTAAATTGAGATCAGTTTTGCTCTGGGCGGGTGTAGTACATTCATCTAAGAGTTTATTTCAATCACTTCAATTTCCCTAAGAGAGTTGGCATAGTGGTCAGACTGACCTGATTAAGACTGTTTTGTATGCTATTTTGCTATTTTTTTTGGTTTAGAACAAAATAGGATGCTTTTCATTTATATTATGTGTATCATCTAATTCATATAATGACTTTAAAAGTAGTTTTTTATTATTTATACCACATTGAATGTGATCTAGAGAACTCATCCATTTACTTCTCTGAGGCTATGATGAATTAGTGTGTACGATTATAAGTCAATTAATCATTATTCTCTTTCTTTACACACACACACACACACACACCACACACATACACACAAACACACACAAACAACCAAACAAAGACTGCCCTCAGCCTTACAATCTGTTCACTGAGATATAAACATTGGCTGATGAATTTATAGAGCTCAAGTTGACTTTCATACATGTTTACACAGAATTTAGTAGTTGATAGTTTTGAAAGACCCAAGTAAATAAAATATTTTATATGGCCTCTTTAAGAATATGTAAAATACAATTCATCTTTAAAAGAAGAATATGATGGTTGTGACCAGTGTTTCAGGACATGTGCATGGCAGAAGGTGACGAGCACAGAAGGGTGAGTGTGACCACCGGCACAATAGCTTCATTTTTCAAACTCTGCTTGAATTGACCCTTGGAAAAGACTAATATTTTCTTTTTCTATAGATCTTTCTGCATCTTTACACCATGTGACACAACTCATGAACAACTGCTTCTTGCATTAGACAGTAATTCTCCTGCTTAATAAGATCGAAATCTCAGTATTTACAGAGTTTTAGAGTTTCTCAGATAGATTAATCAAAGAACACACGACAGAGAGAAAAGCTGAATATCATTCATTACCCTATAAAAATGATAAAACTCAAGATCTGAGGAGAGTAACACATGCAATTATTGCAATCAATTTAGAGTTAATAATTATTTAATCAGTGTTTAAACGGATGAACAGTCTATCTAGTAATTAATGCAGGTGTTCCAATTGCACACAGCCTTATTTGGAAATATGACCTTCTACCTCTGCTTTCTCTACACACAGAATGGTTATGTAGGTGCCTTAAATCCTGAGAATTAAGGCAAATTCAGAAGGCAACGAGGTATTCCTCCCCACAATCAATGTAATAAGACATGCTTTCATATATCTTAAGATGTATTCTTTCCTTCAGTGAAGTGTGACTGAGACAGGTGGCTTGGGGGTCTCCAAAGCTTAATCACTCTTTAGCATTCTGTGATGCTGGCAAAAGTCCCACGAATCTTAGCCTGTTGTAGGCAATGATAAGGAGGGGTCTACTTCTGCCAGTGAAAATAACAAGGCTCAGACAATCTTCACATAGTTTTCTTGGGGATCAAGTTCCCTTTGTCCTTTTGTTCCTTGGCATTACTGTGCTCTGATATTATTTTATATATTTTATATTATATATTTGATATTATTTTATATATTTTACTTAGAGATTCATTTTAGTGTTAATTTCCTCCCAACTTTGAGTGTATGTGTGTGAATGTGTGTGTGTGTGTGTGTGTGTGTGTGTGTGTGAGAGAGAGAGAGAGAGAGAGAGATTGTTTGTCTTTTGTCTGTGTGTGGTAATGTGCATACAAGAACAGGTGCCCTTAGGGGCATAAAAAGACATTAGATCTGGGGATGAAATTACAGGTGGCTATGATCTGCCAGACTTAGGTTTTGGGAACTAACAATTTTCTTCTATAATACATGACCTTAATTACCAAGTTCTCTGATACTGCCCAAATCTTTCTGGTATACTGAAAACTTTGTCTTGATCTTTAATTTTATTTTTCTGTGTGTTTATCAAGTTCAGTCAAATCAGCATGCTTCTTTTTTTGGAAATATACAATATTGCTGAAAGAAATATTATTAAAAGCTTGTAGTGTGTTTTGTTTGTGTGTTTTCTGTGGTGTGTGTATACTTTATGTGGTAAACTGAACCAAATCTTGTATGCATATGCATATACCAACAATGTGAATTGTAAGGAAACTAGAGGTCCTTGGTCCAACATACGTTACTTATGATTTAGCATTATCTGATATATCCCCCACTGTGTGTGTGTGTGTGTGTGTGTGTGTGTGTGTGTGTGTGTGTGTGTGTAGTATGTGGATATCAGGTTAGATGCAAGGATGTCATCTGGAGCTGGACTGACAGGCAGTGGCGATCCACCCAATATAGATCCCGGGATGTGAACTTGGCTCCTCTGAAAGAATAGTATTTGATATTAACTATTTAGTCATTTTTCCTACTGAATTTCTTTCTTTACATTTCTTACCCTACTTTTGTGTAAATGTCATCTAAAAAATACATGCTGTAGAATACATTAACAATTACATTTTCAAACTCAAAGTCTTTGCTGAAAAAGCAGGAAGTATTTCTGACTCCATGTCTTAGAGTTCACCATAAATAATATTTTATAAAGATCATTAGGTGATAGGAGGAAAGGGGTAGCTTGGGACTGTATGGTTACAAATCACTTAAAGTGGACCTTTATTGGGAATTGTGACAAGTGCCTCATTCACTGCAGTATCTACATGGCAGATAAAGTATAGAGGGCCACAGAGGATGCTAAGAAATGGAATCTCAGTTAATGCAATGGTAGGTTGTAAAGTGGGTATTTCCTTACTTTTAAATGGAAGACACAGATTCAAAAGCTTTGTAAGACATCTCCAGAAACAATTTCCCAAAATCCTTTTCAGCCATATTTTTCAGACCCCACAATCTGTATGTATTTTAATGGGACTAGCATTTCATCAGGCAGGGTACATGGTCCTTTAATCCCCAGTCCAGGAAATGGATGGCATCTATGGTTTGCCAGATACCTTTCTTCATGCCTTTTGGATCTTAAGTCTATTGAAACAGCTCACTTTTTAGAGAAATCAATTCTCTTAGACATTAGAATATTCTGTCTAGACTGAGATCCTGATTGACACTTTGTTCTTTTCTGTGTATCAGACTCTGGGGCAGCTGCCGAACACATAAATTCATCCTGGAGCAAATGTGTTTCTGCACAACTGGTTCCCAGGCATTACAGCGTGTGGAAATTTTATAGGTTTTCCAAAGTATCCATCACACTATTCTGAGCTTTATTCAAAACACAATGCTTGACAAATTCATGATGATTAATAATATTGATAATGCATTTAAAATCCATTATCTGTTGTGATCACAGTGGGGAATTCAGAAGCATTCTTGCATTTAGTTCACAATAAAATGCTTTCAAATATGATTACCATTACTAAACAAGAAATTCACTATACACATTATTAATGAATGGCAGAACTTAGTTTTCATCTAGATGTTAGCCATGTAAATTTTTTTATATTAATATCATTACCCTTAGGGAACACACGTTATAATTATGAATGTTTATTATGAAAAAAGTATGTTAAAACACAATGGAAACTTTACGCATGTGCTTCCTTTTGTTTACCTCCTGTTATTGGGTCTTATCTTCAGCATCTCCTCTTTCCCAGAGAGGAGGATAAATACATATTTAATCAAAGTGTGGATAAATACTGCCATATGCTGCTAAATCACATTTTGTAACAAGATCATCTGACAGAATAGTGTTCTGGATTATATTAAGTGAAATTTCATGTAATGCTGGGAAAAGCCTGAGGCCGAGAGCCAGGAAAAAATACTAGGTATCAAGAAGGTGGATATAATGGAGCAATAAAAAATATGACTACAGTTCAATGAACTCTAGTTTTGAACCAGTATCCTATGCTTGCCACACCAGTTGATTCTCTTCCCATGAAATAAAAGGAACATTTACATAACTGACCATACACTAAGCTTCTACATACATGGGGGGAAAGGGGAAATGACACCAACCCATCTATTTCATGTCAAATGAGGTTGCATTTGTAAAATACAATAGCAGCAGAGACATAGCACTTCATATAGGGTTTCTTCAAATAAAGATGAAATAATCCTTTCTATGTTTTGTGTCAATCACTATAGGATACATTATTTCTTTCCTCTAATGTTCTAGTGTTTTCTCTCTCTCCCTCCCCCCCCTCTCTCACACACACATACAAGTACATAATTATGTAAGAATTTGCCTTGGTGGGAGGCCTAACAGCACAGTGCTTAAATGGTCAGATGTTGACTTTTCTGATCCCTGACCTATAAATTACTATTTTCTAAGCTTCAAGATCATTACTAAAATTTGTTGACACCTCAGTTCCTTCATCTATAAAGCTTGACCAATGATAATGTTGGACCTGCAATCTGTTGTGTTAAATGTATACAAAATTGAAATAACAATGTATAGACATGTGAACAAAACTTAGGAAGACACCACCTCAGCAGTTGCCTCCATGAATGGCTGACGTTATGAAGGTCTAATTCTTTAGTGTGGTTTGTTTTTAAAGTCAGAGCCACTCCACAGTAAATAGTTACCAAGGAACAAAAGAAGATTATCTATGGATGGAATCTGAGGTGCTTAATGTTTCATCCAAGCTTACTGTGATTCAATGTCAGCAAGAATGAAAAAAAAAATGGAAAGGTTCTATAGTAATATGAGCGGTGGGCTGCTTCCCGCCACCCGGCTAGCTTTACCCAAAATAATCACATGGACACTGTATTCTTTTAAACATTGCTTGGCGCATTTCTATCTAGCCTTTTCTCGGCTAACTCTCGCACCTGGACTAACCCATTTCCAATCATGTGTGTCGCACCCCAAGGTGCGCTTACCGGGAAGATTCTAGCCTACGTCCATCCTGGGTCGGAGCTTCATCGCATGTGCCTCAGAGAGCAGAGCTCTCGCCTCTGCCCGCAAGAGTGGAGCATCGTGTCTCTCTGGGGCAGAGCTGTCGAGTTTGACCTCACTTCCTCTTCCTCCCAGCATTCTGTTCTGTTTACTCTTCCCACCAATGTTTTAACCTATCAGGGCAAGCAGCTTCTTTATTTAATTAACCAATGACCTTCCTCCATCACTTCCACTTTTTCTATTTAAACAAAAAAGGAAGGCTTTAACTTTAACATAGCAAAATTACATTTAACAAAACAGTTATCAAGTAAAAATTACAATAATCTTCATCATAACTAAGGAAAACTATAACTAACTATTCTTAACTCCATCAAAGACTCCAGAAAGATACAATATTACCTTAGCAAACAAGAAAAAAGCAACTTTTAAAACTCTAGAAATGACAGAGACATCTCGCTTCCTGTACAGTCACCTAAAGATCCTCTGTACTGTTGGGGCATCCATCTTCGGCCTACAGGCCATAGTTTCCAGCAGACATTTCCATGAAGCAGGAAAATTCAAAGTCAGCTCAGTCGGTAGAGCATGAGACTCTTAATCTCAGGGTCGTGGGTTCACGTTGGGCACCAAAATGTAATGGCGTAAACGAATGTAGACAGATTGTAAATATATATATATATATAGACTTACAGAACCACCATTCCCGCGGAGACCAGGAAAGCAGAAGCAGTGGCTGGGAGTATGCTTGCCAAATATATAAGCAAACATTAGCCCGAGGCGAACACGCCCCCTAAGGGGTGGGACTTATCCCTACAGAAAGGTGCTTTCTAGGTCTTTATAGGTGCTTGCAAGGCAGACAAGTACATATTTATTCAAATAAAAGTTAATTTGCAAATTAGCATATGATGACATAGTTAGAGCTCGTTACTTCATAAAGGTAAGGTAAAGAAGATATGACAATATTTTGTAGATCTTAAAAATGTTTTCTGCTAGTATATGTATGCACCATGTTGTCGCTTCATGCATCCGAGAAGAGCCAGGAGAGAATGGCAGATCACCTGAAACTGGAGTTATAGATAATCGTAAGGTACTATGTAGTACCTGGAAAATGAATTCCAATATTCTGGAAGAACAGTAAATGCTCTTAAATACTAAGCTATCTCTCCATTCCCCTTTTAAAAAGTGTGTGCATGTGTGCTTCTTTGTGTATGATTGTATATGTGAGTATAAGTACTCTCAGAGGTCAGAAAAGGGTGGGATTTGAGTTACAAGTGATTGCAAACATATATATAAACACACTTACATATATGCATGTATATGAGTCTACATATAAACATGTGTATATATAAAATCTCCAACGTCATACTTCACAGAACCAAAATAATAATCAAACACTCAAATGGAGTTGCAAAGATTTCAAACAGCAAAAGAATAATCTTGACCACAAAGTATATGGCTGAGCCTTTGTAGGCTATACCTGTGTGGTGTTGCCTCAAAAACAAAATGAAGATAGCAGCTAAAGTAAAGAATCCAGAAATCAATTTACACATCTCCAACCACCTGATCTTCAACAAAGATGTCAAGACATGCATTCAAAAAGGACAGTCCCTTACAAATGGGTCTGCAATTAACATACAACCTGGACTTTGAATTGCTAAAGGAAAATCAGTAAATGTTCTTAAAGATAAAGCACCAGCAAAACTCTTTAAATTATCAATATTATTTTATATCTAAAGAGTTCTTGGTTGACTTTGGATTTTAGATATTTAGCAGAAACATGTTGTATGAATTCTTACATTGGCTTATTTCAGTTTGTAGTAAGTGCTAATTCCAGGAAGTATTTCATTAGTTTGAACTTTTCAAGGTTGCTTTATGGTGTTCCGTACATTTTGCATCCTGATTTTGGTTTTATAGCAAAACGGCATTTAGACTTTTGTCAGTCATTGCACTGAGTCAGCAAAAAGGTTAAAGTATGTTACTTTATAAATCCTTACAGCCTACAGAGGTCTTCATTTATTTTCACATTTTAAAATTTCTAACATTTATTTAATGTGTATGTCTGTGCATGAACTTGCCATTGTACACATATAAAGAAGAAAATTTGTAGGAATCAGTTCTCTCCCTCTACCTGGGGATCCTGGGGATCGAACTCTGATCCTTAAGTCTAGCAGCAAGCATGCTTACCCACTGAACAATCACACTGATTCCTATTTAAGTCGTTATTTTGAACATGTGCTTTTTCTAATAAATATATTTTCCTGCTTCCTTGAGTTTATACATGACTCTTCTATCTTTTATTTTCCCTAGCACTGTAAGTGAAAATGTTGCTCCATTTTCAGATTGGTCTCTGTCAGCAGAAACAATGACCACTAGGATTAGCATGGTGACCTCTCATTATATGACCCTAGGGAATTTATCTATGTGTTGTAATTTCCTGTGTGATTATTCTTTGCTTTATGAGGCAAAAATTGTTGTTATAAGGGATTTTGTCAGGTGGGGATGGTTTGATTTCCTATGTTGTAACATGAAAGAATTTTATTTACATTTACATTTCTCATCTGGGTAGCGATGATAACTAGGACAAATGAGAAGGTTTCTTGTTCAGTTCATAGTCACAGAGGGTCTTTGATACTTTCATCACAAACCAGGACTTTCACAGGCCTTTGTGAATATGCTAATCAGGCTGAGGATGTTTCTCCCTTTGAATGTTTCTAAATAAAACATAATCACACAGGTTGTTGGTTTTGGTGAAATACTTTTCCTGACTTCACTGTGATGAGCATGGCGTTTTGTTCTTTATGTTACTAACATGGTGCATTAAAATGCTTAATTTTTCCATGCTTAGCAAATCTTGAATTCATGCACTAAATCTCAGTTGGTCATGCAGTGAGATCAATTTTATACACTTCCAAATTCTTTTTCCTAGATTCACTTTTATGAATTTTGCATTTCTATTCATAAGGGACATTGTTTTATGGCTCTTTCCCATATGTGATGTTTCTGTATTTTGTTGCATCTGGATGTCAGAATAAGTTAGGTAATTTGCTCTACTCTAGTTCTAGGAGAGTTTGAGAGGAATAGTAGCCATGAGTAAAACCATTAGTTCTCAAACGTATATCATGACTCCTTGGGGTGGCATATCAGATATACTACATATTAAATATTTACACTATGATTCAAAACAGCAGCAAAATTAGTTAGGGAGTAGCAATGAAATAATTTATGGCTGGGGTCAATACAACATGAGGAACTGTATTAAAGGGTCCCAGCTTGAGAAAAGTTGAAAATCACTGGTTTAAACTTTTAACAGGGGCTAGAGAGATCACTAGTAATTAAGAGCACTTACTGCTCTTCCAGAGGTCCCAAGTTCAGTTCTTAGCAAGCATGTCAAGCGCTCACAATGACCTGTGACTTCAGCTCACAGGACCCCAGGTTCTCTTTACTGAGAGCTTCTCTGAAAGCACCTGTATGTACGTGGCTCTGTCTGTCTGTCTCTCTACACACACACACACACACACACACACACACACACACACACACACACACACACACAAAATAAAAAATAAGTCTTTAAGCTATAAGTGGGGTTACTCAACTAAGTCATTTGGTCTTAAACTTGAGAAGTCTTCTAATTATTAACTCACTGCCTTATTAGGTCTGTTCAATCTCTTATTTCTTACAGTATGTTTAGTAGGTTCTATCTTTGGAGAAATCTGACTATTTTACCTAAGCTAACTAATATTAGTATTCATATGCTCATACATCCTTTATAATCTTTGGTGTTTTGTTTTGTATTATATTGTTTCGTTTTCTTATTTTAATGTATTATGTATTCATTCTTAATTGTGTACGTTTCTGTATTGGTGGTTATGTGCAGTGCCCACTGAGGCCAGAGGAAGTGTTCTAATTGTCTGGAGCTGGGGTGACAGATGGTCCGGATTTCCCAACTGTAGTCCTCTGCAAGGATGATCCACACTGTGAATGGCTGAGCCAGTTCTCCATTGTCTTCTTCTGTTTTACTCATTTGAAGATTTTGTCCCCTTGAATTGAATTATTGGTTTAAGTGTTTGTAAGATTTCTGATGCTTTTGAAGAATGGATTTCTGGTATTTTGTGATCTCAAAAGTGCTTACTACTTTCTGTTTATGTGTAGGTTTCTCCATCCTTCATTCCTTTTTCAATTCGTTCCTTGACCCTTTTTCCCCACAATGTTTTGAAGGTGAAAAGATGTTATTGATTGGTCTTCCTCTTTATTAAAGCAGGTCTTTTTAGCTAATGCATTTCTCAAAAACCTATACTTTCGATGCAACCTATAATTTTTGTTTCCCTTTAAACTTCATTTCAAAGCATTTATAGCTCTCCATCTGTTTTCTTCATTGAACACTTTGTGAATTACTAGTTTTTGCCTGTTTCTACTGTTTGTAATTTGAAATCTCACTGTTATTGATTTTTTTCAGTTTTATCTAACTTTTTTAGAAAACATACTTAGTATTGTCCTCTTAATTTTTTTATGATTTATTGTTTTTATATATTGAACTTGACTATCTTTCCAGCACATATATATGTGCTCCAAGGAGGCCAGAAAAGGGCATGAGATTCACTGGTTCTGGAGTTAAAAATGATTGTAAACCACCATGTGGGTGATGGGAACCAAATCTTGGTCTTCTGCAAGAGCAATGGAAACTCTTCACCATGCAGTCATCTCTGCAGCTCCAGCTCACATGTCTTAGCCTCATAGGAATCTGTTTTATGGCTGAGCACAAGGCCTATCATGGAGAATGAACTACTTCTCCTTGAAAAGGTGTGATCAGCTTCCCTGGGTATAGGCATTCTTTGGATGTCCATTAGGCATGTTTTCCTGTAGATGTTCACTGGTATGCTGGGTTCTCAAATGATGCAACTACAGTTGTCAAAATATGGCTTGCCACATACATGATGAGTTTTTGCTTCAGGCATCTGGGAGTTTTGTGGCAAGGTGTCTCTGTATTTATCAGTATTTAGCATACTGTTAATTGTTGTTTCTGCATTGTATAGTCCTTTCCTATTTAGTGAGATGTCTAACAGGTTGTAATTTTAAAAAGTGCCATGTGAGAACTCTACTGTTACTATTTATTAATCAGCTAACATGTTAACCATTTTCTCAAATGTTTACTAACCTCAGTTCCCGAATATTGGCCAATCTGTATTATCTGGGTGTTGGGTTTGACTTAATTTATAGTGAGTTTATTTGAAATTCTAACTTATTTTCCAATTTCTCATAGGGCAGAACTTCATAGTCAGAGAGTAGAGAGACCGATTGGCTTCTTAGGTCTTGGCTGAGCATGCTCACTGTTCCCTACACAGAATGGGATTTCTTGGTTCCAAAGAACATATCAAAAGTGTCTCAAAGACATTAAAACATCACATTTTTTCAGCTTTTTCGTTTCAGTTTTGTGGCTGTCCTGTTCTTTACCCATCTCTTGGTCTGGTTGTTTTATATGCAGCCCCAGGAAGCTGTGAACTTTTTTTTTTTTTTTTTGGAAATTCGAGACTGGGTTTCTCTGTGGCTTTGGAGCCTGTCCTGGAACTAGCTCTGTAGACCAGGCTGGTCTCGAACTCACAGAGATCCACCTGCCTCTGCCTCCCGAGTGCTGGGATTAAAGGCGTGCGCCACCATCGCCAGGCTGGAAGCTGTGAACTTTAAAACACTTGCCTGTCTATGTTTTGGAGAGACAGTTCCCCTTTGAAGAACATTTAGGTCTGACTAACTACAGTAAAGCTTGATCAAATCAAACTTTTATAGAATGGACTTTCAGGAAACTACTTGAAGGGGTATTTCTTCATAGATGAAGTTTTGGAAGATCTTTTCTTCTCAACATCTTCTAGTTCATGGAATACAGGATTTTTTCCTCCAGCAAGGCCAATGGGGAAACTGAATTCAGAAAACAAGACTAACATAAAGTAAAATAAAATGTCACAGAACTCATGAGTCTTTCCTAGATGCGGCTTTTTATGTGAAAACTTTCCACAGGTTGTTTATAACTTTTAGGTAATCTTGTTAATCACATGAAATTGTTTAAAATGTTCACTGTTTTACTGGAATTTATGGAGTGATAATTTTTTGAACTATTTTCTTTCCCTTTTCTACTGTCATCAACCACTGAACATAGATTTTTAAAAATTATATTCATTATTTAATGACATTATACCTTTGGAGTTTTGTTGTTCAGCATGCTCCAACAATAAAACTCCCAACCTAAACTTCTATTTATATATTTTTCCAAATATTTAAAAGTTTTTCAAAGATTTTAGTGTTTTCCAAATATTTTAAAAGTTAATTAGTTAATTTATAACTAAAGTATATATTTTAATAGAATTCAGTGAAAAATTGAGAATGTAAGAATTTTACAGAATCTCCTGTAGCATTTAAATATTGATTTAATTATCATTTTGAAACACTAAATATTTTCAGTGTAATGGGTTTTATAAGCCAGAATTGAATTTCCCCAGAATTCTCTCCCGTTTTGTAGATGTAACTTGGGCAATCAGTCATGTGCATCACTAGCAGTGGAAAACGTGAAGACTTCTCTTCCTATTTAAAGATGCTTACAAAAATAAAAGATCTGTCTTCTGAAGCCCCAACTGTGTATTTGTAAAAGTCAATCCCAAATTAATGACTTTGTTGTGCTTAGTATCATCAAAGGGATCTGCACCTCTGAACTAAGGAATAGTGTGCAGTTTCTGCTGTCAGTAGCGCTCTAAGACAGAAGTTAAAAAGGCAATATCTGTAATACCAGTGTCTGAGGCTTCCTTTGGGTGCTATTCTCTCTGGAGCCTGGGCAGAGGACAGTAAGGGACTGCACTTCTCCTGTAAAGTCTGCTGATTTTGTGGAACCCTGTTAATTTAACTCATGTTAATAAACAAGACAGTTAATTTTGTACTTCCCCAAACCCTCAAAGTTCTCAATGATTTAGTATGGAGAGTGCATTATTAACAATGTATTTACATAAATTAAAACACAAACTCCAAAAAGTCCCATTGTAAAAAAAAAAAAAGCTATCAATGCCTCTTCACTCATTTCATGCTTTGGGCTTTATTATATTAGATATTAATGTTTTCTTCATGCATGTAGTTAAAAAGTTCATCTTTCTCTTCAGTCCGTTGCAACTGTTCTTGCCTTGACAGCACATCTGCGTATTCCCCAACCTTGTGTTTATGTCAGTCCTGTGTTAATTATTTTTTAGTTCTATGTTTGTTCAGTATTAACTATATCTTAAATACTTTTTTAGTTCATGTTTCCCCAGTTCCCAGTATGAACTATATCTTACACAGATTTATTCATATATGGACACTACACTGCTATATTTGATCACAGTGAATTATAGTGATCAACCAGGAGTAGAAGAGCAAAACTGATGCAGAACAGAGAGTAAGAAAGATATTAAAAAAATCAGATCTAAACAGTAGATGACAGCAGGTCAATTGCCACAGACACAGACATGATGTCTGAACAGAGAGGAAAGCGAAGCTGAGGATGCATCTACCTAGAATTCCTAGTTGGTCTTGCAAAGGCGAACCAGAATTTGAGTTACTCATATTAGTTCCATTAAGCAACGGCTTAAAGAAAAACCAGATATCCTGGAACATGTTTTTCTAACTTTAGTTTTCTCCCCAGAATTTAAGAGAGCTTGTTCATTTTGGGGTTATAGAGTGCATTCAATGAGTACGTACAAACACTTGATTAAGCTAGGAGCTTAATCTGGAAATTCTCTGAGTCATGGAAAATATATCAAAGAGAAGATTTATTTTATTGTATTTTATTATCATCACTAAAACACATGCGTGTGTGTGTGTGTGTGTGTGTGTGTGTGTGTGTGATGTGGTGTGTATATGTGTAGAGTAAGAGAAGCAGGAGCGAGGTTTCCATTATTTTAGAAGATCTAAAGGCAGAGTAAATTAACTGGTATTATAGGTAGAAAACACTTTAAACACATATGATTCAGTTGTGATGGATTGTGTAGTTTTTAAAGCTAACTATCATTATTTCTTTTCATATTAATTTATTTATGTATATGAATAGTTTTTTTGCATTTGTCTGTTCTGCTTACATGAATGTCTGTGTAACACATGTGTGCCTGGTTTCTGAAGAGATCAGAAGAGGACATTGGATCCTGGAGTTGGCATTATGGACAGTTGTGAACTGTCGTGTGGGTTCAAATTAAACCCAAGTCTCTGCAAAATCAAGTACTCTTAGCCATTGAGCAATCTCTCCAGCAGTGATTATATTTTTTCAACTTGTTAAATTCGGGCTTCATCACAAGTTAGAGGGATTTCCTGTCAGCTTCTTTTCCAGGGAAAGAAATCAGAAGTTAAATTGTATGAAATTGCTTTGGAACAAATAAAGACAGGTTTAAATCTGCAATTTTATGGAACAAAAACTTGTGACATGCTTAGCAGCAATTAGGGCACATTGTGTGTGACAATGACATCATTACCTTAGATTCCTTTACCAGTTTGTCATATACAAAGTTCTGCATTAGTCTCTGGGCACTGTGAAGCCAACGGTGATCATTAAATTCAACACAGAAAACTAATTTCACTTTAGTTTCAAATGAAGTGTCATACCTCATTAAAAGGTTTCATTTTGGACCATTCTGGTATAGACTGGTTTGCCATAACATACTTGTTATCTCAGTACCCTGTTGATAGGTGAGGTTTCAGGCACTTATATAAGGTCAAAAAGGGATTTCATTTTTTATTTTCTCAGAGATTTCCTTTGGAGACAAAGATGCTGCAGGTAAGCAAGCATAATTAAAAGAACATCTCCCATAAATGGATTGTCACTGAGTGGCAACACTTAGTAGAACTTACACTATCCTCAGAAAGCAGAAAGATTGTCTCAGTGTTGCTTTTAACTCAGAAAGTTAACTATTCTAATTTGTGTGGATACATGCTATGGATAGCTATAAAGTGTTTGCTCATGTGAAGTATTTTTAAAGAACAGTTTGTGAAATGAATCCCTCGTGAAATGCAATTTCCAGTGGAATTTCATTCCAAGATAGAAAAATAAGATAAATCTCAGTTCTGCCAATCTAGAAATGTAAGATGTGTCGCTGGTAAGTAAACTAAGGTTTGCACTGAAAAGAGGAAAAGGAAAAACAAAAACAAAATCCCAAACAGATATTCCTGTAAGAACCGCCATGCTAATGAGAAAGACACACTGCACTGTTTGCTTATTCCTTACAAATGAATGTGACACTCTGCTTGTGTTTCTTTGGGGAATAAGGCTGCTGCTTCTTTATACATTGAAATGAAGCATGGGTAATGTCATTGAATGTGTGGCTAAACAACCCTAAAATGTTGCATTACTGAAAATGAGAGTATATTGGTCATGCAAATGAACACAGTGTATATGTTTCCCACATTCTTCAGTCTGAAGCAGTAGCAGTGTGATGCTCTGAGAGCTACTTAGGCGCCCACAGTACCCATAGGACAATGATTCCCTTAACTGTAGCCTTTGAGGAAGGAGGACTATGAGATCTTATTTCTAGATTTGGAAGGAGTTTTTGAGTATCAAAATTTGGATCAGTACATCCATTTATCAAGAAGTCTATTTTCCAAGAGCAGAGAGATGGCACAGTTGCTTAAGAGCTTGGCATGAGGCCATGGATCCCAGATTCCAAATCCTCAGCACCACATAATAAAGTAGAAATGGAAGCACACATCCATAATTTCAACTGTGAAAAGATAGAGGCACGAAGAGGACTGGAGCTCACTAGTCAGGCAGTCTAGCTCTTTGGTGAGTGTCAGGTTCAACGGGAGATTTTTACATGAAAACATAGCCTTGGGGGTGGCTAAGACATCAACTTCTGCCTCCTCAATCACATGATGTGTGTATACTCACACATATGTGCACACACACATACACACGAATAAATACATTTCCTATCCTTTCTATTTACTGTAACAATAATGAAGTTGCACACACACACATAAAAAAAAAACACAGAGAGATTGTTGAGCTAAAATTTCAACTTTTATGCTCCATTCTCTTCCTCAATGAATCGTTGACTTCTGTGGTTGGTATGAAAATTATAATAAATCCTCCTAGTTATTTGCCTTAGTTTGCACTTAAGTTCTTCAAAATATGAAAAGCACACCAAATTAGAAAAGAATAGACTAACTTGTATAAAAACATACCATTCCATATTGGTTCATGGACATGCCAGCAAGACTTGTTTTCACATATAAAACTGCCTCAATTTTCTCAAAGGTTTCAGTGTTGTCTGTACTTTTCTTGTGTTACAATCACTTAGAGAATATGAAGAGGGGAAACTTGGCCCTGGGAGCAGTATATTTGCTTGGTAATTGCTGTTCTAGTGAAATGGTAAGCTTCACTACATGCAAAGAGATTCAACAAAGTGGTTTCATTAGACATATTTTATAGTTTTTCCAGGGTTTAATACTAGGGTTGAGTCTCTGATAAATTCAGTCAGAAATTTATGTCCTAAAGATATTTACAACCTTCATCATTTTCTGAATCTTCCTGTGGACCACAGTGGCAACCACATGAGACCACCATGGTATTCTCAGCTGAATTGGCACATTATGGCTCAGTTATCTGGGAACGTACTGAAATGTTTTGATACTCTCCCTCTACAAGGACTTTGATCATCATAAGCAGGGATCCTGAGAGGTCATAGGGGCAGCAAGCAACTCCTGCTAAAAACAAGAGTAAGTTCCAGGGTATAGAATGTAAAACAATACTTTACTTCTTAGTCTGTTTTTTCAAGTGTCAGATGGACTTAAGAATAGACTCCAAAAGAAATCTGTTGTCCAAGACTGAAGGAGCTTACATCGTGATTAATGAGCAAGCTCCATGGAACACATCCATAGCACTTAGTACTTGTCAAATAATTAATCTTCATAGATGCCTGTAACAAAGCATACATTGCATCTTCAAGTGAAGAGACACAGGTAGTAGGAGGAGAATGATGTGCTCCCTCTTGTTCTCACCATAAGGCTTTTTTAACTTGGCTTCCCAACACTGTAGGCAGTGAGTTCCAAACTTCTCTTCTTTCAGAAGCACTTGGCTCTTTTTCAATTCTGTAAGTTGGATACTCCTTTGATACAATAAGCATCACAGTCACTGCCATATATCAGGCCCCCCCCCACAAGCCATCTGTCACCTGCCACACAATGTTCTGATGAAGATGCTTATTAAATTGGTTCTAAGTGTTAGATTAGATTTTCTCATTGCCACTCTTTTCACTCTCATTTCATTTTTAAAACAATAGCATGCCAGGGAAAAGGGAGCTTTCTTTTGAAAACATGTATAATCACACACACACACACACACACACACACACACACACACACCACTGCAGTGCCCTCCTCCGTGATCTTGTCATCTATCAAGAGACTAGTGCTTAAGGAAAAAATGGTGATATAACCTAAGGAAATATTCTTCCTCATTGATTATAAACCATATGTTTCTACTAATCAATATTTTATTAATTTAGAAAGTCTTGTGCATGGATGAGCTGTTCTGATTTATGGCAGAACAGCTGTCATGATGCTGGAGAGAAGCTTATCTTTAGGGACTGTGACAGAAATCTTATTATCTGGAACACATACAGTTCAGTGGAAAAGCCTGTACAACAAACAAAACACTAGCAAATATGGACCGGCTTGGGTTCAAGTTTCCTTCTCTTTTAAATTCTATCCTGGTCAATCCCAACTGCTGTAGTCAAGTCTTACAGTTAACTTTCTTGCATAATGCAATGTTCAGTTCTCACGTATGTGAATGCTGGAAAATTACAGATCTAACATGGCAGCTCCTGAGGTCAGTTTGCCTGCCAGATGAAGGGTGCCTTCTTTGTGTGTCCTTATACAGTGTGGAAAGGGCAAAAGCTGTCCCTTGACAATACTTTTTGAAATACTAAATATGGTTTTAAAGAGTCAGACCTTAGGACCTATTTACCTCCCAGAATACCTCTTCCTAAAACTTCACATTTGTGGTAGGATGTCAGATTTTGACCCCTGATGGGTGGAAATATTCAGCCATTCAGAGGCACACAGTCATCTGTAACATAGGATTCAATGCCTATAGCATTTTTTGGCATCTGCATTCTTGTGTTACATATACCCCCTATATACCCATGCAGAATGAGGCAGACGATCAAAGTTAAAATTAAAATTTGAAACAAAGATAGATACATAAAAATAAAATCCAGTTTCTCTATCCATATTGAATTTGGGCTTTATTAATATAAAAATTGAGACTCTTTTGAGTTTAAAACTGAAGGATAGAATCTTTTCAAATGATTTTAAATGTTTTTAGTGGATATTGATCATATTCACAAGCAATTTCTTCCCTCTGTTCTAACCAAATTAAGTCAGCTAACAATATTGAAAGTCACAGAAAACTCATGAGGCCTCACTCATAGCTCGCCTTGGTCCCTTGATAGCTTCTGGGGGGAGGGAAAATCCATTTTCTTTAAGGTTGTGCCTTCTGGTAGACCAGCCACACGTGAGTGGATGGCCCTCACGTCTGAAGTGTGTGAATAGCACAAATTGCAGTCCATGGCTTATTACATAATAATTTAAAGGATTAGTTGCTTAAATAAATGCTTAATGGACTCTTACAGGGCACAAGCTTCATGAACATTAGTAGACTATGACCTGTAGGCTAGATAAAGGCTGAAGCATGTTTTGTAACCTAGAGTTTGATTAACTCACAGCCGTGCCTCTTGAATTACACTCTATCTAAAGATGGCTACCCTGCGATTTTGAGATTGAATATTTAGGGCAAAAAATTATGTGACTTGTGTCTCTCAAACATGTATAATATGCTTCCCATCAACGACGGTACTCAGATTACTGGGCAAGCTCTTCCATGAAGCTTGGCAATTATCCAATGCAAGTTAGGCAAGTTTGAAAGGCAAGTATTACGGCACATGATGTAGTCCTAGCTCCTGGGAGACATTGCAAGACAAACAAGGTACTGTACAAGAGAGTCTACAAGAGAGCCTAATCTACGTGGTGAGACCAAAATACACACAAGCAGCCAGATGTGGGTCATGCTTGTAATCATTACACTCCAGAGACATGGGCAGGAGGATGGGATGCTCAAAGTCTTTCTTTGCCGCATAGGGAGTGATAGGTCAACCTGGGCTATGAGGTGCCCTGTATCAAACAAACAAAGAGGTGTTCAGCACATATAAACTACTGAGTGATAGAATAATGATAGTTTTGTTTCTGTACTTTAAAGTTATTTTTTTTTTCTAATTTTATGTTGCAAGAATTTTGGAACATTCATGATAACCATAATGAAAACATAAATTATGAATAAAGTAGCTTAAATATGCACTTAGAATAATAATATTATACTTTTTTTAAATTTATTTATTTATTGAGGATTTCTGCCTCCTCCCCGCCACCGCCTCCCATTTCCCTCCCCCTCCCCCGATTAAGTCCCTCTCCCTCATCAGCTTGAAGAGCCATCAGGGTTCCCTGACCTGTGGGAAGTCCAAGGACCGCCCACCTCCATCCAGGTTTAGTAAGCTGAGCATCCAAACCGCCCAGGCCCCCCCCAAAGCCAGCACGTGCAGTAGGATCAAAAACCCATTGCCCTTGTTCTTGAGTTCTCTGCAGTCCTCATTGTCCGCTATGTTCAGCAAATCCGGTTTTATCCCATGCTTTTTCAGACTCAGGCCAGCTGGCCTTGGTGAATTCCCGAAAGAACATCCCCATTGTCTCAGAATGTGGGTGTACCCCTCGCGGTCCTGAGTTCCTTGCTCGTGCTCCCCCTCCTTCTGCTCCTGATTTGGACCTTGAGATTTCTGTCCGGTGCTCCAAAATTATACTTTTAAATCATTCTAAAATTTTCATCTATTGGGACTGAGGTTACAGCTCAAAGGTAGATAGAACACTTGCCTAGTAAATGTGAAGTCCTGGGTTTGGTCCCTAGAACTTCACAAAAGAAAGCAAACCAAAACACATTGTGCTTACTTACTCTCTTTTACAAGAAAAATTCTCACAGGAATGTTTCAAGAACAAACTTTTTAATTCTTTAATTCTGAGCCTTTTGAATGTCATTCCCATCAGGATTTCAGCCACGTAAAATTTTTTTAATGAATGTTCCCATTCAACAATTCAAAACACAAGTGCAATGCACATGGCAACTCTCCCTCCCTCCCCCATTTCCCACCACACTTCCCAGTCCTCTGATCCTCACGAGTGCTCTGGACACTAATTAGAGCTCTCTGTGGTCATGAGGTGGAGCTATCTGCAGTGCCTGGTGGGTTTAGTGGTTGGTGTACAAATAGAAACAGCATTTCCTTCACTCACTGTCTATTACCACCTTACATGTAAAGTATAGGATGCTGAGAGCCCACTGTGAGACAACCTTCACTGCTGTGACACCCAGAACTGAGGACAGAGTAACTACTGAGCTCCTGGTCACTCTGGAGCAAATCAATTGTTGCTACTCTTTTGACTTAATTGACCTATTGAATAGTATAACTGAATAAATAGCATAAATATATAAGCTCACTCCACTGGTTCTGTTCTTCTAAAGAACTTTGACTAATAGGTCTTAAGAAAGCATATAATTTTGTGTTTGACTGCATCCCCAGTCATACTTAGATACATGGCCCTCTAGACTGGATACCCCTAGAATTCTATAACTTGTTTTCGACATCTTGATTTTATTATCTGTCCCTCTTATGAAAGATTATCCCCAGATACAATTGGCTTTAATTTTGTTCTGTGGTACATATCATATGTTTAAAATACTTTTATATTTGTTTATTTACCTATCTACATGTGAGTGATAAAGAGGGATAAAGGGAGAGAAATGGGTAGGAGTAGAGAGAAGAGGAGAGGAGAAGACAGGGGAGTTGGTAATCTCCATCTACTATATAGGTCCTAGGAATTGAAATCAGAACATTAGGCTGTATTTTTATCTGCTACATCTCTTACACCTAAAACAGTACCTGGGAACAGTCTATGTATGCTTATACATATACATGTATAAAAAATTAATTAATATGTCCATATGCATAGAAGCAAGCTTATTTTCTTGCTAAGACCACTAAGTTTCATTGTGTGAACCTTAATTGTGGGTATAATTGAAAATTGGAGACCAGGTATATTTTCTGAAATCTTACATTGGTGTGGAAAATTCTACTGTATATGTGTTGCTTTTACTGGCCTAATTAACAGTGCCCCCAATCAGCAGGAAGTAGTCTAGACAACAATGCCTAAATACCCTAAATGATTGTATATAGAGGTTTGTTTACATTAAAAGTGGGATATACTACAGAGATAGATACTTTGCACTGTTATGGATTTTTGTCTATTGATAGTAATTTAAGGACAGTTTTGTTATGTGTATATTTCTGCTCTTGATCAAGGTATTGTATTTGTGCAGATCATTGAAAAATGCTTAATTAAGAAATATAAGTTAAAAATAATCATTTATAGTAGTCAAATGTGTACCCATGTTAGTTATGTTTTCTAGCTATAAATGATGTATTTCAGATGGATAGTTATTCTTCAGATCTTTCAAAGACTAACAGAATAAAGCATTCAAAATGTTTTAAGAACTTAGGACTTTTCATGACCTGAGACATATTTGCTCCTGGAAGCACCAATTATTCAAGAGGAAGGTGGGCATTGAAGAGGCTCCTTATGGAGTTTGTTAGACATTTGGGGGAGAAACTGCTCTTTCCTTGACTGCTTGATGTTATGCTTTATAACCTGGACATGTAGGACCCACACAAAAATGACTGCTAAATGTGCCTAAAGGTGAGATGGTCCTTTGGGATGCCCGATTCATAAAACAGTCTGCCAGACATTCTGCAGGACACAGAAGAAAACAACTGATAAACTTTACCATTACAACGCAGAACAGATCTTTGAATTTTCTGCTTCATGGAAAAGTCTGCTGGATACTATGAGCTGTAGGCTGAAGAGTGTTTGCCCCAATATTATAGAACTTTGGGTGACTTTCCAGGCAGTGAGATATTCTAGAGTTTTGCACTTATAGCTAGCTTAGGTAATATTACATCCTTCTGGAGTCTTTGATGGAGTTGAAGAGTAGGTAGGTTGTAATTACAGTTTTCCTTACTAATGATAAAAGACAAAGCAGGTACAAATATTGTAGCTATAATTCTTGCTTCATACCTGTTTTGCTATATGTAATTTTACTATGTTAAAGTTAAAATCTTCCTTTTCATTTAGACAGAAAAGGGGAAATTATGTGGGAAGTGCTTCTGGATATGTGTCTCTTTTATTGGTTAATGAATAAAGCAGTTTTGTCCTGTGGTTTAGCAGAATAGAGCTAGGCAGGAAAACTAAATTGAATGCTGGGAGAAAGAAGGCAGAGTCACTGAGAAGGCATGTAGCTACTGCCAGATGCACCAGAAACTTTCTGGCAACCCACAGCCATGTGTCAATACAAGATTAATAGAAATTGGTTAATTTAAGATAGAAGAGTTAGCCAGAAATATGCTTGAACTATTGGCCAAACAGAGTTTCCATAAATGAAAATTTCTGTGTGATTATTTCAGGAGTCTGGGCAGCTGAAAAACAAACAAGTGGCCAGGAAGCAAACAATCTTCAACAAAATTACATTCCAGGAGCACTTTGTTAATTTGGAAACACATTCTGGGTAGACTGATTTAAACCATCCTATACTTAATTTTTGATAATGTTGCACATTCCTTGGCATTCAATTCCTCTAGTGTTTTCATGGAATCTTTACCCTTCTAATTTCATGTGTTCTTTTTTGAATCCCACTGAGTCCTACAAGCATCATCTGAATGTTCAAGGATAGATGTCCAGAAAACATTCTTTTCTTATCCCTTTCTTTGTCCTTGGTCTCCCAGCAGCTATCATTTGTCAATAGTTGACTTTGGATGTCATAAACTCCTCCTTTATTCACACTGAGTATTGGGTAGGCTTGAATAGTTTTCATTGTTCCCCTCATGGGAACAATGGCTAATTTTGAATATATTAAAAATAAAAGCTCATGCAGTGAGTTTGCCTATTTTCCTCTCTTAAAGATGACTACATAATTTTAAAGACAACTTAAGAATATTATGCAAACAAACACATTTGTTTATAAAATGCCATCAGTACAGAAAATTGCTGTTGGATCAATACACAGAAATCTACTAGACAGCCATACATGCATGGGCTTGTTTTTTTCTTCCTTGTTTGAGAGGAAACTAATATAAAGCTCCAGTCATATCATTGCAGTATGGGATTCAAGAGAAATGTCAGAGGAAAAAAATAGCTAAATCTTCTGTATAAAACATGTTTGCTCTTTTCTCAGCAGAATTTCATTACTTCTCAAGACAGGCTGCAGATTTGATGGTAAGGAAGTACAAATAAAGACCCACACCAGTGAGGATACCCTCCACTGAGGCTCCATCTCTTAAGTGATACACCCCCCCCCCATCACAGTAGTACCACCTAGGGAGCAAGTGTTCAAACACAGAGACTATGGGGCATCTGAGTTCAGTCCCTCAGTTATTCTTGCCATTAAAGAATTCTGAATATACCAGAATAGCTATCATCCCTTCCTTCTACAGTGATGGAACAATCAGGTTTTTTTTTTAACTTAACACACAATCTAGAGCCTTGCAAGTGCCATCCTTCCCACTCACATGCATAAATAAATACCATTTGAAAAAAAATAGAGAAGAAAACTAACTCTGTCTTCCACCCATCCTTAATCTTAGTTTCTTATACTTCCAGAATGGCATAAAGTGAATAAGTGACTAATGCTATCTAGAATCCCAAAGTTGGGAGCCGTGTCTTTAGATTTGAAGGGGCAGAGCTGAAGCCAGCCCAGGTTCTTAGGACTTTAAGAACAGTTTTCATAGCAGCATCATATTTTGTTTTAAGCAGATTTGTTTTGTTTGAGGATATTTTAATGTTTTTTAATTAATTAATTTATTTATTAAAGATTTCTGTCTCTTCCTTGCCACTGCCTCCCATTTCCCTCCCCCTCCTCCAATCAAGTCCCCCTCCCTTGTCAGCCCAAAGAGCAATCAGGGTTCCCTGCCCTGTTCCTTACAGCTACATGCACTTCTAACACATTTAGCATTTCTAAATTAACCCTGTTATATTTTTTGGAATCACTTAGAAATTTAGTGTTAGTTAAGTAAATACTTTGTCTTACTACAACTTGATATGCTGTGTTTTGTCCATATTCAAGGGCCATGTGCCCTTTTCTGAGTGTAAACTGAGGAAGAGCAGATAAAGTGGAGGAGGCAGAAAGAGAAGGACTTGGGAGAAGAGGAGGGAAAGGAAACTGTGATCTGGTTGTAAAATGAATAAGTTAACTAATTAAAAACTACCCAACTCCTTAAATTTGTATTCACAAATATTATCTCTAAATTAAATAAAATTCTTACTGATGGAATAAAAGTGACTCTGATCTTAGTTGCATAGTATTTAGACTTCTGGAAAAGAAATATTTGTGTAAAATGGATGAAATGCAAGAAATTTAGGTTACAAGGAAATTTTGTAGAGCACTTAATCTCAATTTCTACCGATGTGTATGAGTGTATATACATTTAGCAAATTGCCTAACTTCTTCATATCAGAATTTCATAATCAGCATTTCATAATCAGCATTTCTGCATGTGCAGTTCTTTGCCTAGAATTGTGGTGTGTAGTAATAGCCATGGAACTTCAGATTTTCTTTTTTAAATTGTCTCTCTTTCATTAAAATTTTATTCTTTTATTTTTTAAATGAAAGCAGACTATCTTTTTTTTTCATTATATATACCAATCCAAGTTCCCACTCCTTCCCCTTCTCCCATTTCCTCCACATATTCTCCCACCCCACCTCCATTCACTCCTCAGAGAGGGTAAAACACATTGCTTTGGAGAACAGGGTCCAAGGCCCTCCCTACTATATCTAAGCTGAGTCAGAGAATAGGTTTCCAAAAAGCCAGTACATGCAGTAGGAATAAATCCTGGTGCCACTGCCAGTGGCCCCTCAGTCTGCCCCAGCCATGCAACTGTCAATCACTTTCAGAGGGACTAGTTTGGTCCTGGCTGATATAGGTGAGCTCCCATTAGCTCAGACAGTTTCAGTGGGTGTACCTATCATGATCTTGATCTCTTTGCTCATATTCTCATTCCTTCCACTCTTCAACTGAACTCTGAGAGCTCACTCTAGTGCTCTGATGTGGATCTCTGCCTCTGTTTTCATCAGTGGCTGGATGAAGTTTCTATGATGATATTTAAGATATTCATCAGTCTGACTACAGGGCAAGGTCAATTCGGACACCCTCTCCTCTATTGCTTAGGATCTTAACTGGTCATCTTTGTGGGTTCCTGGGAATTTCTCTAGAGCCAGGTTTTTTGCTTACTCTATAATGGCTCCTTCAGTCAAGACATCTCTTTCCTTGCTCTCATCTCTGTCCTTCCTCCATCTCGACTATTCCATTCCCTCAAGTTCTCTTTGCCCCTCCCCTTTCCACTCCTCCTCTCTTTCCATCTTTCCTTCTCCCCGACCCCCATGCTCCCAATTTTGTCAGGAGATCTTGTCTATTTTGACTTTCCAGGAGGATCCATATATGTTTTTCTTAGGGTTCACCTTATTACTTTGCTTTTCTAGGATCATGAACTATAGGCTCAATATCCTTTGTTTAATGCTAGTAACCACTTATATGTGAGTACATGCTATAGTCATTTTTTGGGGGGGTCTGGATTACCTCACTCACTAATGTTTTCTAGTTTCATCCATTTGCATGCAAAATCCAAGATGTCATTATGGTTTACCGCTGAGTAGTACTCTAATGTGTAAATGTGCCACATATTGGAACTTCGGTTTAAATTAAACAACAGCCTGACAACTTTCACGGGTTTTCTTTATGTTTTGATGTATCATCTATATACTTACAGTATACTTTTAGTCTGCAAATAGACAGGACAATATAACTGATATCGAATGTTTCTAAAAGTAGGTAATTTCTTTTTCATGTTAACATTCAGAACCACATATTAAGAAAGAGTAGCTCCAGGACTAGAGGGTGGCACAGCAGCAAGGCACTAGCTGTGCAAAGATAAGAACCTGAATTTAAATTCCCATCATGCACATGAAAGCTAGGTACTGTAGCTACCATTTGTAACAGCACTGCTTGGGGTAGAAGTGAGGCCTCAGGAGGTTCCAAGGAGCTCACTGGCTGGCCAGTGTACAGCGGTGGAGTCTTGATGTAGAACTATTGGGAAAGTTACAGAATATGACACACAATGCACAGTTAAGTGCACCCACATGAGCATGGACACAACCAATAGACACTCCCACAGCACATTGGACATGTGCACATAACATATGCATTCCTCTGTGCATGCACACACATGCATGCACAACACATATACACTACAAACACACATGCACACACACAAACACACACACACACCAGAAACACATACACACACAACATAGTAGTGTGGCTGTGTACTCCAGTGCACTCCAGCAGAAAGTTAACTGCCTTTACACCATTTTTTCCATTTAAAGCTAATGCTACATGAAATACAATTTTCTGCCTGACACAATTCCTTTAATTTTTACTGAGAAAAATACATTCAACTTAATAGAACCTTCTAATCATCTTTTATTTTCACTGTGACATCCAACTCTTAGTGTGTTTTCTTCATTTTGTATATTATCTAATGATTTTCTGCCAGTTTAAATATGAACTTGAATTAGAAAATGATTAGCTAATGTAAAATATACAGTGCTAGAATATTTTCCAAATGTTCTCAGCTCCTAAATCTTCTAAAGAGCTCCCATTTGAATGGATATTCAAGTTCTCAGAAAATTTACATGGGCAGTAAGAAGCCGTAATGAACATTCCATAATGCTATTATTATTATACTGCCATAGAAAATGAGACTGGGAGAAATCAGGTGAACAATCATTAGAAATAATATACCATAAAGGATTAAGTGTTCCTATGGACTAGGAAAGTCACAATCCCAATGAAGTTGGTTTGAGACAAGTGTGAGTAATGATTGACATTTTCCACAGAGCACGTTAATGCACCCAGTAGTGTCTCATACACCTTCTCCACACTGGTTCATTCCTACATCCCAACCTCACTTTGCAATAGAAACTGCTATTCACAGGTCAGACTTGGCAATGGCAAAATGTGTCTAAGGCATCTGAGAGTTGACTCTAAGCTCAGGAAATCCAAGTGGGCTGCATGCTAAGAAAAGTTTTGCCTTTTTCAGCATTATCTCCCATTGTATCTTATATGTCACTATATTTCAAAATTCTTAAAATATTTTTTCATGTGCAGGTGCTTCCTTATAATTACTGTCAGAAGCTCTATATGAGTATTTAAAATGTAGGTGTAGTAAGAGGTTTTTTAGGGAGATAATTCAGAGGGAATACAGTTAGCCTAAATGCTCAGAATGCTGGCTTTGGTCCTAGGCACTACATAAAGAAAATGTCTTTAAGCACAGAGCTATAAATATCAATCATTTTGAATTAGCAACACAAATGAGTGTTAAGAAACAGTTCTGAGGCTGGAGAGATGTCTTAGCACCTTCAGCATTCATATGGCAGCTCTCAATCATCTGTAACTACAATCTCACATTGTCTTCCAGACTCTGCTGGCACCAGACACATAGGTGGCAACACACACACACACACACACACACACACACACACACACACACACACACACACACTGAGTCCCTGCAGCGTTAGGGACCACAAAGGAAGAAAAACCTCAGTGTTGTTAATAAATTTTAGGCATGTATTCATACCACCCCCCCAAAAAAAAACAACAAAAGCTAAAGTAGACAAATGCGAAATTATCAAACTATAGCAAAGAGAACACACAGCAAAGACGAAAAGTGCCATGTATTTGTTGGCAATATCTACAGTTCAGGCAGGGGCACATATATAAATGTTTAAGAAATTCAAACAACTCAGTACAAGGGGAAAAAATATCCCAACAGAGAGAAAGCGAGGGAGAAGTTTGAGGAGAGGGGAGATTGTGTATGGATTTATGAGAAAATGCTAAAGATTTCTGATCATCATAGAAATGCAAATGAAAGCTAGAGTATCACTTAGTTCTTGCTAGAATGTTTATTATCAAAGACAAAAGACTATCAAGTTTTATTGAGCACATGGAGAAAAGAGACATCTTTTATGCATTTTGTGGGCTTGCAATTTAGTCCAATCTATACAGAAAACAGTTTGGAATTTTCTAAAAAAGAAAAAAAACCCTCAAAACAAGAACTACAATATTATCTATTAATCCTACCACATATATCCAGAGGGAATGAAATTACTCTGTTCTGTTGAAGAGATTCCTGCATTCTAATGTCTACTATAGGACTGTTAGTAATAGACAGAATCAGTATATATGTCTATGGAGTCATGATTAGATAAATAAAATGGGCTACTGATACATGGTGGAATATCACTGTGTCTTAGAAAACAAAATTCTGACTTGCCATTCCATGGGTGAAATTGGGTATCATTATGTTCTGTGATGAAGCAATACATACTCTGTCATTCATAATTGGAATCTCCAAATGTCAGAGCTTGTCATAAAGTGGGGAGGGGAGGGAAATTAGGTGTTAGGAGCAATCAGTAGTGGTTATGAGATATAGCTGACTTGACTCAGACATTATAGTGTGTTCTTTCTCAGCAGAAAGATTATAGATGATGAAAATACACAATATTTTTAAAAGCTAGAATAAATGTTTGAGACTGTTTCACCATAACATATTATTGTTTGATGAGATACACACACACACACACACACACACACACACATCTATCTATCTATCTATCTATCTATCTATCTATCTATCTATCTATCTATCTATCTATCATCTATCTGTCTATCTATCTAGTAGAATTTAAATATCTCACAATGTATATATGTGATGAAGAAATGTTCCATGGCACACTATAAGCATATATAATCTTTATGTTTTGTTAAGATGATTTTAGTAATTGAAGTACAATACAAATTTGAATAATCTGATTATATACCTTGTTAAGTAATGTTTAAGGATTAAAAACTATATATTCTTTTTTAATTATTTAAATTTTTAGTTTTGTGTATGTGTCTTTGTCTGAGTGTAGGTTTGAGCATGTGTGCAGGTTCCTGTGGAGGTCACAGGGGGACAATGGATCCCCCAGACCTGCAATTGCATGCAGTTTTTAGCTGCAATTTGGGTGATGAAAACTGAGGTAGGTTCTGGAAAGAAGTCTTATCTTTTGATCTATCTCTATACCTTATATATTCCTGTTCTTTAAATGAATATATACACATAGGAATTAAACTTGTAAAGTGGTAAAAGAATTTTCAAATATAATGTAATATAAATGTCAAGATTTCATTATGTAGTCAATATTGATTGACTGTGTTATAATAACTTAAAGTTACAAAGTATAAATAAAATATTAAAACATATTTTTGAATTTCTTATAAAGGAGAATCATCCCCAAAGTTCAGAAAACAAATCTTAAATACAATAAGATGTATTCACAAAACATAAAATAACAATGATGTTATACAATGTGTTATTTTGATAAAATTTTCAAAATCTGATATATACATTCCCAAAGTATGTAAATTAACTACTCATATAATTGAGTTAATAAAAAATAATAGTATAATAATGAAATGTCAATATAGGTAAGGTATAAGTATTACTATAAATATAAAGCACAATAGAAAAGTTCAATAAGTGGTATGATTTCCACACCCATGTCACAGAGGCCTGTAACTCCAGCTCTAGGTGATTTATCACCTTCTTCTGACCACTTCAGACACTGTATTCATGTGTACACAAACAGAAGCACATGCACACACATATACACACATACACAAGAAAATTAAAGTAAATCTTTTGTAGAAAGAAATTATGATAAAATTTCAAAATAGTTTTAAAACTTGATATTAGGTGAAAAATATTACATTAAAATTTATGTAGAAGAAAAAGAGGGACTCAGAGTGACCTAATTTAAAGAAAAGTTTTAGAGAACAATGTTGCAATATAGTCTTATGGCAATGTGGCAACTGTAATATGGTCATGGTAGTAAACAGTAAAGGTGATCATAAGAAGATAACTGAGAATTTGTAATATCAGTATGGAGAGGTGAAAATGTTACACAGGACAAAGCAGGTTAAGAAAAGCTACATCTGGAGTAGAGAAGAAAGTTAGGTAAAAATTACCTAGGGATAAACTTCCATTATTCTTTAAGTAACTATCTGTTTAATATGCATATATTATCAATATATTTGTGATATATATATTATATATATTGCTCCTTTATTAATTGTGGTGGTGTATGTTTTACTATTTATTCTTTGTGGAGTGTGTGTGTGTGCGTGTGTATGTGTGTGCAAACATATCTATGTGGGTAAATTTCACCCTTACGTTCATATCTGAAGGTCAGAAGTAGAAGCTTAGTGTCTCCTTCTATTTCTCTCAAGCTCACTCTTGGAGACAATGTCTTTTATTAAACCTGGAAATCTCTATTTGTGATGAGCTTACTGACCAGAAGATGCTGGATGCATTTATCTTCGCATACGCAGCACTAGGACTCTATCTATGCATAGCTTTGCTTGTTTTTTTTTTTTTTGAGGATGATGGGTTCAGAACTCAGCTTCATCAATACACAGCAAGTATTTTACTGACTGAGCCTTTTCCAAAGTCCAAAGCAAATCATTATAGTTACAGTTTTAAGATCTAAATTTAAAAACTCAAAATTTAAAATGGGTATAAACAAATATGAGAATATTCATGAGATGTTTTACTAAGCAAATATTCATTGCGCTATAATTAATACCATCCACAAATATAAAGTTTTATAAAACTGATCATGCTTCAACCATAAGCAAGTATTACTACTAAAATGGGGATTAATAAGAAAAGTAAAAATCATTGACTAAAATGACTAAATAGAGAGCATATTCTCACAAAAGTTAGCTCACCCCTATGACAAAGACCATTTGTGAATCATTTAATTACAATAAGATTAAAACGAGATGATCAAAAGTTATGAAGAATAAATTTATAAAATGAAAACCACAAGAATACAGGAAGATAAAACATCAAACTCCATTAATAGACACCATGCAGGCTATTGTAAGACACAGTTCACATCTACCAGACTTAACATAAGAAAAACTAGATGAGATGGAAGGATCATAAGTGTGGAACGATCTGGTAAGTAATTATGTTACTAACATGGAAAACAAACTTTTGTCCTGGGTATCACAAAAGTGCTCATAACAGTGTGGTTCCCAGGGCAAAATAAATCCATATCTTTGTTAGTTCACATAAAAAACTATAGTATCTCTATAGCATAATGAAAAAATAAAATGTAATCTAGTACCATGGTTTACTCTTATGAAACACTGAAAAAAAAAAACAAGAATCAGATATATGCCTGTCAGAACAGGAATTGGCAAATGACTAAGTAGCTAAAGGAGCCTGAAGCCAATCCTGACAATTTGAGTTTTGTCTCTAGACCTCACATTGAGGAAAAAGATAATTGATTCCTGCAAGTAGTTGTCATCTGATCCCCATATATGTACTGTAGTGTTTGTGAGGGGACACACACACACACACACACACACACACACACACACACACACACAATTAACCATAAAAATATCTAAAAGGAATGAACCTCACCTCAAAAGCTAGTTTAATATGTGTATTCTATTTTAATTTGTATGATTATCAAAACTTCTTTTTAGCTATTAAATGATATCTAAAATATATATAGAAGTGAGCATAATGATTTAAAAATTAAATAATATAGTATCCTCTTCCATCATGTGACTGATTTTTATGGCTGCAGTGCAAACTTCAGACATTTAAAGATAATGTCCTTGTTTTGCAGTAGCTGAGTTATCCTTTTCTACAAATTATTCTATCCCTAAGCTGATGATTGATTTTTCTCCTGCTTGGTACCCTTTGGTCTTCTGGCAAATACACTATGAATTTCTGTATTCTGCATCATTTACACATTAACCTTCCTGTCAGCCCCAATCCACCATTTTGACATGCTTGTGTTAATAATGTCTGTGATGGATTTGAGAATATCATCACTTTTCATGAATTTAAGTAAGCTTAGTCTGAGAAATTCATTTTCTTCCACACGGCACTTTATCAAATAACACCCATAATGCCTCTACACACTTCTCCAAAATCAAGATGCAATACTGGATTTTTTTTCAAATCTCAACAACAGATAGCAAATAACAATAATAATAATAGATTAGTAGAAAATTCATGGCAATATTTTAGCATTCTTATTGCCTCAGAGTTGAATAATACCTTATGCTCTTATTCAGGGGCCACATTGTTTACTCCAAAACTTTTGGACACTCTAGAACATTTGTTCTGACTTTGGTTACTCAAAATAAACTATAGATTCACACAGGCAGAAAGACAGCCAGATAGATAGATAGATAGATAGATAGATAGATAGATAGATAGATAGATAGATAGATAGATAGATAGATAATTACAGGCTGTGACATATTTTCCATGTCTGAACAAATGATTGCTATGTTGACCTATTAAAACTTCTTTAATTGTAGTAGGGAGGAGCAGTGGGGCTGCTTCCCACCACCCAGCTATGTTCCTTTGGTCATCCTCTCTTTACACATCCCGGAACAAGATGGAAGATTCTTCAAACCTTGAAGCTGTTCCTTGGGTACACCTGACAGAGAAGTCTGTTCCAAGATGACAATCCCACCATAGCACACCAGTTAAGCTTCCTCTTAATGTTGCTACTTTTAAACAATGAGCAGAATACAATACAACCATTGAGGAAGGTAGTGAATCCTGCTATGTCTTAGCCAAAAAATGTCCAATCTGAGACTTCTAATTCCAGGGAAAGACCGAAGGATGGGTAAGAGCAGTAAGAAACTGGTTCATGGACTGTTCAGGAAACAGAATCCCAAAAGAAATGCCTTCCTTAGTACCCAAGGCAGGACACATTGCAAAGATCTATAACCTAAGACTGTAGTGAAAATCAGTTGGGGGAAAACTTGTGAAGGTGGAGCTTGCTAGAGAGGCAGACAAAACCAGCTGTGCATGCGTTGTCTATTGTTCCTTTTGTACCATAAGGGCATGCATGAGTAACTGACAGAGACTGTGTTACAAGAAAACCTTAACGCATTTATTACCTAAGTCTAATTTTAAAAACAATGAAGTATAATGAAATGGTAGTTGAGCAGTAAATGTGACGCTGTGAACGCTGAGATGATTTATCCTGACATTAACTCAAAATTTTAAGTCAAGAATAAGTATTGATGCTGATGGCATCTCCTAGGTTTCCATTGGAGGCTGGAGTAACAAGAGGATGCATTAAGAGTTCTGGGAAAGGTTGTAAAAAGCTGACAATGACAGTCATAGCATTTTGAGAAGAAAAATTACACTGAAACCAGATTAAGCCAAAATAAAAACTTTGAGCACTGTGGCCCCCAGAGAGGTGAGGGTACTGCACAGGCAATTGAGAATTTAAATTGGCAAAGTGATTCTAAACTCCCTCCATCTCTCTCTTCATGAAAGATTTACACAATGCAGCACAATCTCCCAGAGTATTCTCCAGGGTGTTAAAAAAAATAGCCATTTCTCTCCAAGAGTAAGAAAGTACTTGTTCACTGGGCATGTGAATTGATTTAGCTGTTGAACAAGAGGGACCAATCATTAAACCCTATATATACCAATATCCTCTTAGAAATATGTTTAGAGTGGAAGCTAAAGCTTCTCAGTGATTTTAATGGACATTCTGAGTAGGATTCAGTAGAACATATGCACATGCAGAGACATATTTATGATCAGAATAAGCAATGAAATAGGGAATGAGGAAAAGACAATCCACAAAGACAGGGAATTTTTTGGATGGAAAAATGCTTTCTAAAAATATTTTGGTGAGGCCAGAACAATTTCTCAGCATTAAAAGGGATTCCTGTGCAATGATAAGGATGAGGTTCAGGTCTCTACATCATATGGCAAGCTGACCATCCTACCCATCGTGTAACTTCAACAAAATCTGATACTTATCTCTGGCTTCCATGTATTCCGATAGACAGATGTATACAAACACACACACACACACACACACACACACACATGCATGCACACACGCACGCACACACACACACAAATACACATGTACACACAGAGAGGAAATATTTTTAACTCTTTATGAATTTCATAACTACAAACAGCATATTCTGTATACAATCTTTCCCTTTCCTAACCCCTCACAGATCCACCTTACATCTCCCCCTCACTTTGTGACATTTTGAAAGATCTACTGAGTCAAACTTGTGCTACCCATATGTATAGATATTGGGCCCCCAACTAGAGTGTTCCCAACCAGTCAGGAGACACACTCTTACAGAAAGATGACTCCCCCTCTGGAGAAGAATCAACTGTCCATGGCTCTGTAGTCATGGCAGGGGTTCAAGATCCCATTCCCCCTCTAAGTTAGAATGTTGACTAACTGGATCTTGTTCAGGCAGCCACAGCTAAACTTAGTTCATGAGTGATTCATTCCTGTCATGTTTAGAATACACTGCTTCCTTGTGATCCTCCTAGATCTATGAGTTTCAATATTTCCACCCCTTCTTCTGTATAAAATCAGTCTTGACTACGTATAGGAGGCAACAAACAGAAATCAGTACTGAAAGAAACTCAATTAAATCAAGAATTCTCCTATAATTTCAATTTAAAAGATTTTTTCTTTCTTTTATTGAAAATGTTTTTGTATAATAAATTCTGATCAGTTTTCCCTCCCCAACTATTTCTAAGATTATCTCCTCCATCAGAATCCACACCATTTTTATCTTACTTTAGAAAACAAACTGGCAGTCAGGCAGTGTTGGTGCATACATTTAATCCCAGGCAGACCTCTGTGATTTCAAGGCCAGACTGATCTACAAGTGCTAGTTCCAGGACAAGCTCCACAGCTACCGAGAAACCCTGTCTTAAAAAACCAAAAAATACCAATAAAACAAAAACAGAAAAAAAAATAAAAACAGAACAAAAAATAAACAGAAAACTACAGGATAAAATAAGATAAAATGAGGCAAACAAACTGAAGTAGAACAAAATAAACAAGCACAAGAAAAAAAAGCCAATTAAAAGACATCATATATATATATATGTGTGTGTGTGTATATATATATATAGAGTATATATATATATATATATATATATATATAGAGAGAGAGAGAGAGAGAGAGATACATAAGAATCCCATATAGACATAAAGCTAGAGTGTCATATGCCAAGGACCTGGAAGATAAAAACCAAAATAAAACAGAATAATCAATCAATCAATCAATCAATCAATCAAACAAAAAACCCAGTCCTGTTAAAACTTTATGAAACAAGGAATGAACCTCCAAAAATTTCATTGGGTATGTTTTGTGTTGAACAACACTGTTGGGCATGGGAACTGCCTTAAGAGTGGTTTGTATCCCCGGTGAGACTCCACTGGAGAAAGTTGATTGTGTACATGCTCCTGGTTATTAAGCATGCAGAGCTTCTGGGTTAGGGATGAAACTTGTGTTCACTTCTCTCAGCATTGAGATCCTTTCTGGTACAGAACCATGTGGGCCCTGGGCATGCTGCCATGGTCTCTGAGGTTTTATACGTGTTGGTCAAGCTCTGTTTAGAAGAAAACAAGAGGAATGTTTTCTTCTTGTTTTCCATCCATTCTTGCTCTTATATACTTTTCACCTTTAAGAGCTTTCAAAAAGAGAAAAAGACTGATTTAATTCAGATGGAAGGCATTTCTCATTCATGCCCAGAAATACAGGTCTTGTCATCTGACAAGTTACTAGTCAGTTCCACCAGACTGTCCCTGTGATGTCACAAGCTTCAGATCAAAACAACGTTCTTTATTTCCATTCATGAAACTCTCTCTTCTAGTTCACATTACTTAATATAATCTTCTCCTTGTTACTCATGGCCAAAAATCTAAAAGATATGCATTGCTTTCTGTGTTCAACTGAATACAGAATTCATCAGCACACATTATATGTGTTCTTCTTCAAATCCCCCTCATTTTCTGTCAGTCTGCTTCGTTTCTGCATGAATGGTTCAGGTCAAATATCTGACACCTAAACTGACATGGAAACCTCCTTCAGATCTCCTTGTTTCGGCTGTTGTCTCCAGCATCATTTTACTCCAAGATGGCCAGAGATATTTTGTCAAAATGCAAATCAAGTCCTGCCATGTTCCCCAGACACTAAAAGTCATTCTTCTGTAAGAACACAGTGCAAGAACTTGAAAGCAGTGGGGATACTGATTTTAATGTTCACACAAATTCCATTGTACGGACGTCTGGAAATCAGAGAAAACAAGACCTCAAACAGCAACCCTATGGTGACCCATCCACACAAGTTTCAAAATACAGGCAGAGTGTAAATAAATAATGTCCACCAGAGATGGAGGGAACTTTACTAGAATTTGGCAAGAGGATGTTTTGAAGGTGGAGGCTGGGTCTGGGATCAACCAAGAGAAGCCACTGGGCACGATGTAAGGACTTTTCTTGATCAGGTTAGTTAAAGTGGAAAGATTTATTCTAAATGTGGTTTGCACCTTCATGTGGGAGCCAGATAAAATGAGGCCTAATAAGAAAGTTCTGCATGCAGGAGGTAAGGAAAATACACACCAGCACAAGTTATCAGGAATTATACTTAAGTTATAACCCAGAAGCTATGTCCACTTGATAAGGTGGGGAATATATGGATTATTTGAAGGATGCATTTTTATACTAAATTCTTCAATATCAACAAAAATACTGAAGATTTTCACATAGTGAGACTTCAAAGCATAGGCCTGTATTTGTATCTATCTGAAAAGCAAAGAAAACATATCTGAGACATATGAATAACATGAAGTTTATTCCCTAAATAATATTTGTAAACAGTCATTAAGGAAACGTGAAAGACAAATCAAATATCTGAATGTGGTGTCAGGAAAGGGAGAGAAGGTGGAGCAGTGAGGACAAAGTCACAGTTGGGTCAGGTAAGAACTTCTGGTGTATTACACTGAAGATGGCATGAATATAGACAGTCCTTTGTTGCACACTCTGAAGACCCAGAAGTGTGAATATATTTACAATAGAAAAAAAAGATTGAAAATATAGTCATATGTTTATATGTTTATTTAAATGTCTCCCAATGCACATATGCAACAAAACTTTATACAGTCTCCTGTGAAGATGTACAATTTTATGCTCTTATGAATTATTAATAAAAATTTAAAAAGCAAGCAGTATTCAAATTCTACCAAATTAAAGTAGGAAATAAAAAATAAAACTATAACCATTTTAAAAGAGAATCATACTTAACAATTTTCCTCCAGCTTTGGCACAATAAAAAGAACAATTAAGCAGCAGTGCATTTATGTATCACAAAAATGTACCCAATTCAACTATGTGCAGTGTTAATAAATACATAGTGGGGCAGGAGGTGAGACTCCTTTATATTGTAAAAAGGAGGATTTATAGTTTACATCTATCTGCATGCTTTTTTCCCTATATTTGACAAGAAATAAATCTCAAAATGTTTCAAAATAAAAACATCAACAGCTCATATTCTATGGCAATAGGGAACAAAAGAGCAAGAAACTAAAACACCACTGGACATGTAAAGTATTCTGAAATGCAAAATAATGTGCAATTAAAGATTACTTCAACAATTATAGACTAAAATTTCATACAAATGTTGGATTGGTTGACATTATCCTCATAAACACTTCATGACTGTTCATGTATTTACATTTCACTATAAACAAAGTTAATTAAATTACTTACATCCTAGACTTAGTTTTAAAACAACCAATTAGAGAAATTAGGCGAAAGGAGAAATCAAGGAAACTATGAAGCGACTAAATCAGGAGAAAGTGGCAGGGATAATCTACTAAACAACAAATTGAAGAGGACATTGCAGAAACTGACCTTCACTAAAGGGTGGGAGAAACAAAAGGGAGCTCATGTGTGTTGAGTACCAGCAAAGGAAAGTTGATGAAATACAAAAAAAAAAAAAAAATGGGTCAAAAGATGAAAAAGAAGATGAAGAGGAAGCGAAATGCTCCTGAAAAGATGACTATTGCAAAATCCTAACAGCATTGACAGTGCTCTATACAATTCAGAATACAATCAACTAAAAATAAGTTTGGGTTTTTAGCAAGAAGGTATCAGGTATCTTGGAGCTGAAATGGTCTTGAGTCATCTGACTTAGGTCTTTGACACGAGCAAGGACTCTCCTGATGTCCCACTTAGACAACCCTATAACTAACTCAATGTGAGTTCTGAAAACTCCCTGCCCATTTATGTATCCTTTTAATTTCTAAAAGAATTAGTCAGTTCAAGGTTCATGTTGATAATACGTGCCAGTCTCTTCCAGAGTCTGGATAGAAATATGAAATTTATCCCAGGATACATATATGTACATAAAAGTGAGTTAACTATTAATAAAGTACTTTGAAGCCAAAAATATTTAGCCCTAGCATGAAAGAAAATGTGAAATGTAGTATGGAATACAGTAATAAAATTCATGAAATTATAGGGAGACATGGTCCAAAAGGCATTGACAGGCAGCAATGTTTTAGTTTTATTTTTTCAAAATAGCCCCCAAGTATACATAGCTTAAATATGATTTATTAGACTACTACTAGAGATACAGTAACAAACTCTATGTTGTTTTTTGCTAGGGTAATTTAGGTTACTTTTAAATGAACTATCCTATTTGACAATATTTTTTGAATCTTTCAACAGTGTGATTTCACTTTAGCAATCTAAAAAGTTATAAAATAAAGCTGTATTTGAGTGTAAATGAGGCATATGCTTTTGACCATTGGAAGATAAGGAGTTCAGGCACAAAAGTGTAATAGCCACCCTATTCCTTTACAAGTTGGAGAACTGAAAAATATTCTTCTTATTGAAGTACTTAGTCTCACGTGTTTAATTACGAAACTGTGTGAGACAGCGAGATAGAAAAGAGGCTATAGGACAAGGGAATGTGCGGCTGTTTCTAAGGTAACCAGGTGCAGTCTTTTTATTCTCACCATATGATAATGTATGCAGGGGCCTACAGCACAAGTGCCCAAATATGGGCTCTAACAATGTTATCTTCAAGAGTTACCAAAGCTCACTTTTATTTGTTCCAGTTTTTTTTCTAACTACAAATGTCTCATGGTCATTTATTTTCTCAAATCACTGTTAAATAAATTAAGATACAAATTTCTCCAAAGTTAAGTGGTGAATATACATGCAACATATCCATATTGACTCAGAATTAGTCTATACAGGCATGAGCATCACTTTGAGAATCTCTGAATGAAGTGAAAACCCTGCCCTCATTTATATGGTTCTTTCTGTAGCAAATCTACAGTAGATTTTCATAGTTATAAAAAATAATTCATTTAAAAGTATGGTGTAAGAGAATATCCTATGAAGGATTAACTCATAGGATTTCTTAGAGCAATGAGGGAGAATCAGCTTTTCCTGAAGTGATTCCTAAGAGGTACAGTGAAAGTGGGCTTGGTACTCAATACACAGAAGTCCGTGGTATAGAACCCAAACAATTTAAAAAAGAGTAAAAGACAATTCCTCTTTACAACATGGTGAGACTCTTTAGAAACACATTTTGTCAGTCAGGGTTAAAGTTTTAACTTGGTAAATCAGGAAGGGTAGTGTATAGTGAAAATTCAAATTGCATCTGTGGCACACTCCACTTAAAATCATGGATTTATTCATTCTGTAATATTACTTGTGGTGGAAATAGAAAAATAAATTAAAATTTAAAGGAAATACTATATTATAGTAACATATATTAAAGAATTAAAGATTTGTTGAATGCATAATTATTTCATGTATGTAAATACTGTGATTTTGGGATATCTAATTCATATTTATTCAGTATTACTTCCTCTCATTTTCTAATCTTGAGAAAAAAAGCCAAATATCCTGTTGTGGTTTGAATACGAATGACCTCCATAAACTAATAGATTTGAATGTTTGGTCACTAGAGAGTGGCACTATTAGCATATTTGCCCTTGTTGGAAGAAGTGTGTCACTGGAGTGGGCTATGGGGTTTCAGATGCTCAGTCCTGGTCCTGTTTTTTTTTTTTTTTTCCCCGCCGCCTATGGATCAGGAAAACTCTTAGGTTTTTCTCTAGAACCATGTTTCCCTACATGCCACCTTAATTTCTGCCATGATGATAATGTACTAAACCTCTTAACTATAAGCAGGTCAAAATTAAATATTTTCCTTATAAGTGTCGCAGTGGTCATGGTGTCTCTTGACAATAGAAACCCTAACTTAGCAATCCCTTTCCTTTTATAAACTATATCTCATCAAGCACCACTCTAACTTCTGCTGAGATTTTCAGGAGCATTTTGGTGATGCTCAAAGCTAAGTAAGATTTCTTTATGACGATTTTTCCCTCCATTCTGACAGTGCAGACTTTGTTTCTGTTGCCCTATATGATCGAATGCCCTATATAGCCACAATAATTTATCCCTTTCAAAAATCCCATTATTGTTTTAATATATCAAGTGGTTTACCCATTTCAAGTCATCAGTACATGACTCAGTATTTTAGACAATATACTAAGACATACAGTTGCTGCTAAAATTACTCTTAGAACGTTTTCATCACCCTGAGGAGAGCCCTCATAAACCTGCAGTCCAAGGTGAGCACACAGATACCCACTCTCACACACAGTAAATTCATAGATTTACCTTCGTCCATTCGACATGTGAGTGTGATTTATTCCTGGCTTCCTTCACTGAGAGGCATAAACTTACTTTACTCATGTCCTAGCAGGTGTCCACTGTTTGTTAAATTAACTTCATTGCATACTTTAATAATTGTCATTTTCAGCTGATGGAGATTGAGTTGACTCTCTGGCTCTCTTTTTTGTCTGTCTTTATCTGTGTGTGTGTGTGTGTGTGTGTGTGTGTGTGTGTGTGTGTACAAGCGTGCATCCATGTGCATGTGTGCGCATGTGTGTGAGTGTTTGGTGTATACACGTCTGTGTATGTGTATGTGAAGACCCAAGAGAAGGGAATGTGGTGTTCTTCTCTCTCATTTTCTGCCTTTTCCCCTTCAGGCAAGCTCTGTAAGTGATGCTGACTGCCAGCATCCCTCAGAAATCCTCCTGCCCTTGCCTTCCTTCTGCATTACTAGGATTCCAGGTATTGCGGCCATGCTCAGTTTTTCGTATGGCTGTTAGATATCTGACCTCAGGTCCTGATGCCATGTTGCCTGTGCCTTATAGAAGAAAAATCTCCCCAGCTAAAATTGTATTTTATATAGGTCTAATTTTATTGTTACTATGATATATGCTTTCAATATTTGTGCAATTTTAATTATTAAAAGTAAGAAATTGGCAAATGAGATGGTTTAGTGAGTAAAGGCATTTGATGCCAAGGCAAAAACTTAGTTTTGTAACAGGAAGATCCATATATTGGATGGAGAAAACTCTCCAGAAAGTTCTCTTTTGACCTCCAGGCACTCTATTCCATGTGTGCACTTAAACTAAAAAACAGAAATATTAAAATGAAAAAGGTATAATACCAAATACTTGCAATCATAAATATTTAAATGAATCAGTAAGAGACAAAAATGAGAAAATGTTATTTTGTTCCATTAAAAAACTGGAAAAAGCACTTAAATATCACTACTTATATTTTTAAATATATTGTCAAAATGATTTAAATATCATCTTGATAATACAGAAACCTTTACTTGCAAGAATTGAGGCAATATATTGCATACTTTCATAGCACAACTCATAATTTTCCTCATTAATCTTCTTTTTTTCCCTATTTTACTCAAAGCATTTGATCCATATAGGATCACTAAGTTAAAAAAAAACTATTTTATATTCCTCAAAGGCCAAATAAATAAACAGTTACAAATAAGAAGTTTTCTTTTAATTAAATTGTTAAAAAATGATTACAGTTTATCCATTTTTTTTTACAAACGAGATTATGTGAGAAATTCATAGTGTTCACACATACAAATGTCTGTGCAGTGTTTGGTGTTTTTAATATCCAATAAAAGGCTTAATTCATGCAAACACTCTAAAATAATTCATGGAACATAGCTTGCTGTAAGTGCTAGAGTGAATTTCTCCTTGAAGATTTTGAATAAATTGTCTGTGTTTATTTGCATGCTGTTTAAGGAGAAGCAATTCTAACCATTAGAAGATCTTGGCTTTCCATTTGCAAAATTCACATGTCACTGTGGAGAAACTGAAAGCTGCTGACAGGGATGTTCTAGACATCATCTCGCAAGTAAATTATCATTTCTTTACAGTCACTGAATTTAGAAATTCAGACTAGAACAGAGGAAATTCTCTGTCTTCAGAGAAATCTTCCCTCTCATCAGACTGTCTTGGTTTGATTATACAAGGTCAAAGCTGTTGGCCAAAGATGTCCCTGCTAGAAGTTGAAGATTTCTACATCTCTTCCTGTTAGGCAAACCCAAACCAAACTAAACATCCTTATAGATGATAAACTGAAGAATCCTTATAGAGTGAAGTAATACCAATTCTTCAAAACAAAATTATCCTGTCTATTTGCCTAAGTATATTGTTACTAGGGCTGGAGAGATGTCTCAGTGAACAGAGGACTGTCTGCTCTTGTAGAGGACCATAGTTCAGTTCTCAGCACCCACACATCTGCTCACAACTGCCTGGCATTCCAGCTCCTGAGGATCCAATGCCCTCTTCTGACCTCTGTTTGTTCTGCACGCAGGAAGTAAAAATGCATGCAAATACGTTTCACTGGTGTGAAAATCTCAATACTGTGAAACCATGTTTCATGTAATAACTACTGAAAATACTACATAAAATTACTTGTAGATTATACTACATGGTGCACATTAATCATGAATAAATGCTATATTTAGATTTTGGGACCTTCCCTAGGATGTGTATCAAGCAAACCTTTTGAAATCCAGAACAAGTGGAAATTCAAAACATTTAAGATGCCATTTATTTAGAATAACAGATATTCAACCTCTCCTTCAATTTTCTATATATAACTTACTTGTGAATATCAAATCCCCCTTTTAAAATATGAAAAAAATAGGGCAGTGAGCTAGCTTGGTAGGTAAAGACTCTTGTCACAAATCCTGACCACTCTAGTTTGATCCCTGGAATTCTCTGTACCCCTTCCTTCCTCTCCCCTTCTCTCCAACCCTCTCCCAGGGTCCCTATGCTCCCAATTTACAAAGGAAATCTTGTCTTTTTCTACTTCCCATGTAGATTAGATACATGTATGTCTCCCTTAGGGTCCTCATTGTTGTCTAGGCTCTTTGGGATTATGAAATGTAGTCTGGTTTTCTCTGTTTTAGGTCTAAAAGCCACTTATGAATGAGTACATATGATATTTGTCTTTCAAGGTCTGGGTTACCTTACTCAATATGATGTTTTCTAGATCAACACATTTGCCTGAAACTTCAAGATGTCTTTTTTTTCTGCTGTGTAGTACTCCGTTGTGTAAATGTACCACATTTTCTTTATCCATTCTTCGGTTGAGGGGCATCTAAGTTGTTTCCAGTTTCTGACTGTGAGAAACAATGCTTGTACGAACATATTTGAGCACATGTCCTTTTGGTTCGATTGAGCATTCTTTGGGTATATACCCCAAAGTGGTATTACTGGGTCTTGCGGTAGGTTGTTTTCTAATTTTCTGAAAAATGCCCCCACCTTTCTAATCGTTTTTCCTTATATACTTCCCTTTCACCTTATTTGCACTATTGATTTGCAAGAGTTAAACATGAATGGAGATTTCCTTTAAAAAATTGTAAAGGTTCCGTGTCTTTATGTCTGAGTATATTATGTTTCTTTCCTTATATTCTGGATACAGAAGGTCTCTTTTTGTTTGGACGCTGAATCCTGGTAACTAAAGCAACTAGAATTACATTTGAATAAAATACTATCTCAGTAGCTTTCCTTGTAGGTGTAAATGTAACTATTCCATTACCCTGATCCCTAGCCTAATATATACAATGGGACAGATGTTGTCACTCATAGCTTGTACTCTGAAATACAGTCAAGGAACCAGAGAAGCTTTAGAGAAAGAAACAAAGGAGGTAGCTGGGTCTATAAACTCTATAGCAGTATATCCTTCTGCCGTTTGCCTCAAGCATTTAAAAGCTGTGAACAACAGCACTGAATGAATCACTCCCACAATTCTGTAATTTTGATCATGATATATAAATAAATATATATCATAATGTAATATACATTATGTAAAATGACACTTCATCCATTCTTAAGAAAAATGAATCATAACATTTGCAGAAACGAGATGGATCTGGATAGTACACTTTTAAGAATGATACCCAAACTCAGAAAGATTGACACCACATGTTTTCTCTTGTCTGGAGATCCTAGCCTATAATGTATAATGAATATATGTCTGTCTATCTATCTATCTATCTATCTATCTGTCTGTCTGTCTATCTATCTATCTATCTATCTATCTATCTATCTATCTATCTATCTATCTATCTATAATCTATCTATCTCCAGGTTGGTATAAGTAAGGGTGTGTAAAATCTGAAAATAACAGATAGAAGACCAATAAAGGATAAAAGTTGATGATGAGAAAATTTAGGTGTGGGCAAAAGACTCATGGACATTAAAGAGGAAAACATAACTGTAATTTAGAAGGCCAGTGGCATGAGTGGGGAATATGGAAGAGAAAATCTTCAAAAACACATTGTTTCACAAAATATAATAATAAAATCTGACATGGTAATTTTTAAAAATATAGTATTTTATAAAGAATTAAAATATAACTTAATTGTTTCATCTAGTAACATTCAGTATGGAGGATTAAGAAATAGTTTCATTAGTGAAAATAAACTGAATTTGTCATTGTACAATACATGCTTCCCACACAGACACACACTTACCTCCATTCCCCAGAAATGAATTTCTGACTTTACTCATGCTGATCACTTTTAAATAAAATTGATACAAGCTAGAATCATCTGGAAAAAGGGATCTTAGCTGAAAAGATGTTTCTACCACATTGACCCATAGGCAAGTGTCTAGGCAATTTTTGATTAATGAATAATATGGAAGTAACATACCAGACCACTATAGGTCGGGTCACCATTGGGCAAGCAATCTAGGTTATATAAGAAAGCAGACTGAGAAAGCCAGGAACTAAGCCATTAAGTAGGCCGTCCCCAATGGTCTCTGCTTCCATTTCTGCCTCCTAGTTCCTGCCCTGATGTCCACGAATGATGGAATATGAACTCAGAGGTATAAGATGAACTATACTCTTTCCTCCCCTAGTTGCTTTTGGTCATGGTCTTTATGATAACAATAGAAAGCAAACTAGACCATGAATTTTGCCTCTGGTTATATGGATTTCTATAGCCAATGTCCAGTTGGAAATATTTAGTCATTGTGTGTGTGTGTATTGGCTTATTGCCCTCTAAAATACCAGCTCCAGAGAATCTGACTGCCTTGCTGAATTCATAGGCACATGAACACTCGCGCTCGCGCGCACACACACACCCAACCAAACAAAACAACACATATTTTCAGCTAAATTAGACCAGAAGTTAAAGGAAATTGAGGTGAAGTGTGGTGATGAAAACTTCAAAATCAAAACTTTCTGAAATAGAAAAGAAACGTGTCTCAGAAGAATGTTTACTGCAACTGAATAAGAAAGAGTCCTTCAACAGCAAATGCTCAGGAATTTAAGAGAATGTTCTAGTGGGTCATCTCTGAAGGATTCAATTATGGGATCAATAAAAGTTTAAAATCCTTCACTAATTTTCTAGGTCAATAAAGTCATTTCATGCTACTAAGATTTCATTTTCAAAACCAGATTGAGCTATCTTTCCTAAACTCAACTCCACTGAAAAGTTTCCCAAATATTGTGCTTTTTAAACAGAAGGCACAATATGCATTTTGGTAGAAAATCAAAACCTGCACATAGGAAGAATTCATCTGGCAGCTGTGACAGAGCCCAGGCTTGTGCTCACTTCACTGATTCATTTTATTTGTGTCAGTGGAGGAGAACTTTTCCATCAGCATCCTTGTTTTCTGACAATCTGATAAAAACCCCTATCATTTAATTTGTTTTTCTAACAGTGTTCTACAGTTCTGCAATGCAGAAGTATGTGTTCTAAATAACTTTAAACAAAACCTTCAATGAAAGAAGGAAGAAGAAAAAAGAAGAAGAGGAAGGAAGGAAAGAGGAAAGAAGCGATTTGTGTGTGTGTGTGTGTGTGTGTGTGTGTGTGTGTGTGTGTGTGTGTGTGTGTATCTTCTTCCCATTGGCAAACCGAGAGATAATGACAGAAGAGATTAAAATACAAAAGATGGGGCCTGGGGGGAGCTGAGCACGTAAATTTGTTTGCTCTAAAACTCTGACAATCTGTATCTTATCCTGAGAAACCACAGACAGATGGGAGAAGAAAACGGACTCCCCAGAATGATTTTCTGAGCTCCACACACATGTAACTTGTGGAACCACACATACACAGTATGCACAAATGCCCAAAATCACACATCATGCAGACACACAGATACACATGCAAACCATATACATACACATATGCACATGTGTGTGCACACACAGACATACACACAGAATAGTAAATATTATATTCAAAGATAAAAGGAAATTTTAATGACAAACTTTCATTTCTAAATGGAAAAAGAAGCCAAAAATTTTTGAAATAAGTGGCAAAATAAATTAAACGATTTCATCTTAGAGAGGACAGATGGTATTGAAACTCAGTAATTTAAAGGAAAAGGGGATCATCAAAGACCTTTATTTCTGTGGCTCACAATGAAAAGTCTAAAATAATTAAAACAAATTCTGACGCTTTAAAAAAATGTGACGTCTGAGATCACAGAAGGAAGAAGCATTATTTACAAATATCGACGATGTTGATATTTAAAATGTTTTATTTCTACTATATATTTTAAAATTTAACTTCTTTATCAATTATTTAGGCGTTTCACATCCTCAATTATGCTCACCTCCCAGTCCCCTATATCTTTCCCTTCAGCCTACAGCAGACCTACCAAACAAAACTAGACAAAGCTAGTAAGCAAGGAAACATACAAACTAAAACAAGAACAAAGCAAATTAAAAAAAAAAGTTTAAGTGAAATATTTAAGATTTCTTTGTTAGGAAAGTCCCATAAAACAGCAGAAATCTCATACAAATGGAGAATATTGATGCCTCTTGGATGCTCCTCTGCATGCTGGTTTCATTTTAATTTCCCTGTGCAGACACCGAGCTTTCCAGTGCTAACTTATGCTAACTATGGTGGAGTTTAAAGTTACTATGCTGGAAGAGAACTGGAGCCAGGGACAGTGATAGCCGCAACCCGTTATGAGTTCCTGCTGCAGTCTGAGCTTTGGATGCAAGAATTTATGCATAATTCTGATGAGGCAGGTGTGATGGGAAAGTCAAAGTTACTAAAGGTCATTGACTATTTTTGTTTATTTATTTGTTTTTCGTTTATTTCACAAAAGGATCTCACTCTGCTGCTCTGATCTGGATCTCATGATACATACCAGTCTGGTCTCAAACTCAGAATTCTCTTTCAGTCATTAATGTATATACCACCATGCTTAGTTATTGTCTAATTTTAAAAATAGAAGTTACTGAGAATTGTTGTATTATTGGTCATAAATCATTGAACACATTAATTTAAAAGTAACGTATAGAAGTTGAAGTATAATTTTAGAAACACACACACATATATATATTACAGAGAACTTAAGCCTTTATAAGCAATTAAATGCAAAATTTGTAAATTTAACATGGTTCATAAAGGTTATATTACTAGCTAGGTGCACTAAAAAGTTCGAGTTCTATTATAGACAGCTATACAAATACCAACAATAAATTATCAATTTGAATTTAATGGGAATTAATAAAATGATATATGAATGGCATTAGAAGTCTTAGCTCAATGTCAAGTACATTAATTTTTTTAATTTCTTTTTTATTTTTATTGAAAAAATTTCTGCCTCCTCCCAGCATCCCATTTCCCTCCCCCTTTCCCCCTCCCCCCACTCCTTTCCCTCCTCCCTCTCCAGTCCAAAGAGCAGTCAGGGTTCCCTGCCCTGTGGGAAGTCCAAGGTCTTCCCCACTCCATCCAGGTCTAGGAAGGTGAGCATCCAAACAGGCTAGGCTTCCACAAAGCCAGTACATGCAGTGGGATGGGGGTAAGGGGAAATGGGGAGAGAAAAGTGAGAAGGGGAGGATGGGGGGAGCTTGGGAGAATGGGATGGTTGGGATAAAGGAATTGTGGATATGGAAGCAGGGAAGTATATATCCTAATTAAGGGAGCCATCTTAGGGTTGGCAAGAGACTTGACTCTAGAGGGGCTCCCAGGTGTCCAGGGAGATGTTCCTAGTTAGTTCCTTGGGAAGCTGAGGAGAGGGAACCTGAAATGGCCCTATCCTATAGCCATACTGATGAATATCTTGCATATCACTATAGAACCTTCATCTGGCGATGGATGGAGATAGAGACAGAGACCCACACTGGAGCAATGGACTGAGCTCCCAAGGTCCAAATGAGGAGCAGAAAAAGGGAGAACATGAGCAAGGAAGTCAGGACTGCGAGGGGTGCACCCACCCACTGAGACAGTGGGGCTGATCTGTTGGGAGCTCACCAAGGCCAGCTGGACTGGGACTGAAAAAGCATGGTATAAAAACGGACTCTCTGAACATGGCGGACAATGAGGGCTGATGAGAAGCCAAGGACAATGGCACATTAAAATATTTTTGAAGCAAATAGAGTTCTAATGGTGCGATTTGTTACTTTCATAATTTAATAAAATCTATCTTTAAATATTTATTTTATGATATTTGAAGAGACATAATTACAATCTTTCTGTAGACATACTTATGTATGATATTTGAAAGGGGGTACATTAGACAAGCATATTTCTATTCTTGTTGCTTTGTTCTTTTAAACAAAGTTTTACCCACCCCAGGCCGACTTCGTAGTCACTCTGCATAAAAGTCACAGCTTGATCTCTTGGTCCTCCTGTGTCTAAATCAACAGTGTTGGGATGACATTTGTGTATATCCTGGTTGACAGCCTGCTTGGCATGGCACCCACCAGCATGCCATTCCTGAAGGGACAGTTGGCGTGTGCTCATGTACCTGAGAATGGAGAGGCCAGAGTTCTGTGTTGTGCATCTTCTCTCATCCTCAACCTTTCTCCAGGAGCCAGAGTTTCTTACTGAACTTGGAAGTCACTGTTTTGGGTGAATTAACAGGACAACAAGAGTCTGGCATCCACCTATCTCCACCCCTGCATCACTGGGTTATGGGCACATAGCACAGCACCTAGCTTTGTACATGGATCTGAACTCAGGTTATGCTGATGTAGAGAGCAATTTACCCAGTGAGCTCTGTTCATGCTGGGACCCACCATTCATGCAGTCTGCTTGTGAGACTCAAGAGAACATGCCCCTGGGCAATTAGATAACAATACACTAAGTTCAGCCACTCTCTGAAACTACCTGCTCAATAATTTGATAATAAATGAGAGACAGACACAAAATAAAAGCTCCTGTCAAAAACCTAAGGGACAAAATTCAGTGTTCTGTCAAGAGGAAGAAGTAATTGCCTTTGAATGAAATATTTCTGTTAATTTATCACCCTGAGTGACTCGACAGCCCCTTGTGCTTTCTTAAAGCCTCTCCATGATTAGGATATGTCAAATTTCATAACTATCAACCCCAAGAGTCAGAAAATATGCAACCAGATACTCAAAGTTCCTGACTCCATTTAAAGTGTTAGGGAAATACATCTATTAGGTGTGACTCTGATACATGAAAGATGTTTACTCTTGTTTACCAAAATTAAATGTATAAAATAATTTTTATAGAGACAACCCGACATGGAAAGAAATGACAGATGAAGAGAGATAGAAAATAACAACACAGAATATAAGGAAACAACAATAAATGCCCCCTTATGTAAAATCCAACTATGAAATGGTATGTGATTGATTGTTGGTTGTATTCATAAATAAATATTTTAATTTGCCTTTTTACATCCTCAAAACAAAAAAAATTCCTTTCCCCTTTGAACTCCATTGACTAACTTTCTCTATGATTTTTATCATAGATATACGTAAATAAAAACCTCAACAAAGTGCTAAATTGAATGGGCTGTGACATTTCTTCCACAACTGATCTTGATCATATTCTGGGCTAATAATGCCCTTGCAAATAGCAGTAATATTGATAACTCATATAGGCATAAATTATTCATGCCCACATCTGGAGTGATTGCATGGTGTTGAAGATCACTGGCTACTCTTCCAGAGAACCCAGGTTCAGTTCTTAGCACCGACCTGGTAGCTAACAACCTCTGTAACTTCAGTTCCAGAGGATCTGATGCCCTCCTGTGGCTTCCAGAAGTACTAAGTGCACATGTGGTGCACAAACATAAACGCAAACAAGTACACATAAATTTACAAAAGAAGAGAGAAGGGTTATCCTTACTATCATAGTTTCTTGACTCTAATCCCTAATTTAACTGCTGACCATAACTATTGTTTTGATGTAAAAACTAATCAAATTTTTAAAGAGGTGTTGTGGGAGGGCTAGTAGATTGCACAGAAGTCAAATGTACTTGTTCCTCTTGCAGAAGTCCTGAGTTCAGTTCTCAATACCCACATGAAGCAGCCACTCACAGCTTTCTATAGTTCAAGCTCTAGGGGATCCAGAAACCTTTTCTGTCCTCTGTGGTTACCTGCATGCATGTGGACACACACAGAGACATACATACTTTGATACACACATACACATAAATAAAAAACAAAATAAATTTATTTTTAATTGAAGAAAGATTTCAATTAAAAGAAATTCTTTTAAAAGCATTTGCCATTTCACCTAATTTTTTTATCTTCCACAAAAAAGGGAATGAAAACAATTTCCTATTTAACACAAAATACAGGCTTTTCAATCTTGCTTTCACATCAAGTGTTCTGTTTGTTACAATAATGCTTATTGGGTGGCAGGGACAATTGATTTCCATGGCATGCACTTCAGATTTCTAGTTAAACCCAAGTGACAGAAGTAATCTAACAGGAGACTTCACCCCCTTATCCTCTGCCTGGACAGCAAAGAGAGGTAATGTAAAAGTATCTCCTAGGCAGATGCTTGGAAACACCACACTTTATCATCCAGTCAACAAAAAAGCTGTGAGGAAGGTGGTAAGACAACACATGGATAAATGCAGACAATATTGGAAGCTAAGAAATAGAATTTTGATGGAAAAATAACTGATGCAATACCTAGTCTGAAAGCAGCCTCGGCACTAGTGGTAATGAAACCTTAGTAGTTGAACGATACCATAGGAGGAATGGGTGTATTGAATCCCTGTATCTGAGACAACTATACAAAAGAATGGAACATCCAGGCAAGGGTGAAGAAAGAGATGAAGATATCTGAGGATGAGAAAGTACCTGAGGGCGTGTACAGAATTACCAGATCATACATGCTCAGGGAAACATCAAACCACAATCAAAGAGGCTTGGGACACTGCTATTGAAGATGCAGAAGGAGTTGATTGCATTTTAACCTTGCTTTTAGAGGCAAAATTGGTCATAAATTATGATAGAGAGCTCTAGTTAAGATTTAAAAAGAAACTAATGTCAATGAGGATGGTTTTCATAGGAGAAAAGCAAAACTCAGTCACTTTGTCCACTCTGCAACTGTTTTGCACTCTTCAATCACACTGTGATGATAAGTGCCTGTTTTTCCACTTTCTGGAGGAAATACTAATGCTTTCGACCAGATTCTGTATTCCTGTCACCCCCAGGTTTTAAATAACATGCTTTTTGAAAAAGAGGATATGGCAGCAAGATACTCAGTAGTCTATTGACCCACATGACTTTCCAATATGTTTCTAGGGAATGGGAATCGACAGGAATATGCAGTTTTGGGGGTTGTCTGAACCTGGATGAGTAAGATATGTGTGCTGTCAGCAACAGTACTGCCCACTTAATCCTTTTTATTTACGACTTTTTCTTGTAGAACTCATAATACAAATCACTATTCTAGCTGAGCTAAGAAAGCAATACTAGTATTTCAGGAAAGACTATGAAGAACTCTATGGCTAAAACAGACCAGATTGTGTTTGTGAACTGTTTGATTACTATCATCTGTATAACGCAGCAGCTTTTATATTTTAAGATTTTTTAAAAAGATATTTGTATGCATGTTTGTCTGTGTGCATATGAGTAAAATTACATAAAGGGGGCGTTGGGTTACCTGGAACTGGGGTTTCACACAATTTGAGTGTCTTGACCATCCATCATGCTGAACTCTGGCACACCAGAAAAGCAATGTGTGCCCTTAAGCATTGGACCATCTTTCCAGTATTCATCAGCAGAGATTCTCTTCAGTTTTATTTTTCTTATTAAAGCGTTTTTCTTTGTCAACAACAACAAGAAAAAAAACGTATATTTTAGATTTCTTCTGTGAAACAGTAGTACCCATTTCTAGTATAAAGATCAGATAAATGCTTCTTGTATATATTTGCAAAGCATTTAAGAAGTCAATATTATAGAAAGATATCCTTTGGAGACAGAAGAGAAAAAATTATAGCCACCCCTCAAGGTCACTTTCCGCACTGTTGTTTGAGACTGTGAAGACAGGCATGCATATGAATCCCTGTGCTTTGCCTTGGCCTATCCGCCCTTTCCAGTGAACACTCAGCCATACCTCCTTCATTTATAAATGTTAGGCAGTTGAGGCAAAAGAAATAAATAAGGATTTATTGTCCCACACTAAGGAATGCTTTAATTATTTTGAGTTTATCGTTTTTAGAAGCTCCCTCTCAGGCCGGGCACTCGGGAGGCAGAGGCAGGCCGATCTCTGTGAGTTCGAGGCCAGCCTGGTCTACAAGAGCTAGTTCCAGGACAGGCACCAAAAACTTCAGAGAAACCCTGTCTCAAAAATCCATAAAAAAGAAGCTCCCTCTCTGCTCTCATTTTTTCCCCAAACAGCAAATAGGATGGAAGGAGAGATACAGGGATATTTTGCTCAAGACTCAAAGGTAGAATTTTTTTTCATTTCTATGATTTAAGAAATTCTGTATAAAAGAAATTTCATTTAAAATTACTCATAGAGTCCTAAATTATCATGCCATTAAAATACATGAAGGATTATATATTATACATTTTTGTGAGTGTATTAATATTTATCTATGTGGTGTGTGTATCCATGACTATAACATGTACCATGTATACACATTAGGTTGTATTTATATACACATGTAAATATATTTTATGGTTTATTTATATAGGAACATTCTCTCTATCTTAATAAAAAGAAATGAGTGAATTGTCCTATATAAGAAACTAAAAATAACTGTTTTAGACTCAATTGAACCGATTGCTGAAATTCTTAGGTGTTTATCCTTATTCAGGTTTTCTCAAGGAATTCTATGTTTTGATGTTAAAAGCTAACTTGCCTTAGCTATTATTTATTTCATATTTCTTGTAATAATGTAATCTTATCTAAATAATATTGTAAAAGATATAATATAAATTGGAGAAAAGACAATATTGTATTTAAGCATACTAATCAGGGATCAGTGAATGGATAAAAAGATATAAAGATTTTAAATTGGAACCATTAGATATAAAATAAAGATAAGTAGAGAAACAGTGTCATATTGTATCTTCCTCTTGCCTCTCATGGGCTCCCTTTCTCTTGTGCACTAAAGGGAAGAATTTTTGCACAAGGTATCCTGAAGGCGAGTAAAATGGTAAATCCATTATAAGGAAGGCTATTTAAGTAAGAAAGATAGATCCCCTTTATAGGAAATCAATTTTAGAAACTTACTTTATATAGATTTCTCTTATCCTGCAAGAGAAATGTGGGTGCAGAAAGAAAAGTGAAATGACAAGGGATCCTTTCTGCCCACTGCAGGAAATGCTTGTCCCTGTTAATGGGGTTCCTCAGGGAGTTGATTTAGTTACACAGAGAAATGGATGGGCAAAGTACACAAGGGCTTTCAGGGTGAGAAAACAAAAATGAGGCACTAACTCCCTGCAAGGTGTTTCAACCCTTGGCTTTGCCTGGAGAGTGCTGTATTAATTTGAGTCCAAAGATATTTACCCATATTTTTTTTTCTTGATTCTCTAGGGGCAGCTGCAAATTCTGTAATGAAAATCTTAGGATTTGTAAAAGGTCTTGAAATGTATTCTTTATTCTTCTACTGGTTTCTTGGAAGTGTCTCTACTTCCTTTATTCACAAATAAGTCTTTCTCCTTTTCTCACCACTTTTTATCACCACCCAAATATACTGAAAAGCTCACCAAGTGAACAATAGTTTCATATTTGACAAGTAATTATTTTCTTCTTTTTCTCTCAGTTTAAATGCCATTGGCTTGTTCTCTGACTCTCTTACTGACTTAGAGACTCAGTGAGCTTTCTTCTATAGCCCAGACTCACTTGCCTATAAATGGTGCTACTCATAGTGTGCTGGTCCCATTTACATCAGTCATCAATCGAAACAATCTCTCATAAACATAATAATAGGCAATTCTGATTTGGAAAATCCCTCAATTAAGAATTCCTCCGGTGATCCTAAGATGTGTCAAGCTGACACCTGATGCTAAGTGGGACAGGAATTAAAACAGAAATCCAAGAGCTTGATCATGTCATAGGTACCATTTCTAAGCAAGTAGCTAGCTTTGTAGGCAGTCTTTCTTCACCTGGGCTTTTGTTTCTCAGTATGGAAGTATATAATAACCACAAAAGTAGTTCTGAAAATGGCAAGTGGATATCAAGCTACGTGGTCAAATTTAATGCTAAGCCGTGTCTCCCTGATGTTTCTGTGCCTTTTTTGTGATTGACTCAGCCAAAATAAACAATGCTTTTTCAGTGACGATACCAAGAAATTTTGTTATGAATACCATATGAAACTTTCCCAAACTTTTGCTGATAGTCAACAGAAATAATTCACTGATTGAGAAGGAGAATTGTTTTAACATTTTTATGCTGATATGCTGAAAATATGTACTGAAATTTATGTTTTGTTTTTCAATCTTTTTACTGGGCATGTGAAGTCTTCCTGTGCCCTTGAAATCAGGGATTCCCAATGTAAAAAAACAAAACAAAACACATTTCTGATAGGTTCTTCCTTACTTTTTTTGGCCTGCAGCTTCTCAAAATATATTTTCTGAGATCTGATACTATAACCGTGGAACAAGTTCCTGTTGTAATCTAATAGATAAAGTTGGAAATTAAAACAAAGCAACATTAAGGTCTGTGCCTCCATTTATGGTATTACATCTTCACTACCCAGATTTCCTTAAAAATTGACTGCCATCAAGGCCACCATTTTGTCCCTTTACAGTAAGTGATTTGAGTGCTGAAGTCAGGGATAACGAATCGCTGACAGCCACAACATTAAAGAAACTATGAGGACCTTAAGAAGTTGTGGTATAACTTAGTCATTCTGGAGGAAACACTTAATGAGGTTGGAAAACAGGCCTATGCAAGCATGTACATACAAGAGTACATGGTTAGTTCTCTGTTTTCCATGACAAAAAGAGTCACACAAATCCAGCATTTTCCTAAAATTCATTCATAGTCACATAACTCTAAATTAGACTGTTTATAAATGTAAACTGCTAACTCATGGTTTCCTAGATATTGGGTATTCAGTATCTTATTGTATTCAAGTAATCTATGCTGGTGCCATGTTGTTTAAACTTTAATTGACCTTTGAATCCTTTTATTAACTTCAAAATGTCAGTATTAGCAACCTAGGATGGGTACCAATGATTTCAAACTTCTGTAATATGAAGGTTAGAATTATAATGGCAATCAAATAAGCAGTAACTAGTGTAACAGGCATAGTTCTCCAAAAATTTCTTCTAGAGCAGTAGTTCTCAACCTATGGGACACAGACCCTTTGGGGGTCAAATGATCCTTTCATATGAGTCACCTAAGACTATCAGAAAACACAGACATTCAAGTCATTATTCATAATAGTAGCAAAATTATACTTTTTGCAAAACAATGAAATAATGTTATGGTTGGGGTAGTGACAACATGAGGAGCTGTATTAAAGAGTTGAAGCATTAAGAAAATTGAGAATTATTATTACTCTAGAAAAATATAATTTTGACCACTTTTGGAGGCTCCTACTCATGAGGTATGTTTTGCATTAAAACCATTCCAGAAATTCTTTGAGTTTTTCAAGTGCCTTGTATTTAAAAAGCTATTTAGAAGGATTTCTATAACTGAATCTCAGTTTATCCTTTCCAGGTGTGGTCACATATCATGTACATGAACAAATGCATAAGCTTTTATTCTGTAAGAAGTATGCCACTGACAAATGACAACATCATAAATGAGAAATATCTCAGATAAATTGGTTCAAATGTTGCCAATCATTTTTGCTCCAGAAACAGATGATGAAGCATTTTCGTCCATCTGTTACATACCCAGATGATGTGTTTCTAAGCAAATTCCCTTTTACACAGTCTTTGCCATCACACTCATCAGTTTCATTATACTTTTAACTTTCTATCAAGGCAGGTGAAGTCATAGGAGGATAGCAAAAAAAAAAATACAAATCATTCAAAATTCAGAGCAGAGGTTGGAGAGGTAACTTAACCGTTAAGAGCATGCACAACTTTTGCAGACAACCCATGTTTAAATCTCAGTACCCACAAAGGATGGTTTACAACCCACTGTGACGCTAGCTATGACACCATCTTCTGGCCTCCATCAGTACCTGCACTCAAGTACATACATAAAAACAGACACAGACAAATAGACATTCAATTAAAAATTAAATACTTTATTAAATATTAAGAAGCATCGACATCATTTCTATATTCAGATTCAACAATATGTGTTTGTGTACACAAGAGAGATGGACAGAAAGAAAGAGAAAACATAGTGATGTGGGTCCAAGCATGTCTGTACATATACACAAACGTCTGTAAATATATAAACACACACACACACACACACACACACACACACACACACACACACACATTTATCTAGCCCAGAAGACAATTTTAGGTGTACTAACTCAAATGCCATTACGTTTTGAGGCAGTCTCTCAGTTTTCCGAAACACATCACATAATCATATAGGATAAGCTGATTGTCGACCCAGTCAGGAATCTGTTTGTCTCTGTCTCCCTAGCACTGAGATTATAAACGGTGCCACCCCACCCAGTGCTTTTATATTGATTCTGTGTCTCAAACTCAAGACCTTATGCTTGCGTGTAAAGCATGTTACGAAGTGAAAAATATCCCTGACTCATGGAAGTAGAATTTTTAATAAAAGGCAGAATAACAGGAAAATGGGTAGAAGAAAGATATGGAAGAATTTGAGATACAATGGTGATTTGGCAAAGAGAGGACAAATTCAGCATAGGATAAACAATAAACAATGAGTGCCTGGCATTTCTCTAGCCAGGTTCAACTACATTCTAGAAAACATCTGTCAGAAATTAACCAGCCTTATAGTAAATATTGCAGCTTCACAGGAAATAGGCTTTGAGTTATTGAGCATAGCCAATGAGCATTTGGGTTAAATCATGTCTTCGTTGCATTTTATTTGTTTAGAAATGAAGTTAAGCTAGCGTTGGCAGCTTTGCAAATAGCTAAGATAAAAACAGGCCAACTCAGTGCTAACAGAAGTGAATATCGGGATACTGTCTGATACAGCACAAAGGGTGCATTTCCATTTTTAATACAAGGGACCTGGAAAGGAGTCCTGTGTAAGATTTGAAAACTGAATTAGTTCAGCTCTTCCTTCTCTTCAGACAATCAGTTTCCTGCCAGACACTGACCATCAAACTTTTGTCACTATCCATAGACTGATGGAGAGACCTAGGAATTAACTGGAAAGGTACCCTTCTGTCCTGCTCAGAGAGGAGGTTTTCCTCCTGTGGTAAGCACTCAGCCATGCAAAGTGCCCGCCATTGTATCCTCTTCTCATCAGTGCTGAACCAATTTAGCATGGGGTTGTAAATGTGAGAAAATAAAGGGTGATCTGCCCATTTTAACAAACTTCTTCTTACATTAATTAGGTCTATTTCCTGAAACAAAATGCTGGTCAGTGTTTCTTAAAATTTTCAAAGAAAATCTGGTCGTGAAGAAGTCAGGTATTTTGAATATGACTGAAATTCTTTTACAACATCATCTTTGAGAGCTTTTTGTGATGGGAGTATGAGTGTGTGCACATGTGCCTTCAGGTTTGTGTGTGTGTGAGTGAGTGTGTGTGTGTATTAAAAGCAAAAAGTAGATGCTTGTTATCTTCCTCTCTCTCTCCATCTTATTTGTTCTTGAGACAAGGTCTCTCACCTGAGGCTCACCAATTCACCAATCCTAGCTGTCCAAAGAGCTTCAAGCATGTTTTCACTTTCCAATTGCTATAGCCATAGGTATGTACCACTGTGTCCTCTTGTATTACACCTAGCTTCTTATATGGGGCTGTTATCCCACAGCAGATCCTAAGGCATATATAGGAAGTATTTGACCGAGTGAGCCATTTCCAGATCCCTGTGAAGGCTGAAAAATAATTTAGAAACCAAGCCTTTGAAAGTAACTGCTACAAATATGGAAACCAGAAGGAAATGTACTTAAATAACTTAAAAGGCATTAAAACAGTCAAATGAGTAGATGCAAGCTTATTTTCATATATTTTCAGTACTTCCCACCATTTGTAGTACTCAGAAAAGCATTTTATAAACCAAGCTAATATTTAAATTAGCATCTAAATGTGGAGGTTATTTTAAATATTTCAACTACATTCCCAGCCTATGAACTATAAATTCAGTCTAGGTAAACAGCTCCTAGGCTTCTAAATTTTATTTCATACCATGGATAAAAGAGTTTGGTTATCCCAGGTTCTAGTTCTTCAAATGAACTTTCCGTGTGTGTGTGTGTGTGTGTGTGTGTGTGTGTGTGTCTTTGTAAATATTATATAATCTAACATTGGTACTTGATTCCAAATCATATCCTAATGTTCATATGAAAAACATTTAATTTAACAGTTTGAGTCATTTCTTTTGCCTTGGAAGCTTTACAATTATACACACCCAATATATATTTGTATATATACATACATTATATATGCTTGTGTATTTGTCCAAGATAAATGATGATGATGATGATGAAGATAGATAGATGATAGATAGATAGATAGATAGATAGATAGATACATAGATACATAGATAGATACATAGATAGATAGATAGATAGGTAGATAAACTGTTTTTATTCTGATGTAATAGTCCTGAGGGTATGGACATTACCAATCAGCAGTGGAAAATTGAAACACAGAAAGTACACTATGAGTAAGGAATAGGAATAGGAGCCTAGGTCTTGAACTGCAGTATCTTATCTTAATTGCAGTTACGTTCTCTCTGGTTTATTACATTCATTTCTTGAGTTCATGCTTCTAAACTGTGCTATAGACAAAGTAGACAAGATGGGAAAATCTTTGCTCACCCATAGATTAAAATATATACAGAATACATATAGTAAATCTATCCACACAAAGCCTTGCAATTTCTGATGAAAAGGTGATTTCTAAACCTTTCTCTGTATTTTGGTCATTTGGAATTCATGACATTGAAACTGAGTGAAAACTCACGGGGTATCAAATAATTCTCCATTTTGTTTACTACAAATATTTGAGATTTCTCATACAAATGTTTTCATATTAACAATTTTATATTACTTAATTTTTGAGATTATAATCTAGTTATTCCCCTTTCTTTCCTACTTTCTGTGTGCTAGACTCCCTTGGTATTTCTTTACAGGCTTAAAATCATCACTACCATACCCTGTTTTTTTGTTGTTGTATGTTGTCATACAGATATAACCAAAACACCATACATAACATACCAGATGCACACAACCATACAATTTCTGTGTGTGCATGTTTGTGTGTGTATGCTGGAAATCCAACACACATATGCACACATACATGCACGTATACATACACACATATATGCACAGAAACACAGAAACCCCTCATATATCTATGGAGGTATCTATCATCTATATAACAATCATTATTGTATTTATCTATTATCTATATATCTATCAATCATTCATGTCTATCACTTATCCATAATCTATCACTCATTTATATATCTGTTATATATTTGTGTATAATTTACCTACTTAATATATTTTGATTATCTATATTTCTGTCATCTATATAACATCTTTAGGCTATCATCTATTTTCAACATCTATTTCAATTTCATTGATTGGTGGAAAAGTTAACAACTCTATTTATTGGAATTATATAATTTGCTATTTTAAATTTAATAATATGCAACATGGATTTATAACTAATTTTTAAATATACAAATTAATGACTATTTCATTTGGCAAATTCATGCTATGTAAATAAGCCAGAAAACTTGGCAATAGAATAAAACAAGAACATCTTTGACTTCAGAACAATATGATACACTGCTACACATTTGATAAAAAGACAATAAAGAAAAAAATGAATATGATGGTTCCTTTATGTTTATAATTCTTGAATAATTTCAAAAAATTTCATATAAATGTTTGAATTTTGTTGGTTGGATACAGCTTGTTCATTTTCCAGATGCACAGACTCCTGAAATAATCACACAGAAATCTATATTAATTGCAATATTGTTTGGACAATAGATTACGCATATTTCTGCTTAATTCTTATACTTCAAATTAACCAATTTCTATTAATCTGTGTGTCACTACATGGCTGTGACTTACCAGCAAGGTTCTGGTGTGTCTGCCTCCTGCAAGTGGTTACATGGCTTCTCCCTGATTCCACCTTCTTTCTCCCAGCATTCAGTTTACTTTATCCAGACTAACTCTATTCTGCCCTATCACATGCCAAGTTAGCTTGTTTATTTACTAACCAATAAAAGCAACACATATACAGAAGGATTTCTTACACTATTTCCCCTTTTCTGTCTAAATGAAAAGGAAGATTTTAACTTTAACATAGTAAAATTACATGTAACAAAACAGGTACCAAACAAGAATTTGGTATCTACCTAGTTGACTATATCAATGTAAAACCTGAGAAAACTTAAAAATAAATTCTAGAGACATAAGAACAGAGTTATGCGTTGCATTTTGGTAGCAGAATTTTCTCAAGTGTGCTCTGTTTGCTGGAAGCAAACAGAAGCACGATTCTTTTAAGGAAAGGTTTCCTGACCCAATGGTATCAGCAAAAACTGCATGCTTCCTTTAAGAAGGCTTCCTGGTTCATGCTAGTTGCATGAACAACTCTGACACTTTTGGGAAGTCTGGCCATGGAGCATTTAAATGGGGTTTGTGAACAGTGTGTTACAAACTACTTAATGCCACAACATAGACCTATTGTATACATAAATCTGGGATGGTGTGCATGGCTTACAGAGGCAGTGAACAGACTTTTGTCATGTTTGACTAGGTAGAGCCAAAAGGCAAAGCAGCCTTTGTCCTAGCCATACCTGCTTAGCATTTCCAAGAAAAAAAAAGTGCTCCTGGTCAGAAAATAATTACAGATATGCATGCAATAAAGACAAATCCAGATGGCAAAGACCTCTGAATGGGTCTCAGTGTTAAATAAATGTATGTATGCTTAGAAGACAGGCCTGGATTATGTATATTATTGTTTTCTTTGAATATGTTCACAGTGTAGGACCTAACTACAGAAAGACATTTCATTGTACAGGCTGATAAGCTAAACCAACATACATACTTTCAAGGTATCTTGATATCAAAATAAGGATAAATTGCTTTGGAAAAGAGATTCTGCTTTTGTTTCCACAAAAGATGAGAAACTGTGGATTCCATTCAGACTAATTTGGTGTGATGGACCAAGACCTCTGAAAGGTTGCCATGAACACCACCCCTCCAACAAAAAATTACTTTGCCCAACAAAAAGCAGGAAGCAGTTTAAGAAACTATGCCCCAATTCCTCAATATTGTTTATAAATACTTTTTTACATTTAAAGGGGGATATGATATAGAGATCAATACTTTGCATTGGTATGGATATTGGTTTATTGATACAAATTTAAGGTCAATTGTGTTGCATATGTATATTTCTGCTCTTGATTAAGGTATTATGTTTGTGTAGTTCATTTAAAACAAGTATAATTAAAAAATGCAGGTCAATAGAAGGTCATATATAATAGTCAAGCTTGTAGTTATGTTAGGTTTCCTAGATGTACAGAGATATATTTCAGATGGATAGATATTCTTCAGATTTTTCAAAGACTATAGAATATGACATTTAAAATGTTTTAAGAACTTAAGACTTCACAACAATGAGACACATCTGTTCCTGGCAGTACCAATCTACTTCAAGAGGATGATGGGCATTAAAGAGGGACCTCATGGAGTTTGTTAGCCATTTGGGTATGACAATTGCTCTTTCTTGTTTGATTATACTTGCAGGACTCAGAGAAAAATGACTGCTAAAGCTTCCTAAAGAAGGTGAAACAGTCCTTCGGGGTTCCTACTTCATGGAAGAGTCTACAAGACATTCTGCAGAACACAGAAAAAAAGTGACTTACAAAATGACAATATAGGTGGAACTATCTTTGAAATTTCTTGTTACATGGAAAAGTCTGCCAGATACCACAGGCCAGTAGGCTGAAGATGGGTGCCTACAATGTTACAGAAGAACTTTTGGTGACTGTCAAGGCAGTGAGATATCTTTGTCAATTCTAGAGTTTTGGAAGTTGCTTATTATTCACTTCCTGCTAATTTAGATAATATTATAGCATTCTGGGGTCTTAGATGGGGTTGAAAAATAAATAGTTATGGGGGCTGGAGAAATGGCTCAGTGGTTTAAGAGCATTGCCTGCTCTTCCAAAGGTCCTGAGTTCAATTCCCAGCAACCACATGGTGGCTCACAACCATCTGTAATGAGGTCTGGTGCCCTCTTCTAACTTACAGATATACACACAGACAGAATATTGTATACATAATAAATAAATAAATAAATAAATAAATAAATATTTAAAAAAATAAAATAAATAAATAGTTATTTAAATTGTAATTTTCCTTCATTATAATAAAAATAAAGTAGATATAAATATTTTAACTGTGATTCTTGCTTAATACCTGTTTTATTATATGTAATCTTGCTATGTTAAAGTTAAAATCTTCCTTTTTATTTAGACAGAAAAGGGAAGGTAATGTGTTAGGTGATGTATGCTATGAATATATTTTATTGCCATTGATTAATAAAGAAGCTACTTTCAGCCAATGGCTTAACAGAATAAAGCCAGGCTGAAAGAGATATATAGAAAGAGTAGGCAGATTCAGGGAGAAGCTGTGTAGTCACCTGTAGGAGACAGATGCACCAGATCCTAACCAGTAAGTCACATCCACGTGGCGATACACAGTGTAATAGAAATGGGATAATTTATATTATAAGAGTTAGCTCGAAATATGCTTAAGTTAATGGCCAAACAGTATTTCAAACAGTAAAGTTTCTGTGTGATTATTTCAAGTCAGGGCAGTTGGGAAATGAACTGATAGCCTCTGTCAACAAAATCCTATTTTCAGGAAACATATCTGTGAAACTCTTAGTAGATCCATTTGTTTCTAATTTGAATAAAAGTTATAAATAAATAAAACAAAGACATGAGAAAAACCTAAGGTCACACTTGTGTATTGGCAGTGCCACATATTAATCTGCTTTTACCTCAAGTTAAAGTTATATAAACATACTATGGTATTCCTACACTTCAATGTCATCTCCATATTCAAACAAAAGTAGCACTAAAAATAATAACAGAAAAATTACATGTAGTTTACCAGCACTCAGGAGGCATAGGCAAGTGGATCTCTGTGATTTCTAGGCCAGTCTCGACTAGAGAATAAGTTCTGGGACAGACTCCAAATCTACAGAGAAACTGTATCTTGAAAAACAAAACAAAACAAAAAACCCTGCTGCTGAGGACACCATGTACCTTTGTGGCGATATTTTGAGAGGTGAAGCTGGAGCTATGACATAAGATTCCCCTCTGTATTCTGTGATTACCATTAATTAATAAAGAAAACTGTCTTGGCCTTATAGGGTAGAATAGAGTTAGATAGAGAAAACCAAACTTAGTGCTGGGAGGAAAAACACTGAGTGGGCTGATGGAGGAGGGTCATCTTTCTATCTGTTGTTTCATTGGTTAAGTAATAAAGAAACTGCTTGGCCTCTGATAGGATAGAAAATTAGGTAGGCAGAGTAGACAGAACAGAATCCTGGGAGAAAGAAGCTGAGTCAGGGAGTCGCCATGATTCTCCCACCTGACACAGCCACAGGTTAAGATCTTCTCTGGTAAGCCACCTTGTGGGCTACACAGATTATTAGCAATGGGTTAGATCGATATGTAAGAGTTAGCCAATAAGAGGCTGGAACTAATGGGCCAAGCAGTGTTCAAAAGAATACAATTTCCATGTAATTATTTGGGGGCAAAAGCTAGCTGTGCAGGAGTGGGCGGCCGGGTGCCAGGGACGCAGCCCACCGCTCCATTTTTCAACAGTGAGCGAGAAGCCATGCAGTGCCTTCAGAGACAGATGCACTGAAACTTTGCTAGTAGATCATGACCTCATGGTGATGTACATATTAATGGAGATAGGTTAAATTAAGATGTAAGAGTTAGCCTACAAGAAGCTAGAGATAATAGGCCAAGAAGTGATTTAATTAGTACAGTTTTTGTGTGGTTATTTTGGGGCTGAGCAGCTGGGAACCAACAAATGGCCTCCTTACAACAGAGCTGAGCTAACAATCTCTTCCATGCTAGCTGGATTTGATAGTGGTAGAAAGTGTTATGCATGCTGTGGAGAGAAGACATCAAGGCTTCTGTCTCAATGTGAGGCTTATGAATTGCAGTGTTAACCCACATGGCAAGATGTACTATTTGGAACAGTAGCTGTACAATTGTTATGGAGGTAACCAGACACTATAATGTATTGGTTTTAACACCATATCCACAGGAGGTAATATATCACTAGTGCTATGAACCCAGACAAAAATCTATGCATGATATTTTCTAGGCCCTAAGGCTGAATTTATTATCACAGTTTAGATGAACTAACATGGTGACAAACTGATTTCCTGATACTTGACGAAATCCATAGACAAATTACTGCTCCTAACCTTAGTCAAGGAAACCTCTCTTTAAAGTAAATAGTAATATTTACTTTAAATAGTAAAGTAAATGGTAAATGTCTGATGCAGAGACTCAGGACTGTACCTGGTGGTTAGAATAGACAATACTCAGCCTCCAAAATGTACGTCTAGGCAACCACATCTAATGAGCAAAATGACTGATAAAGAAGAAACATAAAGAATGATATGGAGAAGCATTGCCAAATGCTATTATCAGGGCATGACACAGCCATTGCAAACATCATCTCATAATAGCTATGGATACCTTCAAAGAATCTGCCCAAGACTGGCCCTGTCAATAGTCAATAATCGATTGGTGAAGGGTTTATGAGAGCATAAGCCTCAAGGCCTAACTGTTGGTTACTGATGAAGTCTGAGAAAGGAATAGTTAAAATCTGAAGTTTTATATGCAAAGGTTAACCTACCAGGATATAATCATACTGATTAAAAATCAATTGGTCATAAAACAAAATCTGCTTGGATTAATGTGTGAATAAACATTATAAGGATGTGGTAAAGCTGTGCATGTGGGAAGCGTTAGAGAGAGTAGGGGCCGGGATGATCATAAGTCATTCTATGTATTATGATGTCATCAAACCAAATTCATCCAGTAAAAATGGAATCCTTTAGACACAAAAATGATTTTCCTTTTATATCATATTCATAAACATTACATAATCTTGAACTTTTGGTATGTATTAATTTTGTGACAAAAACAGTGGTGTCTTTACATAATTATATGCAATAAAATTAATATCTGAACCATCAACTGCATTTTTCTGCTAATATTTGCCTATGTGCTTAGGTAAAAGAATGCTGTTATAGCCTCAGAGGCATTACGAATCTAAGATTATTATTCTGTAAAGAAAATCAAGGTGAAAGTTTCCAAATCCCATTGATGTAATACCTCATTCATTGTGTTATCTTTCATGCATGGTCTCTCACCTGCTTCAATCTGTATAAAAACATGAAGTTTCTAGCTCTTTAAAATCTAAATGTACAGTGTTTTTGTGAATGATGTACATATTTCTGTGTGTCTTTTATCTGATGTTTCTGGTACACAAAATTGAAAGTATCACCGAGCATTTTTGGACCTGTGTATGTAAGTTCCTGCCTTCCTCATTATTATATATCTATCATTTGAGAACTCAGAGACTTAAGAACAAATGTGTGACAGTAAAGGGGTTGTATGCCTAGTTTCAAAAAAACTATGTGTAAAAGAATTCTCCTTTGTTCTGCTATGTGTTTTGTAGTTTTTTATTGTATTTTATTTTTAACTCCTTTTATTTTATTTTTTAAATTTATTTATTTATTAAAGATTTCTGTCTCTTCCCCACCACTGCTTTAATTTCAACCTAGGCTTTTGGATATTTCCAAAAATTAATGGAATCATATGCTCAGCGTAGTGGGGATGCAAGCACTCTATAAGCCTATAGAGATTTTCTGTCCAGTTACTAAGATATTTTCACCTAGGTTTTTCTCCCTTCTTCCCAAAGGCAGCATTCTCTTCTGGCTTTACACTTTCATATATGTTGTGTATTATGATAGTTTCTCTGTCTCTGTCTTTCTCTGTGTGTCAATTTCTTTCTAGTTATTCTGTAGTGAAATTCTACATGTTATTACAAGGCAAGCTATTTCATCCTGTGTTTAGCCAGCCTTAACCTTTAAGATTTAAGAACTCAAGACAAGCTAAGGTATTGTACTGTAACCAGTCATTGGAACTATGGCAGGTGGCTGTCAGAGAACAACTTGCAGAAGCCTCTTTTCTCTTGGTAGCTGGGCTACCAGGGAATGAAAGTCAGGTCATTCTCGGCAGCAGGTGCCTTTAGCCACCAAGCCATCTCATTAGCCCCATTTTTGATTATTCTTAAACTGTGAGAAGTTCTCAATATTTACTGTAATGGAGCTCATTTCATACAGCACTTGGAAATTTTAAAAAATGATTCAACTTATTTTTAATAGCACAGGGAAATTTGAAAGCCTTGTGATGTTAGACCTCCCATGCTCGCTCAGTCTAAATGCTTTCTGTAGTCATAGTTGATTCTTATTTATGGCTTTAGCAATATGGCTACATGTCTTGGCATGGAAACTATGTTCTACCTCCTGGCATGGACCACTTATTTAGAGTGCTTGCCTTCCCTTCTCACTTGTCTCTCATGAACATGTGTAATTAGTTCTCCCCCGTGGATTGCTATTGATTGTACTCTGGCAAATGCACTCTGAGAATGCCTTAGATGTCTTGCAAGATGGAAAACATTTGGCACACCTTGAAATATTGGTGGGAAATGAATGAAGGGCCAAATTTGTGACTGATGTGAGAACTCAGTTAAGATGGGGAAGTTTATTTAATAAGTTTGTTAAGAGTGTGGGTAATTTGAATTTATTTTTCAATTTGTAACCATTACTCTATTTTCCTAAGAGCTAGATAACAACAAGCTAGCATTTTCTTTAAAGACAAGCTCCCACATTAACTGACATATCCATGGGAATTCTTATGCATTTGAAACACAGAAATGAAACTAAACCTTACATTAATATTTATTACACAATAAAAATAATAATTTTTAAAGATAGCCACAAAGAAGAATCGTATTCTATAATTATTAAGACCAAAGAAATGAAAGAAAAAAATTCAAGGAAGAATTTTGTACCCACCGTTTTAGTCTATGAAAATTTCTTACCTGAATATGGTGATTAAATCATGTTTGCCTTCCCAATTCTGTCTCTCTCATAGACTACCATCTTACACTAGAGCACTTCTTCCCATGTCACACCCTCCTACTTTTTTGTCTTATTTCTTTATGTGACCCACTGAGTTTAACTAGAGTCACATGCAATAGTGCTATGCTCCAAGCATTTGTTTTGGCTCCCAGATTGAGGGCAAATCTCAATCTCCATTTATGTCCAGTATGACAAAGAAACCAAAATCATGGACTGCAGTGGTCAGCAGTGAGTTAAATCAGAAAGCAGAGAGCAATTGGATAGGAGCTAGGGCCAGGAGATACTCCATAAGGCACGTCCTTGTCCTCGCCTCAGACCTACTTCCCCAAGTTGAGCTCCACCCCCTAAAGCTTCCAGAACCTCTCAGACAGGATCATTTGTTGGGACTCATTCTTCAAACACATGACTCTATCTTGGGGACATTTCACATTCAACCCTACCAAGAGGGAAAGACAGGCAAGAATAATTAAAATTGTGTAGTAAATATCTACATTCCACGTGTGTATGAAATATGATTCAGGGTATGTAACATTCATAAGCCATTTCTGAAAGTCTGTGAAGTATTGTGTGTATTTATAATGTAGTGCGGAAGACAGAAAATAGAGCAAGCTTCTAGATGGACATCCTATGTCAGGTGCCTTTAGTTTCTTCAGGCTTGTATATGGTCTGCACACAGCAACATTTCTTTAAATACCCTACTTTTATTTCTGACTTTTAGAAAAGAGAGTTGATTGTGTCAGTCAAAAATCTTAATTGGATGGATGAAGTCTAATGTGCAATTAATCTTGTTAATGGTTCTTCTATTAACTTATGTTACGTTTTCTGAGCCAATGATTTAGAGTGTTATTAGGAAAAATTATGGACTACAGATATGCAACATGAGTTTAGCTTAAAATTTTGATGTTCTGGAGATGAAAGGAACATATAGTGGGCTTTTGAAATGTACATACATAAGTATCTCCCTGCCTGCATGTTGAAACATATGATTAAGCTGTATTGAAGTAGGTCAAATATTACACTTTATTTTATCAATTGTTTTATTTCTTCATTGAGGTCTCTAGAATGCTTCAGTAAAGTTATACATATGTTCCATAAATCATTGAATTTCAAGAAGACAGGATTCTTCCAGATCAGCAGTTCTCAACCTGTATGTTGTGGCTGCCTTGGGGTCATATATCACATATACTGCATGTCAGATATTTATTTATACTGCAGTTAATTACAATAGAAAAGTTACAGTTATGAAGTAGCAATGAAATAGTTTTATGGTTGGGGTCACCAAACATGAAGAACTGTATTAAAAGGTCACAGCATTAGAAAGATTGAGAACCACTGGTCTAGAGTGTTCATCAATGCCTCAGACTGCTATATCCATGAAAACAAAACAAAACAAAAGAACAAGTTAGGCTGGTGAAATTACTCATCTGGCAAAAGGACTGCTGTACAAGTATCTGAGTTTAAATTCCCAGCACCCCCCATGTAATAATTTGAGAGTCATATCCTGTGTATGAATAACCCCAGAAGAACCACTAGGTCAGATACAAGAGTATAGCTGCATCCAGGCTCACTGAGAGGCTCTGACTCAAAGGAGAAAGTTGGAAAGTGATGGGATAGGGTACCAAATGCCCTCTGCTTCCCTAACTTCACCCAGATGTAAGGTCACAGTAATATACCCCATGCAAATCTATATACAAATTCACATTTACAGACACAGATACACACACACACACACACACACACACACACACACACACACACACAAGGGGGAGTTAAGAACCAAGAACAAGCCTCTCTCACCATATTTCTTTCCACCCAGATAGCACGTCCACATGTGTGTATCATCGTGGGTGCTGAACTAGTGCTGGCTAAATACTTCTCAGGTGTCACGACTGCGGGAACAGTTTCGTCAGGGGGCTTATAAAGCAGTGAGAGTTTCCCTTAAGGAGCTTACTTCCTACACTGTCAGGATTTTCTGGGAGAACTGACTCAAGTAAGGGAAAATCTAGAAAGAAAAATGTCCTTTGGATCTGCTGACTGTAGCTTAGGTGAGGAGAAACCATTCATTAGGGTGGCACGCTTCAATGTTGAGCACCAACTGCCCACCTGCCAGCTTCTCACACGTCATGTAACTGAACTTGGGGTTCCACGTGGCTACCAAAATAATTTTCTGTCATCATCCTGTGCTGAGCGTTTGTTGCTCCAAAAGAAGGCCCTTCCAGCCTACTCCAGAGAACCTTGGCCAGCATGCGTTATTGCCTTGATGCAGATAATCAATAGAGTGCTCTGGGGATATTGTTTTTCTCCAAGCGAGGCTGAATATTTGTATTCATTCCTCATTAATTTTAACTATAATACTTTCTCCAGCTGCCACTTGATGTCATCTGTTTAGCAGAGTATAAAAGAGTGTTTTAACAGAGTTGGGGCCTCCATAATAGAGTGGAGGTCAGTTGTTAAGTAATTCTGGGTAAACTCGAGGAGATTTTTTTCTGATAGGAGCTCAAGCATCTAGGAGGTAGTGTTGACAGGGGTAGAATTTCAGTAATAAAAAATGAATAGAATTCACTTTTCTTTTGTACGTTGTTTTTTAAAGAGGGTACAACAAAACCTTTAGGGTATCATAGTGTTGTCACGTAAACCTAGCCAAAGCCCTTTCATTTTCTTTTTTTGTTTTTTTTTCCTCTGTTCTTTCTGTATTGAATAAAAAGAATTCTTTACGAGCACAATGAAGATTGGACAATTTTCAAACTGAAACACTGGAGATGGAATTCTGTGTTTGCTTTGTGAACTGAACTGGGGCTGTATCTAAGGATGGTGTAGAAACTCCCACTTACCAAGATCTCTCTTGTCATTAGTTGGGACTAACCTTTGCATCTATGTCTGTGGCAAATCAGAGGCTTCATAGCACACCTGCGAGGCATTATTTTACCCTCTGGGTATGTCTGTTAAAGATTATCTCAATTACGTTAGTTGATATAGGATGATTAGTCTTATTGAGGTTGGGATCTTTCCTTAGGCAGGGTTCCTGGATTGTAGGGTTGTAGCACTGGTTCTCATTGTTTTCTGTTTATTGATTGTCATTGAAATGAGTCTAGCGTCTTCAAACTTCTGTTGCATTAACTTCCTAGCTTAATGGACTATACCTTGAACTAAGAGCTACAGGAAACCCTCTCTCCATGAAGTTCCTTTTGTCAGGGTCTTTTATCATAGTAACAGAAAAATAAAATACTAAGATGCATATATTTTATGACCTTGTATTAAAAAATAATCAAAACTTTCTGCAATAGCATATTCCTGTGTCAGGCTTTCCCAACAATCCCCATCAGCACTCTCCAATTGCTCTGTCCTGAATTGCTAATATCCTTTGTAGGAAATGACACTGGTTCCCCACAAGAGACAGGAAGCCTGTTCAAAGAGTCTGCATTCAGCCTCATTGTGCAGGTGTACCATTCACCCAGCAACAACCTTGGAAACATTTCACTTCCTGGGCCCTGGTTCATTCATTTGTAAAATAGAGAGCAGTCATACCTTCAGGGTTTTCTGTCGGAAGTGAAGAAAATGATGCAAGGAAAGTACATGTGAAGTAGCTGCTCCACAGTTATTTTTCTCCTATTCATCCTCCATCCTCCTTTATTGACTTCCTGTAAGATTTCCTCTGCCTTGCAATTTGTAGCAGCTCATTAATACACTCAGTGCTCACAGGTGACTTCCTCTCCATTAGAGAAAGGCATGCAGAGATGAGTCAGGTGAGAGCTGTGTTCTTCCTGGGCTTTGACGTGCTGCACCTGTGTTGTCTGAGGATCTGAGATGGTGCCTCCTCGCCCCCTGCTATGTGACAATTGGCCACAGACAAATTGAGTGAAGGCTGCCTGCCTTCCTAGGTGCAAAGGTTTCAGCAACGTGACTGCTTTTCTCGGCTTCCACATTTACATGGGCTGATAAAATGATCGACTTCCCTTCGTGTGCATCCATGTGTATTTGTGTGGGTTCCATATGCTAATGCATGTATGTGGGGCTTAGAGGCCTAGCTGTGAGAGTGGGTTCTCTCCTTTCCTCTAGTGCATTCCTGGGACTGAACCAAGTTTGTCAGGCATAGAAGTGAGATCCTTGACCCTCTAACTCATCTCACATTTCAAAGAGAAATACTATCAAATGCCAATTTCACAGGGGAAAAGGTTTTTTGAGTCATTTTCTCTTTCTTAAAATATGGGGAAAAGGACCGTTAGCATCATGGAAAAGGATGAAAAATTCCATCCTAAAATTATATCCAATTCAAAGGGCATTGTGCCTTATTTTTAAAATCTGGATTTTATTTCATAATAAGAAATATCATTCTAAAAAGTTCCAGGTGGTTATTCCTTGGAGCAAGCAGTGCATTGTTAGGGTTAACGGTACTTTTTCTCATTAATGCTAAACTTTATGAATACTTTTAGATATTTGCCTAAGGGAACACACAGTACAGGCGAACTGTCAACCCACATATATGCAGACAGAAAACTCAATCAAGCTTTGTGAAATCTTGTCAGGAAAAATAATTACACTCTTGATTTAAAAAGTGCAGGGTTTTTTTTTGTCCCCAGTGACAAAGGAAACATTTAATTATCAAAAGCTTGTAGTGGTCCACAGTTGACATCCAATTTACTTAATTACACAAGATATGCTGTAAGACATTATGTTTCAGATAGCTTAAAACTTTTAGAATCAACTCACAGGCATTGAGGAAAAGTAACTATTCCTCTCAACTGTTCTTTGAATTACTAAAAATCTAATTGATGTCAATCAACACAAGGGAAGTGTTGGGGCTGAGCAGAGTAATCTTCTGTGGCTTTTAGCTGGTCAAGGGTACAGACTTGACAATTTTATAAATGTTGTGACACTCTGGTTATTTTAATGTGAAATGTTCCCTAAAGGCTCAATTGATTGAGCACTTGGTCCCCAGACAACAGAGTTGTTTGGAAGAATTATGGAAGTTTCAGGAGATGGAGCCTTGCTGGAGGAAGGGAGTTACTGAACTGAACTGATGTTGTATACCCTGGCTCTATTTCCTGTTTCCTTTTAATTTTCTAATTGTGAATATTGTGACCTCCAAGCATACCTTCCCTGTGTTGATGAACTCTACCCCACAAACTGTGAGCAAAAACAAACTGTTACCCCCTTGGGTTGCTCTGATCAGATATTTTATCAGAGTAATAAGAAAAGAAACCAGTTATGAGTAATTCTAGAGTCCATGCCTAAGGACTTTATGTTGTTGTTATTTCTTTTTGTTTTGTTTTGTGGTTTGAGATACTTTTGTGTTGCTAGGCCGTTTCAATTTTACTATGTATTTGTGCAGGTTTTGAACTCCTGAACTTACTCCCTCCACTCTCCAAATACCAGAATGCCAGACATGAGCTACTAAACCCAGCTCATTCTATTAACTTAAGACTTTAATTATGTATATATAGTTATGGTTTATCTTATAGATAAACTAAAGAAGAATTTTCTTCATTTCACTATCAATTTTTGCTCACTTAATTACCCTCAAATTAAATAGAAATATAATAAATTTTAATTGAACTATTGTATAAAGATTTCTGCATTTTGACAATTTGATTGGCAAAGGAAAAAAGAAGCAAAGTTTTTTGGATGTGATACAAAAAAATGGTCACTAATTAGTCCATCAATTATGCTTCTAGGAATTTATGCTGAAATGACAAGATACATGTACAAAGATATTCTTTGTACTTCCATTCAGTGTAGATGTATATGATAGAAAAAGGAAATAGAAAATCTAAAAATCAGACCCCAAGGGACAGAACTTCAGGGTGTCAGATATGGATGGGACTATTTATCAGGCCGTGAAAGACCACACATATGTTTTGGATTAGAGAGCATGCTTCTTTTCCTGAGTTTCAAATGTTCTAGTGCTGTTTTATCGTGGAACCTCCTTAATCACTCTGTAATTCATTCTAGCTCTTGAAAGTGTAAATAGCAATGATATTTCGTCAAAGTGCTCTGCTGAAAATGAAAGAATATGTTGTTTACACCAGCTTATGCTATTAGCCCGCCATTTTGTTATAATTCCACCTAACAGTCTCTGCTAGCTGTCCAATAGCAATGACCATGGAAACTATGTTAGTGAAAACATAGGGGAGGTTAGTTCTAATTTTCTCAACCAAAAATGAACTATAGGAATCCTATGTAAAGTACAATCCTAATTTAAACATAAAAGACACAATAAAAACATGAATGTAGTCTTGTTTTATAGATATTTTCTATAATCATCACACATAATAGCACCATTTTATAATAAAAAACAATTTTAGTCTTTGCTAATCTGCATATAGTGATATTCCTTGGATTTTAAAGGAATATTAAGCTGACTTCTTTTACTGTATCTAATACCATTAAGACTGACAAAAAATAAAATGTATGTTTTGAAATCATACTATGAGACTATTGAAAATAGGAGTGTGCCAGAGACACATTTTAAAAAAATGAGCAAATATCTGAAAATGTTTTGAAGAACACAGTAATTGTGACAAAGTGACTTCAATTCTGTTCTACATACAGAGAGACTTGTTTTATATGCATATGCATATGTATACATGATCTGAAACAAAGAAAGACTTTCTCCTGTGGAACCTTCAGCCAAGGTTCTCACTTGTGCCGAAGGCTCTGTGTGCTGGGGTGAGGATGCACACGATGGGAAGGTGTTTCTATATTTGGCAGAGCTGGAATTGAGCCCTTATGTAAAGCAGAACATTTTGAAGAGCTGATCCATCTCTGAAGAAAGAGCTCGAAAAAAACGTGTTCCCATTAGCTGCAGGAGGCTTAACTTCTAAAGAAATATTACCCCAGGCTCCCTCCTCAGTACTTACGGACTTCCAAAGGGGTTTTATGCAGAAAAATGGAAAGAGTCACTTTAAATATGAGCACTCAGTTATAAATGATTTTATTTATAAACACCATGAAAGGAACTGAAGTGCTGTAAGAAAACAATATTAGCAAATACGAAACCAATCACAAAACATTAGAACAACCATTATAAGGATTTCTTAATAAAAAAGTAAAAGAGATACTGTTAGAAAAAGCAAAAGAGGAGGGCATTGTGTGACATGGCAAAATGAGGTGGGCAGATGGGAAAAAATCATTTCTAGAAAGGAATAAAGCTACTATGTTAGAATTAAGAAGCAACAGATGTATGATAAGTTAATATACTATAATATATTCAGGCATGAAAATAAGGATGTAAGTGAAAAATGAGTCAACAAAAGTTTACATTTTAAAAGGGACGGTGGTGTTTAAAGAAGTCTATATACAGAGTGACACCCAAAACTATAAGTTTTGGAACTGGCAATTACTGTCATATGCAACTTAAAAATCAAATAAAAATATTAATTTAATGAATGAAATTAAATTAAAAATTTATCTGGCATGACTGCTCGGTGGGTAAAGGGACCTGCTACCAAATCTGAACATCTGAGTTCAAATGCCCACAACCCAGCTCTTAGAAAGAAAGATGTGGGTAATAGAGGTTGTCCTATTGCTTCCACATATTGCTATGACATGCATGGACACACAAATGCACACACATACACACTCACACACACACACACCACACAAAAAAATGCTTGTGCAGACACCCCCATGAAATAATAATTAAACAGAAAAATCAGTTTAGAATCAGAATATGGGAATTAGAGAGTCTTGGGAGAGGACCTTCACTTTCATCCTAAAACTTTTCAACCTCTCAATGTAAAACGAAAATATATTGGAACTGTTATTTCCTAGCAGTGCATTCCTTAAAGTCCTGACTGCTTATTCATAAAACCTTTATTTCTTTTTTTAATTTTTTTTCCTTTGGAGTTGGGACAGGACATGTACTTTGAAAATGTGTATGAGCTGTGTGAAAGAGAACTTGTGTGTGTGTGTGTTTAGTTTTTATGTTTCTTCTGGGGATTCTTGATAAGAAGAGATGGATATATTTAAGGAGGATAGGTGTGTTATAGACAGATAATGAGTGAAACAAATATGCATAAATTTTGCTTATGGTCTTTCAATATGGGGATAGAAGTGAGGAAACGGTTCTGAAGAGCATCGTTATGTTCTCTAAAATCAGAAGAAAGCGTCAGGTAAATTCAAGAGAGATCTGTCAGCATGAGAAGGAGAATACAGGTGGTATTTCCAATGCAGCAAGGCATGATGCTACCTGCTGACAACAATGGACAAGTTCAATGCTCAAGTCTTTAAAAGAAGAAATGAAACCTTTCTTCACTGCAGTTTCATGTCTGCTTTGAAATGAATACTAGCAGACACAGATGGATGGCTGGAAGCCTCGTGGAAATGAGGAGATCTGCAATTGAGTTCAGCGATGACCTCACATCTTTATGTTAAGAGGTCAAGATTCCAAACAGTATAGGATGAATGAGAAATGAATGATGGACTCAAGTCAAAAAATATGAAAGTAGGTAGTAATCTGCCTCTTTTGTTCTTATATCCACTTAGAATGATAGAATGCCAAAATTAGAAAGGAACTAGGAACATGATTCTCCATTCTAGTAACTTGTATTTTCCTAGTCATGTATTTAGCCTCTATTTGAGAGCCTTACTTCAATCCTAGGGAGTTTTCTGGCTAAGCTTTGAAGCCTGAAACTAGGGAGTGATTGGCAGATGGACTGATTCAAGTGCTATTTATTACCTTAACCAAAATGAAGTCAATGAATACTTGGTGTTCTGTGACACATTGTTTTCTTCCTTTCCCACATGATCCTTTCTGGTGCGTTTAAAGGCAGCTGTCAGGATTTGCAGATTTATGAAAGGAATGGTCATTTCGTCAATGGCTCATCTCATTTGTTGCCCATGACTCTTGATGGACTTCAAACTTTTTCATGCACTATGCAGTTACCCAATGCTTCTAGTCTGCTGAGACTGAAGATGTTTATGTAGGATGTACCCTCAGGGATGACACCAGAAGAACCACGTGTAAACGGAAACAGGCTGGCATCTTCCCAGTACACACTTTCTGATGGTTGTTAACCACCTCTGGATTGCTAGAAAACAAATTCTCTATTCTAGTTTCAGAGTCGTCTCTCTCTCTCTCTCTCTCTCTCTCTCTCTCTCTCTCTCTCTCTCTCTGTGTGTGTGTGTCTTGCCAGTACACACTTTCTGATGGCTGTTAACCACCTCTTTGTGTGTACATGTTTGTTTTTGTGTGTGTGTGCCCACGCATGTGTATAAGCACAAAGGAACTATTGGCATTTGTTTGAAAATCAGAGGACAATCTTGTAATGTTGACCCTTGTCTTCTGCATTGCTTGAGATAGGGTATGTTATATGCTACTGTGTACACCAGGAAAGTTGGCCTGTCTTTGGGTGTTCTCCTGTCTCCACTTTCCATCTCACTGAAGAATTGCTGAAATTACAGACACATGTTGTCACTGTAGATTTTGTGTGGACTAGGGTTCTAAACTCAGGATCTCACACTAACAGGACCTGTAACACAACCTGTACTTTACTTACCCAGACTCTCTTTTCCTGACAATTCCTTGTAACTGATATTAATGAATAAATGAATAGGTGATAATCAGATGAAGGCATCATAAGCAAGGTAGACTATTGGCAGTTTGATTATCAGGAGCCATGTGACACAAAATAATGATAAATGGCTTTGTCTGCTGTGTTGCTAGTGGAGTAAATTAAGAAAGTACTTTTATCTATTAATCAATGATACTGCACGCATTCTAGTGGCCCAACACCCTCAGTGTCTTTACAAGGACTTGACACATTTCAGCAAATCCTTAAAGCTTTGTCTGAAGCCCTTGTGAATTGACCGTATCTCTACATTTGAAAGGAGTTGCCTATACCTAGGCTTATAGTCATTGACCCAACAAACAACTTTTTCTCTTGTCCCCTTTTAGCAGAATTTTCTAAGATTCTTGGGAAGATGTACTGTCAATTGCCAGGAGTAGAATTCCCTGTGGGGAGTTTCACAGACATGAACCACTCAAAAGATAGACATATGCTTTTATGTTCCTATGCTTTTGTGTACTGCTATGTCATCAGCATCTTTCATGCTAAATCAATTAGTATGGAAGAGTGCCTACATCATAATAAAATGTTCAATAAAACTTAGCAGTTATCAAGTGCAATGTTATTTCTTATTCCATTTTCCTTGATGTGTGCGTGTGTGTGTGTGTGTGTGTGTGCACATGCGCATGTGTCTGTAAGTGTGGTGTGTATTGTGTGTGTACATATATCTATAGCTATATATGAGTGTGTTTATGTGATTGGAGGCCAAAGGTTGATACCTGAATCATTCATTCAAGTGGAGTCTGTCAATCAAGCCCAAGTCTTACTGAAATGGTTAGTGTAGTTAGTTAGCAAAACCCGTCTCAGCCCTCAGATGCTAAAATTGCAGGTGTCCCTAACACTCACTAGATATTTACATCTGACTTCAGTCCCTGTATACCATGACAAGTGCTTTAAGTACTTAGCCATTTCCCCAGACTCTAGCTATTGTACCTCAGTGATTGATAGTTTCTTTGGTATATTAATGGCTCAGTTGGAGTAAGAAATGTAGAAATTATCTGGAATTATTCTACCAGAGAGGTTCATTTTTAATATCTTAGTGAATAATACATGGGTGTTTGCCATGGTGTGATAGATAAATCTGAAGACTCCTCCTCACAGTTTCATTAGTTCCTATATTCATTTAATGGCTTCACACTCATTTTTTCTTCAGCTATAAAGGATTATTACTAATACACCCATTAATAATTACATGCCTATTGTTACTCAAGTTCTATCATTATGAATTAGTTTTAGTGTTGACATTTTTTCCCTTTAACTGTTCAGCAAAGCATTAACCACTTCCTAAGGTGAAACGTGCAGGGAAATATTTAGGCCAAAGGTTGCAATTTAAGAACAGATGAATCAGAAACTGGAGAGATAGTTCATTGGTTAAGAATATGTACTGTTCTTGCAGAGGAAAGAATGTCAGTTCCAGCACACAAATAATGGGGTTCAAAACCTACTGCAAATCCAATTTCAGGGATCTGACATCCTCGGGCCTCCAAAGGTATCTATACTCATAAACACAAACCAACACACATTCACACAGAGACACAGAGACACAGACACACAGACACAGACACACACACACACACACACACACACACCTCTGCTACATACATGTACACAAAATTAAAAATAAAATAAATTATTGGTATTAAAAACACAAAATCATATGGCTCACCTGTAAAAATGTCTTTATAAAGACACAAGGGAATTCACATATACACCAGTCTAGAACACATTTTCTTCTTCTGAAATGTTTATAATTGAATATGTATTGAGATCATGTAGATTTTATCTATTGACTTCACTTTATAAAAATAATCTGTTGTGTCTTTTCAAATCTGTAGTTTAAAATTTATTTTAAAGAACATCTTAATGCACAACTCAAATTATCTTTATAACACAATTTTGAAAAATGAATGACAGACAGAACAAAACACAAAAAATCTGATGGCACAACTAGGGATAATTCAGTCAGTAAATGATGAAGAAAAATCCATATCGTTGAATACTGGGCCTAGAACTATTACCATGTGAGCAAGCAGAATTAAGATGTCAGTGATCCCATTTCTTGAAATATAGTGGTAGCAGCAAGAGCTACTCTATCTTAGGATAGCTTATTTGGCATCTACATAAAGGAAGTCGAAGATGTCAAATGAGCAGAGTCAGAATAAATGTTGGTCTACACATCCCAAGCCAGTGATCTTTGAAATAGTTCACTTTCCCCCTTGTGTGTTGCTTGGGGGTTTTGTTGAATAAGACTGTGTGAGCTTTCTTGATTGTTTGTTCAGGGGATTGACAAGCATTACATGGAGTAAGTAATGACTTGTCACAGGTCGGTATTTCAAGAAGACTGCATAGTTAAGTTTAGAGTGAAGTCACTTAAGGTTTAGGGGTTTAATGTTCGATTTCCCACTGATTTATGCTAGGTTTTACTCTATTAAAAATTAGACCATAAAACTGTCCTAATAAGGATAATTCGGACTTTGACTAAAGATGGAAAAAAATTTGAGATTAAGAGCCAGCTCATTTTATTCCTAAGACAAGAGTGATTTATTTTCAGCATGTTCACCCAACATCCCTGAAGCTACTCTAAAGCAATCAAAACCGGGGAGCATCTTAGCTGTATGCTTATAGAACTGATGCTTCTGGTTCTCTGGGTCTTCTCCTATTCAGCAAAGGCACAGTACACACCCTTCAATGATCAAAACTGTTTTTCTGCAATGTCTGAACTTATTGTGTAGATGCATGACATTATTAAATGCTGTATGAAGTTTCATATTTGAGAGCCAAATATAAATATTAAAAGAAAGCAGAAAACAAAGTACAGGCAAATATATATATATATATATCTATCCTATATACATATATATTTATTATAAGTAGATATAATGAGAATATATACATATATACGTATATAATCAGAAATTACATATGTGTGAGGGAGAGTTAGATGTCTATATTGCTAGGCATATCACAATACAATCAAATTTTAAATACAAGAGAAACAGAAATTAGAAGTTCCCCAGCATCACAGAGTGAATGACTGCTACTTTCACTTCAACTCAAGCAGATCTCTGTGAGACAGTCTTTAATAACTGAAGAATGCTTTGTGCTGAATAAGCCAAATGTGAACCCACTTCCCTTTCCTTTACTCCTTTCCCCTCCCCTCTCCTTTCCCTTCCCTTCTTCTCTCCTCCTCTCCTCTCTCTCCTCTCCTTTTCTCTCTTTCTTCTCCTTGCTCTTTCCCTCCCTCCTATCTACACCTTTCCGCTCCTCTCTTCCCCCTCTTCTTCTCCTCTCCTTTCTCTTCCCCTCCCTTCCCCTCCCCTCCCTCCACTCCCGTCTTTATATCTATTCTCTTTCAGTATCCTTTTCACACTCAGTCCATTATGTCTCTCTTTTCTCACTCTTTCATCGGTTTCTCCATCCTCTTTCCTTTCTTTTTTCTTCCTCTCTGTCCCTCCCCCTCTTGTCATCATTATCTCTCTCATCCCTACCTCACTTACCTCTCTCTTCTATGTCTTTTCTCTCTCTCTTTCCACTGACTATCCTTCCATTTGTCTCTCTCTCTGATATCTACGTCTGTTGTTCTCCTCTCTCCCATGTCTCTCCTCTATCTACCTTCTATCTTTCTCTTTTTGTGTCTCTTTTACATTATCTTTTATCTTTCCTCTCTCCTCTATGTTTCTGCATCTATTAATCTTCCATTTCTGTCTCAAAGTCTTCTCTTTTTCTACATTTTCTTTCTCTTTCTTCTATTTTTCTTTGTGTCTCTCCTGTTTTTTCTCATTTATTTGATATGTATATAAAAACCATCATATTTTTTTTACAAATGAAAGATGATAAAATATACATTTAGAGTCTCATGATTTGAGTACAAACCCTGACATTCATGTTCAGTATATTGAGGATGTGCAAAATCAATTTAACCTCCACTCTTTGCCTTCATTACCTCAAATTGAGATACAGATTTTTCTATTCCATAAACATGTTTATAAATTCACACAAAGTGTTCATATCAATTTACTTTCTGTAATAAGTTTGCAAAAACCTACTTTTAATATTATGACATTGGACAAATGCCAATATCATCTCTATTTTCATATGAAATAAAGCTAATTTTCTCATCTTTATTATTACCTTATGAAATGATGAGATCATGTGTCATATAAGTACATCAAATTAATTTCACATAAAAATAACATTTAAGAACAGAGTAAACCAGAAGGCACTAGAACACTCTAAATCTCTACTACCTTATGAAATGATGACATCATGTGTCATATAAGTACATGAAATTAATATCACATAAAAAATAACATTTAAGAACAGAGTAAATCCAGAAGGTAGTAGAACATTCTATTTAAATCTCTTCAAACATCATGTATAGACTTTCAGAGTCAGGCAGAGATAAAAAACAATGCATTATATAGTTTCACATGACACTTAAATTTATTGAATAAATTAAATCCTTTCTTTATAGCTTTTTATTCATTCTAATAAATCTCTCTAATGTGTTTTTCCTTTAAAGATTTGCAAGAATAAATAGACACAAAGGAATAGAGACTGTAATTTGCACTGTCTAATAAGTTTGCCAAAATAACAAAACAATGAAAAAACTAACTTATGTATTTACTGGTAGAAACCAGAGATTTAGAAAATATGTGCGCAGAATTCCCAGAAAAAAAAAACTGAATTCATGTTAAATATTCTGCAAGACCAATAGGAAAAAAATAAAAACTTCTGGGTTTGTGAAAAGTTGGAAAGTTGGATGTCCAGAACAAAATTATCTTTGGTTATTTGTTTCCAGTATTTACCAACCCAAAGGCTAAAACATCATCAGATAGCATCTGAGGCCTGCAGCAGAGACTTGTTTGCCTTGCATGTCCACCTTGTGTTCTGATGAATGTTTTGAAATAGCCTGGAGTTGTGGCTTTCTTCATTCCTTTATCACAAATCTTCGTTAAACTGTTACCACAATGTAACTTAAAGCTATACTCATGGGCTACAGTCACTCATGTATGACATAAAACAAATTATCTCCATTTTCTCTAAGCTAAGTGTGTGTGTGTGTGTGTGTGTGTGTGTGTGTGTGTGTGTGTGTGTGTGTTGGAGGTGGGGATGGTGTACAAATGTCTTAGGTTACACTGGTGCTAAGACAGGCTTGAGAGCAAAACGCCACGTGTGTTTAAGCAGAAGGATGCCCAAAGCCACATAGTCAATCCTGCAATTGAATATTAACTTTATTGGATGGTAATGTATAGGAAGAATAAGTAATGGGAGAGAGCTGGTCCAGTCTCTGCACTATAAAGATTTGGACAAGTGTTCCAAGTATTGGGACACTGCCCAGAGGGTTCTTCCAATTTCAATATTTGAATTTGATTGATTGCTTTGGGGAGCAGAGAGTAACAGTGGCTGAAAATTGGTTCACCGGAAGGTAGAAGTGTCCTGCAGGAGCAAAGAAAGTACCATTCTGCCAACAGGGTAAACAAGTAAAAACATAAAGGACTATAAGCTTTTAAGAACAAAATTAATTTTTTTTTTCGGTTTACAAATAACAAAGAGTAATGGCAACTGCAAAAAGAAATGATGAAGTTACATAGACATACATTTTAGGGGAAAAAAGAATATCCTAATTCAAACACAAATATCAGAATCAAGATGGACTGACTGCCGTGTGCTAGAGTAAAGAGGGAGAAGCTAACTCAAACTAAGAAATTTAATGGGATTTAATAAAGAACAGCAGCCTTGGATCAGACATAGTTAATAAAACTATTCAAAGTGTGCACACAAAAGTTTTCAAAGTATATTTGATAGAGTTCAAAAGCAACATAGAAATGCCTTACTAGATGATACAGTATAAAATCTCAGTAATGAAACAGTGGCATTTATGTATTGGGGCAATAAACAGCTTTCTGCATAGACAGAAATTCGAATGAATAGACATGACCTCATGTCTGACACTATAAACCTAGGCAAACACCTGAAGCCAGAGAGACCATAGACCTCAGGCAAGAATCTATGACTACTGCTGATAAAGACTCCAAATGCTTCTAAGTGCATCTACTGGTAGCATAGATAGGGTGGCTCTTGCCCTTCAGGTCTACTGAAGCTTGCTTTTGAGGCAGTTAGAGACAACTATCGAGATCACAGCTGATCCAACACGCAGAGAATAAGGGCCTGTGCAGTAGGCAATCTCAAATGAGACATCTGTAACACAGCTACTTCTACAGCTCATGTGTTGTATGTGGGGACAAAAAGCATTTAAGAACCAGAGGACTTGGATACTTGTGGTGAAAGAATGCCTTGTAAATATGACAGTGGGTCTGCACTTGCAAAATCTCACAGATGTGATCACCTCCACAAGACTACAGTGGTCAACATGCCAATTTAAATGGGAAACTTTAACAAGACCCCACCCATACCTGAAGAACTCCACACAGTCAGTGAATCCCATGAGACCCACAATCAGTTTTCTGCAGGAAAGAGTTCCTGGATAGGTTCTCCAAATTTAAGTGTGAAGGTCTAAGCACATATGCATTTTGGGGAAACTATAAGTGGACTCAAGAGGTTGTAAATATAGCAATAATAATTATAAAATTAGAAATCATGATTTTGAGCAGTGGTATGGTGAGAGAGACATGGAAACAACTGTAGGGAGAGGCAGGAGTGAAAATGATGTAAGTACAGTGTACTCATGAGGAAAATTCCCAGGAAAAATGAACGAACAAAGAAAAAACTGAATAGGTCTGAAGAAAAAAAGGAAAGGGAAAGAATAGAAGAAAACCTTGTGGCCATGTGTAAGTGGGAACCTGCTACAGATGTATGTAAATAACGAGATCCTTAATAGTCCGCTCTCAAGTGAGAGGGTGTACACGGCAGTATGTAAGAGAACTCGGTAAAAAGCAAGACAAGCTGTAGGGATATTTAATGTGTAAACAGTTACTGCTGAATGCTTTCATTGGAGCTACAGTGAGTAGAGATACATATCTGTTCAAAGCTGCTATCATCTAGAGCTGAACCCCAAAGGTTTTTGCCATCGTAACTGTGTGATATTTGAACAGGGCAGGAAGCAAAATGGACAAATAAGAAGGAAGTGGACTTATACAAGGTTCCTTCATTTACGTGAAAAAAAAAAGTCCATGGTAAGAAATCCTTTATGATTTCAGAAGTAATTAGGTTTCATCTTATTTTTACTCTTCAATACAACATATTCTAGAAGAATCTTCTTACTAAATAACTAAAGAAACATAAAGCTAAGCACATGGAAACTCTTAACTGTCAATTGGTGACAATACTCCAACATTATGAAACATTATCAAAAATGAAATTAATAATGTATTAAAAATCTTAAAGTAAAAGATAAATGCAATTTGGAATGATCTGTCCAGAGCCATGAATGAATTCAATACATTTTGAGATTTTTTTTAAAAAGAATGATGGATAAATTAATAGCCTATAAAGACTTATTATCACAAAGAAAAGTAAAATTCTCTCTAACAACTACATTGTCATGTGATAGAAGAAAAAAATAGACACTGTACTTCACTGCTGGGGATTAACTAATCAAGATAATAAACAATAAAATGTTTTTAAAGGAGTAAAAGAAAATGCAATAGAAAGCTAGAGAGACAAAGCCAGGTGACCTTGGGATTGAAAAGGCAGCAGGTAGAAAAGGTTTTCATCCTTTTAAATGTACTGTTGATGCCCAGAATGCTGTGCATGCATAAATGGCTACAGAAATTAGTTCTCTTTCCTTTCTGTATAGTTTAGTTACCTGCATTTAATTTTTCTTGTATCAGAAGGTATTTCATTAAAATATTCAATGACTGTTATTCTGAAAATATATTAAAATAAGTTATGAATTTAATTTAAAAATTAAAGTCATTTCTATTACTGCAGTTAACAAACTACAAAAATTGTATTTATGCCCAAAGGTTTTAACATTTTCTTCAATTATTTACAAGTCTTATTAATACTTTGTGCCCTTTTCTCTCTTAGTATGACGGAAAAATTCTTTAGTCTTCCTTAGAGTTGGAAAGTCAGAGTCCAAAATTCTTCTCCGAGAATTCTTTAGGTATTTAAATAATTTGAACCAGTTTTATTAATGTTCCTTCTTTCTGTCTCTGTGTCTATCTCATGGTCAAACATGCAGGCACTTGCCATTCCTTTAAGAGCTTCATATTGTTGATTTCAGTGAATATTAGCAATATTTTTCCAAAGCATTGACATCTTTTGAAAATGAACAACAAAAACAACAACAAAACAGAGGGTGGCCAGAGAAAGGATGATCCTGAACTATCCTGCGTCTCATCTGGAATACAACAACAATGCTGATATCTATTCCCATCCCATATCTCGCATAGAAACAAAGAGAACAACAAATGAAAACAGCATTCTTTCTAAGCCTGACTGACTTTTTCAGGAGTTGCCATTGAACTCAAGGCCTTGGACATGTTAGACAGGCACTCTATCAGTACCCTAAATCTCCAGCCCATAGGGAGATATTCTGGTAGGTATTTTTTTTTTGAGTAGATTAAAATCTTTAAAGGAACTAGAATTATTTTCCTGCCCTTCTTTAAAGTCATCACTATTATAACATTGCCTGACATGCAGTGCTAAGAATAAAATTTAGATTGCTATGATGATATAAAACACCTTTTCTAGTAAAGTGTCATTTAGAATTGTCCCTGCTGAAATAAAGGTAAACATTTCTTATCAATATATCCCTCACTAATCCAACCACAAATAGGATAAGCATAATACATAGATAATGATTTACACATAAGAATTAAATTTATGATTCTTTACTTAAAAACTGACAATTGTTATTTTTATCTAAAGCAGTGTTTTAATATCATCATTCAAGGCAATAAAAATGATAATTAGAAAAAATCATATGCAGGTACATCTCGCAGGTTACTGTTCTTACTAAATAAAGTAGTATAGAAATAGGAGAATGTTTAATCCTTATATTTATTTTTCATTTGGAAAAATTACTAGTCTCTAAACCACAAGCAAATTAAAGCTACTCTTTGCTGGTGAGTTTTACATATCACCCAGTATATACACGGATGAGAAAGATGGACCCAGACCATTCTCCCCAACACTCGTTCTCTACAGTGGGAAGATAAAAGGGTTACTTATGAGGGATTGCTGGAGAAAAATGGTTGACCAACTTAGAGAGTCCAGTCTCTCCTACTCTCCATGACATGTTCTGTTCCCTCTGCTGCACACACACACACACACACACACACACACACACACACACAGAGAGAGAGAGAGAGAGAGAGAGAGAGAGAGAGAGAGGAAGAAAGTCACACACAGAGACAACCACCCATACACACACATACAACAATCATATACACATATACATAAATAAAAGATAAATAAAAGTTAATCTTTAAAAAACCTAGTCTATGCCTGTGGCCAAGCTGTACATGACCATAATTAGGTCAGTGGAGGTAGAATTCAGATGGGCAGAGTTTGAATTCCCTGTTAGCCATTTGCTAACAGTGTGGCTTCAGCTAAGTTGCTAAATTTCTTATAAATGTTCAGGTTTTCCCAATGGAAACTGTACATTCAAACTACAAGCAAGAGAAAGGAACGCAAGAGATACTCTTGCCCACTCTTCAGAGTAGAGGTTTGGTACATAACAGTTAAGAGATTTGTTAATTAGCCAAACTATTTTGTAAAGAAGACCATATAGAATATATATGACCATGTTTAATATCAGGAGGCAACCAACTACCAAAATGTGTAAAATATAATTTAATCCTCATTAATACCACATCAACTTTCATTGTGTTGAACTTTTGTTAAATTAACTACCAGGACTTTCTAGTATTCCTTTACTTACTGAATCATATTTCCTTGAGATTTGGGATCTCCACATATAAGTGTTCTTAGTTCTTCAGTATTCTTGGTAAGTTCTTTAAAATTTTCATTAGATTCACACACATACACTCACACACACATATATCTTTATATGCATAAATAGATATATGTGTTTGTGTGTGTCTACCATGATCATCTTGTGTAAAGATTATAGAGAATTTACATCTGCGTTTCTATATCGCCATTTTGTGATTTGAATCTTTCAGATTTTATTCATAAACTCTATAATGGGCTGTGTTAAAATACAGTGCCTGCCAGTGTGTTATATATCACTAGACTTATTTATGTCTGCCCCAGTCTGGTTTCTATTGCTGTGATAAATCCTCAGCAACTTACAGTCCTTCACTAAGGAAAGTCAGAGCAGAAACTCAGGGAGGAACCTGAAAGCAGGAACTGAATTGGGGGCCACGGAGGAATGCTGCCTACTGGATTGTTATCAATGACTTTTCAGCCTGCTATTTTTATAGAACCCAGAACCACCTTTCAAGGGATGGCTCAGTCTACAATGGACTGGGCTCTCACATATTAATCATTAAATACTGAATGACCACAGCTTGCCTACAAGTAATTTTGATGTCATGAAAACTTTTTCATCTGTTATTTCCTCTTACCAAATAACACTAAATTTCTTCAAGTTGGAAAAAAAAAACAAACAAGCAAGCAAATAACCAGAACTTCTATAATTTTGTGTTTGGATATCCATTATCAAAACCTCATGTTCTCCCCAATTCACCTTTCCCAGCCTTCAGTAATTACCAACTTGTGTTCCAATAGAATTTGCAATGTTAAGAGATGGTTCTTGCTCCACGAGTCTCTTCCATTCCATCATCAGTTGCTAGTCCTATTTTAAGCAAGCACAACCAGAACCTCTCACATAACACTCATCTGAAATATCTTTGCATCAAAATAAAAGCTAAATATTTCTAGATCATCTTGTTTAGATTAATGTTCCAGACCAGCAAGATTCATGTCTTATTCCTTTATTTTTCCATTGTCTTAGATAGAATAACCACTTAATGAAGTTTTGGCAAATGAAACAAAATTAATAAAGATGTCAATATCCACATAGATGATACTGTATCTCATAAAATGTTCAAATAATTAGATTGTGGAAAAAAGGATAATGTTAAATTAAAGTAAATCATCATAGTACTTATACAAGGACAGGTACTCTATGATGAACATGAGTTGACATAAAGTAACTTCCCACACAAACAGAGTTGCTAATATATTTGGTCATTTGTAATGTGAGTCCTCAACTATTACAGAGAGATGTATATTAGGCATTTAATATTTGGCATCCATATATCAGCCTTCTTTCCCTAGGGTTTTGCTAATGTTCTTTTGTTTATATTTTATTTATTTTTCTCTGATAAAATGCATCCCAAATACAAATACCCCTCTCTCTCCTCCTCCCAAGTCCCCGCACTTCTCCTGTCTTCCAGATCCACTACTCCTCTGCCGGGCTATGGTGGCTCACACCTTTAATCCCAGCACTCTGGAGGCAGAGGCAGGCGGATCTCTGTGAGTTCGAGACCAGCCTGGTCTACAGAGCTAGTTCCAGGACAGGCTCCAAAGCCACAAAGAAACCCTGTCTCAAAAAAACAACAAAAAAAAAGAGCAGGCTCCCCAGTGATATTAACTAAACTCTATATAACAAGGCAAAGTAAGACTAGGCACAAATCCTTATATCAAGGTTGGACAAGGCAACCCAGCAGGAGAAAACAGGTCTCATAAACAGTCAAAAGAGGCATTAACAACCCCATTTCCATTGTCAGAAGTCCAGCAAAAACTCCAATCTAAAGAACCACATCATGTGTTCAGGGCGTCTACTGTAGACCCATGTAGGCTCTGTAGCTGCAGCTTCCTTCTCTATGAGCCGCTATGAGCCCTGCTTAATTGATTCTGTAAGTCATGTTCTCTACTCCTTTATCCCTCTAGGTCCTGAAATCCCTCGTCCCCCTATTCTGTGGAGTTCCCTGACTTTAGCCAATATATATAGTCTCTGTATCTTCTCCCATCATCTGCTGGAGGAAGCTTCTCTCATGACAATTTGACTAAGAACTGATCCCATGACTAAAGCACAATATCGTTAGGAATCATTTCATTGATATATTCTAGTCCTCCTTTTGGTTCTACTCAAGGTCTCTGAGTCAGGCAAGGACCCACTCTCATGATACTAGCCTCGAGTTAGACTATTCATTAACTGGCCACTCCCACAAGCTCTGAGTCACCGAGCCCATCTTGTAGGTATGGAAGCTTATAGGCCATAAATTTTGTGGCTTGGTTGATGTCCCAGTACTCCCACTGGGAACCTAACCTGGTTATAGAATATGCCTGGTTCAGGCTCCATATCCTCCGTTACTAGGAGTCCTCAATAAGGTCAACTTCATAGGTCCTTAGAAGTTTCCACTGCACAAGATTTCTATATTGCCCCCTTAAGTACTCAACTATTTCGCTATTTTTCTCTGTATTCTCTCTCATATTCTTTTAAAACCCTTAAGAATGACTCATGACTTTTGGAGCCATCATACAGATGAGGCTTCAAAGAGCAGGAACATCATGACAAAGATGAAAGGGAAAGATTCCTGTCTTGAAAAGTAAGCAGACAATGAGCTAGATCTTAATTCTTTCCACTCTCCAGAACAGTGCTTTTTCCATGATCCATTGAAAATTGGAAGATATATTTATGTATACACACTCATTCATAGCCACTAAAATGCCCAGAGATGTACTTTCTCTATGTCAGGAGCCACCAGATAACAAAGTGTGGTGGGGACTTGTCTGTAGTCAGTGTGTGACTGATGTGGTAGCCTAGCCCTGTTATTTCGACCTGGACCACTGTGATATGGTTGTTGCCTCATAGTCATGTGTGACAGCCTGTACTTTATCATTTTGCCAGGCTACACCTTTGTTTCCTTCCCTGTCTTAGCCTCTACCCTCTGTATACTCAGAACATTTCTCTGATTCATTCTTTCAATAAGATTCATTAGCACATATCCAAATTGTAATCATTTTAAAATACATGTGCAGGTCAAGTCTTAAAAATAGTTTTTTATATTTATATTATTTTTGTAAAAAAATCTCCATTTTTAATATAAAAGAACTGTGAAGCTTTTTATCTCCAAAGCTAATCTGTAAAAACATGTGGGAAATGATCTTTGTGTAATGCTTCATGTTGAAATCTCTTAGAAATAATTAATCATGTAAAAATAGTTTTCTCATAAAGAAAAATCCATGTGCCCTATGAAAATAAATTACACAGAGATTTATTTTGAAAAATAGTCATGCCTGGTGCTGGAAAGATTTCTCAGTGGTTATTAGCATTTGTTGCCCTTTTGGAGGACAAAGGTTCAATTCTAAGCACTAAAATGGTAGCTCAGAACCACCTTTAACTTCAGTTACAGAGGATTCAACATCCTCTTCTGACCTCTGAAGATACTAGGTAAGCCTATGGTACACATTCAATATGCAAGAAGAATGGATAAAGAAAATGTGGTACTTTTACACAATGGAGTACTACTCAAATGTTAAAAAAATAACATCAGGAAGTTTTAAGGCATAAGGGTAGAGTTAGAAAAATCATCCTGAGTTAGGTAACCCATGGTATGTACTCATTCATTAGTGGATATTAACTGTAAAGTAAATGATAAGCATGCCACAATCCACAGCCCCAGAGAAGTTTGGTAACAGTGAGGTCCCAAGAGGGGCGTGCATGGATCTCCCTGCAAAGGGGAAATAGAAGCTGTTGGGCCAAATTATCTCAGGGCCTGTACCTCAAGTCCTATAGGACAGAGAAAAGCCTAGCTCAAGTTGAAGGATAGTCTCAAAGTTACCAAGGGAGGGGGGAGAGGGTGAGACAGCAAAATCTAAGTAAACACCTCTCCAGACAAAGGGAGGGCTTGGTTGTCTCTCATTGGCTGGAGGTACCCCCACATCACATGATGTCATGTAACCTACATAAGCTGAGGCTCACAGTAATAAACTGAGTTCCTGCTTTGACTTGACTCCCTATGGCACCTGATGGTCCTGCATTGTGAAGCTGCAGATCTGATTGTCCTGCTGCAGGATGGGCAGATAGTGCACTCACCTTTCCCTGGGGAATAAGGCTAAGGAGGCTTGGCAAGAAGCAATTTCTTAGGTGAACTGAGGGTGGGGAGGCATGGGAACTTGAGAAGTAGTGGGGGAAGGTACTGAAAGAGATTACTGGAAAGTGGGTCAATTTTCAGTCAGGCAGAAAACTGATACAAAGAAACTCCCTAGGAATCTAAAAGGATGACCCCAGCTAAGACTCCTATCAGTACATTGTTCATCACCTGTGATCAGATTGGTGACTACACCAGTTCTCATCAGAGAGCCTTCATCAGTAACTAATGGAAACCGATACTGAGATCTACAGCGAAGCATTAGGAAAAGCTTAGGGAATCATGCTGAAGAGAGGAATGAAGAATTATAGAAGCTGGGGGTGGGGGTCAAAGATATCACAAAAAAGCCCACAGAAATACTAACCTGGTTCACAGGAATCCACAGAGTATGAAACAACAACTAGGGGTCCTATATGGGACTGACCTAAGTCCTCTACGAGTATGTGACGGTTATGAAGCTAGGTCTATTTGTGGGTCTCAGGGCAATGGAAGGGGGCTGTCTTAGTCACTTTGGTTGGCTTTTGGGAACTTATTCATCATACTGGATTGCATTTTCCAGGCTAAACACAAGAGGAGGTGCCAAATCTTAAGGCAACTTGATATGTCATGCTTTGAAGATGCTCACTGGAGGACTCCTTTTTTCTGAACAGAAACAGAGGAGGAGAGAGTGGATTGAGGGAATAGGCAGAGGGGATGTGAGGGGAGGGAATTGGAGCAGAGGAGAGGGGAGGGGAAACTGAGGTCAGGATGTAAAATAAATAAATAAATTCAATAAAAAACACACACACATAAATAAAATAAATAAATATATTTTAAGTATTCTTGGCAGATACTATCATTTATTACAAATGGTTTTCCTTGTTTCCTTTCTTATAAGTAGATTTTTAAACAGACATTTGTAACAGGAGGGGGACTGCTTGTTGGGGTTTATGTCCCACCCAGTTCCCCACAGCTGGCAAGCCCCAAAGAAAATAACACAGAGATCTCCATAAGTTATAAAACTGATTGGCCGATTAGCTCAGGCTATGTATTAGCTCTTGTAGCTTATATTAACCCATTATTCTTATCTATGTTAGGTACATGGCTTGGTACCTTTCTCAGCTGGGTACATTACATCCTGCTTCTTTGGTGGTCTGGGCAGGAATAGGCTTTGGTGGGAGGAATAGGCTTCCTCTTTCCCAGAATTCTCCTGTTCTCATCACCCTGCCTCTACTTTCTGTCTGGTTGACCCACCTATACTTCCTGCCTGGCCAATCAGTGTTTATTTAAAACAAGATTGACAGAATATAGACAATTCTCCTGTACCATACATTGACTTCTACACTCTTCTATATGTGTATATCTTGATATAAAGGCTGAGGAGATGGCTCTGTGATTATGGGCAGGTTCTCCTCTTCCAGAATATTAGAGCTCAGTTCCCAGCACCAATGCTAAGTAGAACACAACCATGGCCCCCACTCACTCTCAAAGTAAATTCCTCTTTTTTATTTGCTACAGATATGTGCATATAGGTGCATAGATATACAAATACAATCCTCTGAATCCATTTTGTGTAGCTGGATTTATACTTTTCTGGGCTGACCATTTCATATTGGATAACCAATTAGAACACTCATTTCTGGGAGTTTTCTTGACTGTAACTAACAACTGGCTAATTGGACTAAAGGCACACTCAACAGGAGTGAAATCCTTCCAGGTACTAGAAACCTAACCACTACTTTCCAGGGACTAGTGAGGCCATGGATCTTAGAAGAGAACCTGCTGTCACTTTGTTAGATAAGCATAATTCTTAACTGCATCCCAAAACATATCTTTACCCACACAGGTAAGTGTAGATCTTACCTCATCAAAGAAACTTCTCTTTGCAGCAAATAGACCTCATTACAGAAAACCACAACTAGACAGAATGCAGTGATTAATGGGTTGTGGGAAATCCATTTACAACAGATAAATCGACAATGTAACTCTCACACTTAAGAATCAAGGAACTCCACAGAAGAGGTGGCAGAAAGATGGAAAGAGGCAGGAGACTGGGAGATCTGTTGTGAGATTGTGTCTCCTAGAAATGGCAGGGAAGCTTCCCCTGTGGCACTCCAACAATATGGCTGCTTAAACCAGACTGAGTAAGTCCAGAAGGAACCAAACGAAGTTAAGAAGCCACGAATAGTAAGAATATAACTCATGGAAATGTATAAAACAAGAGTAAAAATCTCATAAATTTGGTACTTATATTAAAATATTTTCACTATTTTAATAATGAATAATATATGAATATTGATCTCTCAACCATTAGCCTAAAACCAATCTATTAGGGAATTAGAAGGAGAGCCGTGGGAGACAAGGGAGGGAAATAAGCACAAGAAATGGGGGATAGAGACATATTATCAATTTACCATATACATATATGAAGCTGTCATAACTAAACCCACTATTTTAAAACAATCAAGATTTCAAAATGTGGACAGAGTAGAATAAGATTTAAACATTAAACCAGCATTTATAATCAGAAAAAGTAAGCATAACTAAAAATAAGCATACTTAATAAACTATAAAATTTAAGTCTTCCTTACTTTTACTAAGATAGCAATCATAGGCCTTTAGAAAAACAAATTTAAAAACCTTAAGCATTAGTTTTTGTGATTAAAATTGTGAGAAATATTATATATATATATTAAAGTTGAATAATATATATATCTGTATCTTATTTTCTAGTTAAAAATAGTTGGCTACTGCTATATCAAAAAGAAAAGAAAAATAATAAACAGAATGATATACGGAACATTTATGAGAAAAAGGCAAGAAAGATTTGTGGTTTATATTAGGAAAACATGTTTTCAATATGTCTACCAACTATGAGCACAGGTACTAGCTCCACCTTTGCTTTAGAGATGGTATTTGAGTGCAGGCAAGACCAAATGATGTTCATTAAAATACAGAAAAGAGAACAAAGACATCTAACTGATAGATATGATATGAAGCTGTTGTGGAATATTACTTTAACTGTGTACAGATGTGCTACATTTGTTTATGTGTGGAATATTACTTTATGTAAAAGTCTGTTATGTTTTTATGCCACATTTGTTTAATGATGTAAAGTTATGCTGCCTTGCCTGCCTAAGGTACCAGATTGGTCCAATAAAAAGATGAATGATGAATAGCTAGGCAGTAGAAGGAAAGGCAGATCTGATGGGCAGAGAAAAAAATAGGAGAAGCTACCTAGGCTTCAGAGAAAAATAGAGAAGATAATGAGGGAAAAATTGAAGGAGCTGCTCTGGGACAATCAACCAGGGAGCCTCCAAGCAGACATGGAGAAGGCAGTGAAATTAGGAAATACAGAAGGAAAGAAAGGTAAAATAACCCTAAGGCAAAATGTCGATGAAGACAAACAAGTTAAATTAAGTCATAAGAACTAGCAAGAAAAGAGTCTAAGCTAAGGCTGAGCATTCACAAATAATAAATCTGTGTGTCTGAGAAAGCTTACTACATGGAACACCTCTTTAGTGTTAGTATATTAATACCATATTAGTATTTGTCCCAAATATAATTTTTCTATAAATCCGTAATTTCATACTACTAAATTGCTAAATAAAATTGCAATGGTGATAAAATAGCATTAATGTTACATATTTTTGTGTTTGAGGACAAGACTATGCATGTGAATGATAAGAAGCTATGAAAAACATGCCTGATGTGTTTTCATGATATGTAATTATGATTTTTGATACCACTGAACCAACATTATCAGTCAGGTAGTTTGACTCAGGACAAGTCAGAAGTATAGTTTATTATGAGTTCTGTTAAATGACACAGAGTTCCCTTAGCCATGGCTATGATTGATTAATTTTATTTTGATAGAAATTATTAATTTGTTGCTTGAAATTTGTTTTTTCTTTAGATGGATACCTGTCTTAGCCTAAATATAGTAGGGAGGGCCTTGGATCTTGCCCAAAGCAATGTGCCTTACCCTCTCTGAAGAGTGGATGGGGTGGTGTAGGGAAGTAAGTGGAGAGAATGGGAGGACAGGAGGGAGTGGGAGCTTAAATTGGGTATGTATAATGAAAAAATAGTTTGCTTTCTTTCTTAAAAAGAATAAAAAATAAAATAAAAACAAAAACATTAAATAAATCTAAACAGTAAATAAAAAATAAAAATAATGGGAAAAATACAACCTGGTATTTTTAGTGTCTTTAAAATGTTTTAATGGGTATGCTACTAAAAAACAAATGATAAAATTAAAGTACAAAAGAAAGAGGAGAGACAAATCTATCTTAAAAGATTAACAAAATATTCAGTCAGCAAGGTCACTCTTTTGAAATTTAGGAATTCTATCCCAAACAACTTAAAAATAAGGAACTTTTTCCACAACAAAATGTTCAAACAAAGGTAGTCTAGTTTGGAGAGAAAAGTGGCTTTAAAACAGACAAATGCACATTAAGTATTTTCAAAATTAATTTTCTTTGTTTTTGGTCCCTCTTTTCTTTATATTAATCTGTGTTTTCTAGACTCTAGGTGATTTCAGAGTCTAGCTAAAGATATGCCACATGAGATTGCAAGGTTACCTCTATGGTGGGCTTTTAGCATAAGAAATGGGATTTGTATATTTTCCTTGATTTTGACATTTACTAATGAGTTTCACAAACATTTAATGCTTGGAAAAATAAAATATAAAACATTTTATCACATAAAACAATTCATAATTATAGAATTTAACATTACATGTAGTGTTATTAAAAACTAATTATTATACATCTTTCTTTTCTTTCTTTTTAGTTTTTTTTGAAAGGGTTTCTCTGTAGCTTTGGAGTTTGACCTTGAACTTGTTCTTGTAGACCAGGTTGGCCTCAAACTCACAGAGATCTGGCTGCCTCTGACTCTTGTGTGCTGCTGGGATTAAAGGCATGTGTCACCACCACTCAGCTACTATATATATTTTTCTTATAAAGGGTTATTCATATAAATTTAATGAATATAATTTTAAAGTTACAGAATACACTTGCAGTTGCTGCATCCAAATGTTCCTAGAAAACACAAGTGTCTGAATTATTTTATGACAGAAAACAAGCCTTTTTTATGGAGACAAATGTAAGTCAGCCATTTATGTAGGATTTGTCAGAAAACAGAACCTCTGTATCCAGTTCTGAAATAAAAACTTTCATTGGAGCAAAGAAGGAGCACAAGGAAGAACATGAAGGTGGAGGGTGGGTAGAGAGGCTGGAAGGATGTGGGAAAAGATGGGGGAGGGGAAAACATGATCAAAATACATTGTATTAAAAAAATAAAAACCAAAAAACAATAAAAGCACAGTTAATAAATTAAAAATGATAAAGAATCCATTTGAACTTGCTGGGTGACAGAAAGCAAGGAAGAATCACATCAAATTGTATATTGCAGAGAGGAAATGGGATGGGGTGGCTGCCTACCTGGAAACTGCTGCTCTCAAGAAGGTACAGAAATTTCTCCCAAGATCTAAGCCAGCATCAAAACACTCATGTTCCTTTGAAGATAACTTAGAATCTGTCTCCTTATAAGGTGTAAGCAAGCCCCGAGAGCAGGCCACTGTGTCTCTCCAGCCTTAGAAGTAAGCAACACTGCCCTTTTAGATGGGAAATATGACCTATAGCTCCTGGTACTCAAAATTCTTATTAATGTGGATTTAATAATGTGTTTTTAATTCACAGCAGAGTGTGCAGATGAAGCCATGAGGAGAGTCATTCTAGGAACATCGCTTTAGACAACCTGATGTTCTTCTTTTCTTCATTCATCATCCAGAGAACCCACCTCAGAGTAGCAAATGAGTCCCTTTTAAGAAAAAGGCAGGAAACTTAGTTTAAGGCCAGTTTCAAAAGAGTTCTGAAATCACAGTATGGAAATCATCCTGGGTTTGCTTTACATAAGATGCTATATTCACTACAAAGTAGGGAGCTTGCAAAAGAGCCCACAGACATAATTCATTTACTAGACAGAATTTAGAACAGAAAATACAATAATATGCATTTTGTCATCATGTATTTACTATATGTTAATCTGTATTTTTAATTATTTAAATAAAAATATTCTATGAAATTTAAGTAAAAATAATTGAAAATTTTCCTATTTGAGTGTTATATTGGCATGTCAATTGAAATATGTTATAACTGATTTACAACTTGAAAGTGCTTACTAAATTATTAGCATTATTAATATTCATGGACTTTTCTCTGTGCTGTTCCATAGACATTTACAACAGGGTCTTCAGAGTGATGATTTAAGGAGAATTTAGAAAGCTAAGCATTTAGAGCTTAAATAAACAACTTTATGCATTTCTTTAATAAAATTTGACCATGAAAACTTAACACTTAATATCCAGAATTACATTTTAAATTAATATCACTCCCTATTGAGAGCTCTCCAAATACTTGCTAGATGCATTTTATTACATACCATCTTTATGAGAATTATAAGGTATTATGCAGTGTTTCATGATTTAAGCTAATATGACACTCACATATAATGTATAAACATATAATCACAAATATAGATACAATATTCATATATAATCATATATGCAGATAATCTCGAAACTCTGACAGTCAATTTACAAAGTGAGCTAACCCATTTCAGCAGGAAGGCTATGCCCTAGGATTCCAGTATGCATTCTCTTTTAATATGTTTACTAGGTATCTGTATTTAACAATGTAAAAGAAGCACATACCTTGTTATTTAATGTATTAGTTTAATGGGAAGTAATAAATGAATAAAAGGTGAATTTATCAAGATGACTGAATGGGTAAAAGGTCTTTCAGTCAAATCTGATGATGTGAGTTCTACCCTGTGGCCTCCAAGGTGGGAGGAGAAAATAAATTATAGAACTTGTCCTCTGACCTCCAATGCTGCACTATGGCATACAAACAAATACACACACACACACACACACACACACACACACACATGAAAACACACTAAAAGAATTATCTGGGAATTTTAGCAAGATAGAGAAAGAGTACTCTCTGGAACATGGATAACAGACTAGGGAAAAGAAGTGAATACAATACATACACTATTTCACAGTCTTATATTTGTTGAACCTACAACTTTTAAAATAAAATCTAAAGGTAAAAAATTGCACACAATATTTAACACAAAATGTGATAAATAAAACATTTTAAAAAGAACCAGTGTCAGCATTGTGGAGAACACCTTTTATCTCAGTGCAATAGAGGCTGAAGCAAGATTATTGCTGCTAATTAAAGGTCAGTCTTTTCTACATGAAACGTGGTAATCCAGCCAGATCCTGCCGCAAATAGGTAGGTAGGTTGGTTGGTAGGTAGGTAGGAAAATAAATTGATAGATAGATCTAGAATGTTTGAGGAAGAGCTGCTTGTTAGTTCCTGGCCACCTGGCTAGCTTAGATCCAAAATAATCAAACAGAAACTATATTAGTTAAATCACTGCTTGGCCCATTAGCTCTAGCTTATTGGCGATTTCTTACATATCTTATCATATAAGATAGCATATATGATATTGCTATCTTACTCTGCAGTAAGGTTGAAAATGAGAAATTACAGTAAAACTAAAACTTAGAAATTGAAAATTACAGTAAGATATTACTGTCTTACTTTATAGTAGATTGAAAATTAAGATATTGAAGAAAGAACTCTGGCAATAAGAGCCTTATTATAGTTTTGAATGCTCATCAGAATTTTGTCTTCATCATTTACTTTCCTGATCTCTGTCCATTACAAGTTCAAGTTCATGAATCTTTAAATTTACTATTCTTTTATTTCAATATCTGTATCTTTTTAAAATTAATTTATTTATTTATTTATTAAAGATTTCTGTCTCTTCCCTGCCACCACCTCCCATTTCCCTCCCCCTCCCCCAATCAAGTCCCCCTCCCTCGTTAGCCCAAAGATCAATCAGGGTCCCTACCATGTGGGAAGTCCAAGGACCACCCACTTCCATCCAGGTCTAGTAAGGTGAGCGAGAACATCATTAATAGATGCTGCAGTTCAAAGTAAACAGCAGAACTGTAGACATTCCTGCCTCTTTTTAATCTTAATGGGCATCTCTGCATTTTCTCCATTATGTAACTGAAATAAATTAAGGCATCATAAAAAAATGTGTAAAGTATCTAGAAAATTCAGGAAAATTAGTGAGCCTACTACAGTGTCAATTAAACTATGTTACAAATTTAACTTTATTAAAAACCATATCCTTTAACCTACACATATGAAAAGACAGGAAAGTAGTTGGGATGACCTATTCCAGGCATCTGTATTTGAAATGAGGAAGAGCAGCTGTTGTCATTAAGGTGGGCAATGAATTAGTGGATTGTGAGAAGAGTCTGATTCCCAAAGAGGCAGCTAAAAACTTTCAAACATTAACCTTCAGCACGTGGTCTTTAAGGCATGTGATGGCTCAGCTAGAAATGAACCAGCAAAAGCTCTGGGCCTTGCACCTATTAGATGAAATAATTTCACAGGCTTTATTTGCACTCGCCACAAGCTTAGAGAGTGAAACAAAGGACAACAAATTGAATCAGCCACTCTTTCCTGTTGGCCCAAGGTTGAAAGATTCTAAATGATAAAGAGAGGATGCGGGTGGGATGATGGGAAGGGTGGAGGGAACGGGAGGAGGAGAGGGAGTGGGAACTAGGATTGGTATGTAAAATGAAAAAGATAGTTTGTCTTCTTTTTTAAAAAAATAAATAAAAATTTTAAAATGCCAATGATAGCTTATGCTATCACTAGTTTATTGCTGGTGAGAGTATAAACTTGCACAGCCACTTTGGAAATCAGTATTGAGGTTTCTCAGAAAATTGGGCATCATCAATCCATCTCAAGACCCAGCAATACTACTCTTTGGCATATACCCAAACGATGCACACTCATACCACAAGGACATTTGATCAACTATATTTATAGAAGCACTATTTGTAAAAGCCTGAACCTGGAATGTCCCTCACCCAAAGAATGGATAAAGAAAATGTGGTACATTTATACAATGGAGTACTTACTCAGTGATTAAAAAAAATGATATTTTTAAAATTTTCAGGCAAATGGATGGAACTAGAGAAAAACATCCTGAGTCAGGTAACTCAGACTCAGAAAGGCAAACATGATATGCACTCACTCGTTAGTAGATATTAGACATAAAGCAAAGGATAACCAACCTATAGTCACTACGCGGGAGAAACAAGGTAACAAAGAGAAACTAAGAGAGACTTCCAAGGATCACCCTGGGAAAGGGAAATAGACAATATCTCCTGAGAGAACTGGGGGCATTAGCAGTGGGAGAGAGAGAAGGAAGGGCAGAAGGGGAGAGGGAGGGCAGAAGTGGCATGGAGAGGAGAATATGTAAGAATGTCTGAGATGGGGGAACAGGGAAAGAGATATTTTGATTGAAGGAACCATTATGGGGTTAGCAAGATGCTTGGCACTAGAGAAATTACCAGGAATCTACAAGATAACCCTATCTAAGAACCAAGCAATGCTAGAGACCCTGCCTGATCTGGCCTTCCCCTGTAATCAGATTAATGACTACATTAATTGGCATCATAAAACTGTCTACCAGCAGTTGATGGAAGCAGATGCAAAGAGCCGCAGTTAAGCACTGGGCCAAGCTCCTCTAGAATAGTCGAAGATTGGGAGGAACCATAATATGTGCAAAGGGGTCAAGCCCATGATGGGGATACCCGCTGAAGCAACTTACCTGAGCTCGTGGAATTCACTGGACTGGCGGCAGGGTAAGCTGCATAAGACCAAACTAGGCCATCTGAATGTGAGTGACAGTTGTGTGGCTGAGGCAATCTGTGGGGCCACTGGTAGTGAGACCAAAATTTATCCTTAGTGCATTGGACTAGCTTATAGCAGACCATTCTCTTTTGGGGGATTCCATGCTCAGTCTAGGGGGAGGGACTTAGTCCTGCCTCAAAGCAGTGTGTTAGACTTTGTTGACTCTCCATTTGACTCCCCAAGCCTTATAGTTTCTGAGGAGTGGATGGGTGGTGGGGTGGGGAGGGGAAGGTGAGGTGAGTGGAGGAGGGGAGGGAGTGGCAACTGGGATTGGCTTGTAAAATGAGAAAATTTTTTTGGAAAATAATAAAAATAGAAAAAAAGAAGAGGTGAATTGAGATAAATGATATATTGAATTAATTCTATGTATTCTTGATAATTTATGTACATTAAAAATTAGATGAAAATAATGATCAAGATACAAACAACAGCAACAAAAACACTTCTACTGTATCATAACCATCCCTTTCTGTCAGGTACAGCGTGGTCAACCTACATGGGTAAAAAGAAAAAAAAAGGGAAAAAGAAAATCCTGACAACAGGAAGATTAATGAATAAAAATAATTTTATAATTTGTTAAAGTTACAATTCATGACTATCAGTTAGGGGGAAAGTTAAAAAAAAAAAACGTGAAGAGAATCCAACTCATTGAAACTCAAGAGCAGAAAGAAACAGGCATTGATCCTTCCTTACCTTCTTGCTGTCAGAGACAATCTTTCTCAATTCTTATCCTGCTCTTTTCTCTCTGCTCACAATGGGCTGAGTCTGTCTACATCAGTTAATAATCAAGACAACCTCTACATACCTGTTCATATGCCAGCCTGGTCTAGATAATTCCCCATCTCTTAAATGTTAGGTTAGGTTGTTTCCATTTCCCCATTTTACTTAATTTTATTTTATTTAGTTGTTTTACATTTTTTAAAATTTCATACATGAGTTCTATATTTACATCATTTCAACCCCCGACCTCTTTTACATTTTCTGCGTCCCTTGCACTCCCTCCCATATTCATTACTTCTTATTTCAGCTAACAGGAAACAGTTCATTGTTGAGCGAAGTCCATGGAATAACTCAAACAGAAACTTGAAGCAGAATCCATGGAAGAATGCTGTTTGCTGGCTCCCTCCTAATCACATGCTTAGCTAGCTTCCTTGTACAGCCCAGGACAACCTGCCTAGGAAATGATGCTGCCCACAGTGTACTTGGCTCTCCTACATCAGTTAGCAATCGAGAAAATGCTTATACACATGCCTACAGCCTAGCAGATAAGGATAATCCCTCAGCTGAGACTTCCCTCCTGAGATAACGTTCTGAAGAGTTGAGTGGGCAGATGAATCTTACTAGGACAACTCCCTACTTTTAATTCAGTATCTGTGGTTCTTTTCTGAAATATGTTTAAGCCTTTATCACAAAACATACTGTTTTTCTAACAGTGATTTAAATGTTAATTCTTTAAACTTTATTACATAGTTGCATTAGATAAAATTTCCCATGTAGACCCTTAACAATGAATCAAATGTTTTTATCGTAATAATAGCAATAATATTAATAAATGCTACTGTTACTAATAATATGCATGGCAGATATTAGTGAGCTTTTGTTATGCACTGGATAATGATGTTTCGTGTATTTGAACTAATTCACCCCCAAATAACTTCTTTGAGGCAGGTAATTTTACCGTGTTCATATTACACATGAAAGAATGAAAAATGCAAAGAGTGAGCAATTCTCTCGAGATCAAATGGTTAGTGGCAGGAAGTATCCAGACTTGACCTCAGACTATCTGGCTCCACAGCCGGTGATCTGGGACACTGCCTAAGACAGTTCAGTGATGGGAAATTTTTTTTTTTCTGCTGAGGTCTCTAAGTTTGCCGTAGGCATTGTGTCTGCTTGTGACCAGATGACTTCCAGTTTGTACATGTATAAGTCAGGTTAAAAAGGTGGTTTTCTTTTTTAAAATGGGGACACCAATTTCATTCAAAAACAAACAAAACCACGATTATCTCTAAAATCATGCACCAGCCTCAACACAGTGATAGCGACTAACTTAGACATCCCACACTAACCCTTTCATAGGTCACCTGGAAAAAACCAACACAGATAAACTCTGGTATATTACCTCATAAACCAAATGGACCTAGTGCATGTCAATGGAACAAATCCCTGAAATGATAGAATTATGTTTGAATTTTAACAATAGGCTTGCTACATGAAACTTAAACTTACAATTTCTACTCATAATCCTATCATTGAAAGTAAAATCAGATGCAGTGTTCTTGGATCTTTTTATTTTTGTGTTTTTTTTCTTCTTCTCTTATTTTTCTTATATGAAAATAGATTTTTTTCATACAATATATTCCAATTATAGTTCCCCTCCCTTAACTTTTTTTGAGATCCTTCCCACCTCCCCTTCCTAAGCTAAATTCCTGGTATCCACATAAGAGAAGGAAAGACCTGACTCCCATAAGTTGTCTGCTAACCTACACAGGTGCAGGTTTTTATTTGTAAACACTCAGATGTAAGAATCTTCACAAATAGATACAAAAGAACTGACAATATTTCGATTGTGATGTTGTAAGCTGCCATGTAATAAATAGGAAGTGGTCTGAATACGATGCCAGATAAAGAAGGCTTACTCATTATCATTACTTAATGGTAATCATGAGTGAACTTTAAGAATGTCCAAGAGCCAGTACGTGCAGTAGCATCAAAAAACCATTGCCATTGTTCTTGAGTTCTCAGCAGTCCTCATTGTCCGCTATGTTCAGCGAGTCCGGTTTTATCCCAGGTTTTTTCAGACCCAGTCCAGCTGGCCTTGGTGAGTTCCCGATAGAACATCCCCATTGACTCAGTGTGTGGGTACACCCCTCGCGGTCCTGAGTTCCTTGCTCGTGCTCTCTCTCCTTCTGCTCCTGATTTGGACCTTGAGATTTCAGTCCGGTGCTCCAATGTGGGTCTCTGTCTCTGACTCCTTTCATCATCTGATGAAGGTTAATATTCAGGAGGATGCATATGTGTGTGTGTGTGTGTGTGTGTGTGTGTGTGTGTGTGTGTGTGTACGTATACTCACGTACTGGCTTTGGGGGAGCCTAGGCAGTTTGGATGCTCGCCTTACTAGACCTGGATGGAGGTGGGTGGTCCTTGGACTTCCCACACCTCAGGGAACCGTGATTGCTCTTTGAGCTGATGAGGGATGGGGACTTGATCGGGGGAGGGGGAGGGAAATGGGAGGTGGTGACGGGGAGGAGGCAGAAATCTTTAATAAATAAACAAATAAATTAAAAAAAAGAATGTCCAAGAGAAAGAGGTCACTCAAAAACATTTGGAGGAGAGATGCACAAGTATACCATTTATTTTCCTGAAATGTTAAAACCTCCTGCCAACATTTTAACAATATTTCAGTGTCTCTAAGTTATAGTTAGACACAGAATCTTAATTTCATAGAAGCTTTTTGAAGTACAGACTCACAGTCTCCTATGGGATGCAGCACATGCTTTGCCAGCTACTTGGCCAAGGAAATCAAATTCCTCTCCAGAAATATTTTGGGTGTTTTGTGACCCCAGAAATGCCCCTTAGAAATCAGAGGGTGCTGATTTTGGAAATAACAAATTATAATGTAAATGATCTAAGGGAATGAAGAGAGCATAGCATTTTGGCACCTTAACTGTGTAACTGTCTGATCAAAAGTTGCATTTCTCTGTGACCTGAGAAACAAGTGAAAATAGGAGTCTGTTTGTAAGGGAATTCATAATTAGCATATTTTTGAATTCACAGATATATATTTCTAGTAAAATATTAATTCACATTTGAAAATAAACAAGTAAGTTTCTAGAATTTCATGAAGAGTATGAATATCATTTTGGAAAATACTTTATGGAGTGGTGGCTTGCTGGCAAGAATCATTTGCAGGAAAAATTGTACAAAAAATATTCCTCTACTCTGTAATTTCTTTTCTCCCTCGTAAGATACAGTTCAGTGTTACAAAGGTCAGCACATAGAGTCCTCAGTGTATTCTTAGACTGCAGTATGAAGGAAGTTGAAAGGCTTTGTTCTTTCTCCTGTCCCCAGAAAGACTGGTGTAACTTAACATGACAGTTGTTCTCCTGTACGTCATTAAATGATCTAAAGATAGATAAATATAATTCAATGCTATATGAATGCCATCTAGAAAATAAGAATCTTTTCTTTTAAAATTCTGCTTTTCACAACTGTCTTCGCTCACCAACATGGAGTCCAAATCAAGGGGGTACAGAGTGCAATGTTTGAGATGGACTCACCTCTGTATATTCAGGAAAAGTGCAAATAAACATATTAGTGCAAGTATGCACATTTTTTTCTTTTTTGAAAACAATGAAGGAAGATTGCCCTCCATGTTGTCATGGATTAGAATCAATGACTTACTGAAGAAGACAACAAAAATGAGGAAACATTCAAAATAGAAATAGAAATTAGAAACGATAAAAGAAGACAAATCATAAGCCCTTCACATTGGACACTAGTATGGTATGTAATAACCAGGATTGTTAGAGATTAATACTGCCCAGATGTGAAGAGGAGCATGCAAGTATATTTTATGGTCTCAGAAATTACCTATGAAACTTACCTGCTGTATTACTATCCTAGAGAGTGCAACTATTGTTTTTGCATTTACCTACAGTTAGTCTAAGCCTGAACACTAATTTCCATCCTTTTCTGATGGTCTCTGGTTACTGAAAGTAATATTTATATTAAATTTGGGAAAATAATTACAGAGGATTTAGAGACTGCTTGGTAGTTAAGGTCTCTTACTGCATTTGTAGAGGACCAGGGTTTATTCCCCAGCACCACATGGCGGCTCACAAACATCTAAAACTCCAATTCCAGGGAATCCTACATACTCTTCCAACCTCTGAGTACACCAGAAACCTGCACGGTGTATACACATACACACAAGAAAAATACTCATAGTTAAAAATTATAGTTTATCTATAAATAAATATTTACAGGTGGTGACAGAGAGATGTCATGCAATTTCTAACAATTTTAGGGTCAAAGCCTGAGCTCATGTAGTGCCTGTTGGCAACCCATTCTGAAACACCAACTGTCAAGTCTTCTATTGAAACCTGAGAACGCAGATAGATTTAGTGTGATTACCTAAGGAGGGTAGAATTTAAAGGGTCCAGTGACCTCTAAGTCTGTCTAAGGACAGCCATGAAATTTAGGTTGAAATAGAAAGCAAGAGGTAAACATAACTGATCATTCCTGGTGGTTACAATTTACCCATCATTGTCTCAGCTCAGGTTGATTCTTGCGAGGTGGTCTGATAAATTCTCAAAACTGTGCGAAAACTCTTCCAGGATGAAAAATTCTTTTTCAACTAACACCAGGTTTTCAACCTTCACCTTTCTCTACTAGAAAATTCCTGGAAAATTATTTTAGACAGACTTTCTTTAGATAGCCTTAGCTGACCTGAAGGATTTTTCTTTCTTTAGATAGGCATTCTATAGATTGCCTTAGCTAGCCTAGAACCCACTGCAAAGATCAAGCAGGCCTTGAAATCCCAGAATTCCACCTGCCTCTGCCTCCAAGTGCTGTGTTTAAAGGCATGCTCAACCATACCTGGCTCCTAGGAAATTTTGATACCTTTGCAGCCATTGTTTCAAAAATATGATAGTCAGATATGGGAAATAAATGTTTTTCTTTAGAATATCTTCTTCCTTGCCAGGGTGATATCTATATCTATATCATCTATATCTAGATCTATAGATACTGGCACACAGATATACATACATGTATATATGTACACACAATACATACATATTATATATCGAATATATGTATACATTATACATTAAATACACATATAGCACATACATTACATTATGTAAACTTGTGTAGAGAATAGGATAATCAACACTCAGAGCTTAGAAATTGAAAAGGGTAGAATTCCGCATTGAAACCATCTGGTCCTGGGCTTTTTTTGGTAGGGAGGTTTTTGATGACAGCTTCTAATTCTTCGCGACTAACAGGTCTATTTAGATTGTTCACCTGGTCCTGGTTTAACTTTGGTATATGGTATTTAT